>NC_045542.1:42715312-43049597 GCF_009769535.1 Thamnophis elegans
CTCTTCAGGGGATCCCGGGGATCCCCTATACAAGTATTTTAATATTGCAGACTTGCAGTATTATAAGTCATACTGATATTATAGAACACTTTAATTAAGCGGGTCCCTTGAATAAACATAACTTTGAGTTTCAAATAACACTGATTTTTTATTTTTGAAATTTACCGTAGCTGCTGCATTTCCCACCCTAGGCTTATACTCGAGTCAATAACTTTTCCAGCTTTTTGGGGTAAAATTAGGTGCCTCGGCTTATATTCGGGTCGGCTTATACTCGAGTATATACGGTAACTTCTACTTAAACAGAATATTGTGCTTCCTTGCTCACATGAGAGGATGACAGACAGCCATAGGCTACGATCTCTTATTGTATGTTATTCAAGTACCCACAGTTACAGATAAGATATTCAGATGATATTATCATCATCATCATCATCGTCGTCATCATCGTCATCTCTGTGCTCATCCATATGTATTAAGGGAAGCCTATTCCAATAGTAAAGAGGCAGGAGACTAAACAGCCTAATTCCCTGTAGGAACTGGAGAAAGCACTCAATACTGATGGCTGGCTTAGAAAAGAAAGCTGTCGATATAATTGGCAGACTAACATGAACTCTTATCTTTTGAGAGAAATTAGTGCTGCCACTGCCAAATGTCTTCGACTAACTTCAGAGCCTGTAAAAGGGAATGGGAAGTAACATAATGGATGAACTGTAAAAAGGGACAATTAACCATTTGTATCTTTATTCCAAGTGCCTTCATTATGCAAAGCAATTGTTCAGCGGGTGACTGGTATCCTCTAATGAGAAAGCTGATGAAATCCTAATTGGGTTGACAACAATGACTAATCTGATACTGTAGAAGTGAAATGCAGATGGCCATCTTCACTGATCCATTTTAGCTAATGCCGAAAGCAGATGCAACCAGAATTTTGGTTCTGAAACCTCAAATCAATGCCAAATGTTGTAAAAGGTTAGGCTGCAGATACTGCCAGTGATACAACGGGTGAGGCAAGCTGCAGAATATGCGATTGGTTAGAAGAAGCATAACTTAACAGTGGTTGTTGTTGTTTGCACCTACAAAAGCTTCTAAATAGCACTAGACCAGTGATGGCTAACCTTTTCGGCACCAAGTGCCAAAAATGGAGCATGTGTGCCGGAACCTGGAAGAGAGCAGCTGGCTAGTGCGCATGCAGCTGGCCCGGTTCTGTCTTCTCTCTTCTGGGTTCTGGCATACATGCGCATGACAGAACTCGGAGGAGCAGCTGGTGACAGTACGCGTGCCCACAGAAAGGGCTCTGCATGTCACCTCTGGCACGCCTGGCAAAGGTTCGCCATCATGACACTAGACACTCTCAGAACCTTTTTGGCAGTGACCGTGGTAGTAAATAGGAGGAGATTTGGTCTTGCAGCACTAGTAAGTTTGGAGGCCTCATGTGGACCTCATCAACGCAAAGGAAGGAGCATCTTGGATCACACTACTCAAAGTCACAGTAATCAGCTCTTAAGAGCGATAGTACGATAATTAAAGGTGAGAACAATCTCAGCACTGGTGCTCCCTATGATGATAGATAGGAACAAGAATCAAAAACTTGTCAGTTAAGATATTAAGCTAAACATTTCTGATCCAGCAAGCTTTTTCCAATATTCACCAAATACTTGTAATTTTGTACAGGGTCAGTTAAGACCTGCTGAGGGCTAACTCAAATTAAATGTCTTTTGTTTGGTAGCAGTTCAAGAACAGGGGTTTTTTTTAGCAAGAGAGTTGAACTGAGTCCTTTCTTCTCTCTACTAAGAATAAGATATTATGAACACTATGCTGATTCAGAGGAACAGGGAAAACACTGACAGCACTGCTTTAAAAGAAAAGATAGTCTAATATTCCTCGGTCTAGCTTATTGCCTGTCCATTTCATCTACTATAGGTCCTTCAACGATGCTTTCAGTATGCTTTCGAGAAGTCGCTTGCAATTTCCAAACTTTAAATTACAGGTTGCAGAATTAGTGCTAATGGAGAAGCATGGATATAAATCAGTGGCTCATATTTTTTTTCAGCCTATAAATGCAGGCTTTAGGCGGATTTGGAGAGCTGGCATCCTGTCCAAACAGAGTGTCAATTGCTTCTGAAACATTTTGCTTTTATCAATGATCATAGTAGAACAAGCTTATGAAATATCATTGGCCATTTTTACTCCATTAAAAGAAAATAGGAAAAATACTTTTCATTATTGGTGGTTAGCTACTTCTACTTCTAAAGGCATTACAGTGGCATCTCCACTCCAAAAAATAAGAATAAAACTTCAGCTGTTGAAAGTCAATGATTTCAGGCATTACCCTAATAGTCTTGTTTATCAAATTTCCTGGGTTTTTTAAGAAAAAAGAAGAAGAAACTGGAGCATATAACTGTAGTCAGAAGCTGTGGCTTAAGAAGAGATCTGTCTTGGCTTAAGTGGTGCAGGGTCAAGGTTGAAGAAGAAAGCAGAGGATAGCACTTCATCAGTTTTTCAATGTTTTATGGCTCTGGACTTTGGGTAAGAACATCCAAAGTGCTTTCATTTCCTTTTTTACTTTTTTTAAAGCTAGGCTGGTAGAATAGATTTTTATTTATTTATCATTGTACAGAACTTGCTATACTGCCAGCTACTTGGTTCACAACAAAAGCAAATTAAAATCAAACATTAAAGTGATTAAGACTGCAAGTAAAAAACATTCAAAATAAGTAAAACTAATTGTAAATATTAATAATGGAAAGCCTTTATGCATTTCAAAAATCTGGGTCAGCAAGAGGGAGCCTGCAACCACTGTAGGCAAACTTCTTAAGTGTCTCAGAATGTATATAGATCTTCGTGCTGAAAGAGACATAAAGCCTTAGAAATCCTAAATGGACCGACAAAGGCACATGGCATTGCCAATAAGGCATATCAATGCATCCCATTTCTCCATTCCAGCCCAAAAACCAGAAGCCCTTCACTGCAGCTTCTTATAGTTGAAGACGATAAGAACAAATGGACAATCTGCCATTGTTCCTTGTCATGGGACTCACAGGTTCCTCCTCAAAAGAATATGAATAACAATTTTCAACAGCTACCAATTATTTTCATGGCCCCTAGTAAGTTTATGAAGCATTCTGAGAACTCATCAGGTCATGGGCCTTTATTTACGTACACATAAAGGACATTTGTCAACTAGATTTCTGATCTGCATGCTCCTATATGCCTAGAGTTGGCTTTTTTTTTCAAATGCAGTTACTCATCTGCGTATTTTTAAAAAATACTGAAATCTCATTCAAATTTGCCAAGATCACAGGAGACTTCAAAATTTCATGTGATTTCAACATTATTTTAGGTAAGGCAGGACATCTTCATGCCAACTTTTTCTACAACTTGATAAGTTTACATGGTTGAGATGTGATAGGAATATGAGTATGTCAACCTAGTCTTTTAATTCCATAATTGAGGAATGGCTGCTTTAGACCGACACTTACAAGGAAATGAGACTTGTTACTCAGGGGTGTGAGGTAGCATACTTTTCAAAGCATAATTTGTCAGAGCCATGCAGTTATTCTTTTTAATTAGCTCAATAATTTTCTACTTCCCACACCATTCTCTACAACATTTATAACTGATTTCAACTAAACAGAAGAGTATTTTTAAAGGCCCTGATTAACACTGTGCTGTTTAAAAATCATTTTAATCTTTGCTTAATAGTAGTAATTATACTCAATTAAGATATAGGAAACCTAGCCACATTCAAAGGAGATGACAATAGTCATATTACATAAAATAGGAAATAAAACTGAAGGCCTCAGAGAGGCATTTCTTATGAACTCCTGCTATTGAAAATAAACTGAAAATGCCAGAAGAAATCTTATTCCTAAGTTCAAAATCATAATGTGTTACAAAGTCTTCGGTGTCATAAGGTAAAGATAAAGGTTCTCCTCACTAGTCATTGATATCAAACTGGCTCCTGCTCAGACTTCCTTCTCCGTAACAAATTCTTTCTTCACAACTCCAACGTCTTTCCCCGTGGTTGTTACTAAGGTGAAGAATAAAATTCTGTATACATAGGGAAGAAAAGCCAAGGAGCTAACCCATCTCCGGGAAAAAAAATAAACAAGGTAGTAGCATAAATAAGATTAGGACCTTAAGGCTACTAAATAAGACTATACATCAGGCTATAATAAATATTCATAAAACAAGGCTAAAATGACTATGTCCATCAACTACCTCCCTGTATTAAAGAGAAACAATAATATACTTTCTTTGTGGTTTTTTTCCCTTTTCTTTGGCAATACATGTGTTTTATCTTTGCATTTTTTCCTGTCATTTAAAAAGCAATAAAAGAATAAATAAAACAAAAACAATGAGTTGAAAAAGGGAGCAACTTGAGCATTTTTTCTCGCATTTGATGAAAAAGGAGAATGAGAAGAAACAATGATCATATAGCTCAAAGCAGACACACATATATACACTCACACCTGATCTACCTCTCTATTTTTCAAATCTATTTTTACTTGTAGATTGCATTTTTCCTCACATATAGAAATGTGGAGGGCTATATACAGGAGGATTTATGATGGCAGTTTGCCAAAAGAATAAATGCCAACTTGGTATGAAAAACTCACTTGATAGATCTTGCTATGGTTGTTAAACTATTCACAACTACTCTGTAATAATACAACTGTCATTGTCATGACCTTTAACTGGTCCAAATGATGCATCACACAATAACAATTTTTGAACCAAGGTACCTCAAATGGATAATGAGTCTGAAATCCAGGATCCACAACTCTCAAGGGAATACAGGGAAGTTGTGCCTGATCCATTGCTACTGGCTGCTTCTATGCTGCTCCTATAGTCAAGTGAATTTCATTTTCAACATCCCATGACAATTTCCCAGCCAGTCTTGAAACCTCTTTCTCCCTCATCCACCCAGCAGCAAGGAATTGATTCATCATGTCACTCTTTAAAAAGGAACAACTTTAATGGGTATGAAGAAAGGCCTGGATTTTTATTTTTTTGCTTTATGTGCTTCTAACTCTAAAATTGCATATAAACTGGCTCCTCCTTCAGCCCCCAAATATCAGGTAGACCAGTCCTACCCTAGCCCTCAGAAAGCCATGTGATCCTATATTGGAATTGTCCTTAGAGAGTTTCTTACAACTCAGTGTGTAAGACAGCAGGGATTCTAAACTATTCTGAGGTGAGAAAGTCAACATACAAATAGTGGTACAAAAGAAATTAAGTTAAGTTACCATATTTTTCGGAGTATAAGACACATCTTTTTCCCTCAAAAAAGAGGCTGAAAATCTGGGTGCATCTTATATACTGAATACAGCATTTTTTTGCCTCCCGAAACCCTGTCCCTTCACCAAAATGGCCATGCATAGCCTTTAGGAGGCTTTCAGAGTGTTCCTGGGGGCTGGGGAGGGCAGAAATGAGCAAAAAAGAAATGAGGAAAACAGGCCATTTTGGGGAGGTTTGCAGAGTGCAAAAACTTTTTTTTCTAATTTGCCTCTTCAAAATCTTGGTGTGTCTTATACTCCGGTCGTCTTATACTCCGAAAAATACAGTAAATTAAGTTATCATCAGCATAATTATCCCATGTGGAAAGAGAGGGAGACAACATGGTCAAGAGATGATACCCAACAACTTGGGACACAATGAGGAGAAAAGAGAAATTAGAGAAGGAAAGGGTTGCATGACTGCAGAATCACAAAAACAGAATGAGAAGACAAGAAGAGATAGAGGAGGAAAGGGAGAATATGGAAAGGGAGGAGAATATGGAGAAAGGGAAAATATGGAAAGGGAGGAGGAATACTAGAGAATATGTGGCAATCACTAATTACTGCAGGAATTCCTCAATATGACAATATCCACCTTTAACAAGACCTCAGCAAAGAGAGACTGAGATAAAATACATGATTTGCACAATGTAATGTTTTTTCTGAAGTTGGTGGCATGGCTAAAGATTGCCCTCATTCTCATGCATTTCTATTCTATAGAGAAACTGCCAATTTCTGCTGTATGAAGACAAATATCAGGATAGGCAATTTCCAACCTTTATCTAATGAGCTCAATTTATATAGCAATAAGGAACTTATTGCAAATGAGTTCAGGAAGAACATCAGACAAAACAACAAACATCCTCTTAAAAATGACATCCTTTGATGCTAAAAAACAGTCCTTCCAACAAAAAATAGACAGAATATGTCTGCAATTATTCAAGGACAAATCCATAATTACAATGGACATTTCATGCCAGACTCGAAGCAGCAAGCCAAATTTATTCAAATTTACATCATGGATCCTCAAGTCAGCATAGAATTGAGAACGAGTATAGTTCACAATAAATTCAATGTGAAATTGTTGAACAACTGGAGAAACTACAACAACAACCAAAACCTGGACGTTGTGTCTCTTCGATTTGCAAAAGGATAAATGTAAAACATACCAAAGCTTCTTGGAGACCAACATTTGAATCTGAGAGATGATTTAGTAGACTGATTAACTATGAAGTTGCCGTCATTATACCAAACAACACTGAAATTGAACCAATACCATGCCAATTATGTTGAAAGTGGTTTGCAAATAATTTCAAAATCTCATTGCTCCAAAGATATTTTTCAACACATGTTTTTTTTCCTCTTGGAGACAATGGCTGGCATCACCAGCTCCAAATGATGAACAAGAGACTAATGGCAGTGCTTGTTACTATGCATATCGAATAATGCACCATGAGAATGAGTTTAATAACATTCTAAGAGGATGTCTACTCCAACAAAACATGTTTGACATGGCTGCAAAGATTGAGGACAAGGGGCTGAGTTATGTCTGAATGAATCATGCGACCTTGAGTTCAACAATATATAGAAACGTGACTGATATATTGAATGATGACAGATGATGATTTTAAAAACATCAGAAGGTGCATCATTCTCTCTTCAACATTTGTTGATGGACCAAGATATATGATGGAGCAATGTCAAGATGCTATGATGTATATAAGGAAGTATGGCAATGCTTCATTTTTTATTACAATGATATGCAATCCAATCCAAACTGGACAGAAATATGGCAGCATCTTTTTTTTTGAATCAGCAGCCAAATGATCAGCCAGATTTAATCACAGGAGTACTCAAGTTGAAAATAAAGTTGTTCATGATGTACTTCATTGGAACATTTAATCTCTTTGCAGTTGTATGGCTTATGTGCTCAATATAGAATTTCAAAAGTGGATTCTGCCTTATTTGGGCTGTCTGCTGTGGCTTGATGAAGCAGACAAGCCAAGACCACAAGTTTATAATATATTTGTGAAAGCCGAAATTCCAGACTTGAATGAACATCCAGATCTGCATAAATTGGTATTGAAGCACATGACCCATTGGTATTGCAGCAAAAACTCAGTATATCAGAAAAATGTTATATACAGTAGCCAAAGCCAAAGTCAAAACCATTCAAGGAGCATACAAGGTGTGGTGATGATTCATATCCTATTTTTAGGAGGTCTTCAGAAATGGGAGGATTTAAACAACATTAAGCAAGATGACAGAATAGAACTATAACTTCTTAATGGGTGGTATTCTTTAATGCACAACTATTGAAAGTGTTCAATAGTCATCTCAATGTAGAAATATGCTCATCGGTTAAATTCATCAGGTAGATATATTGGCCCCTCTGAAGCTGTTGCATTGATCCTTGAACAACATGCACAATTTTGGATTTATGATAGCAACTGGGATTGCTGTAATTGTTGTAACTAAACAATCCAGTCACATGACATCAGAATTTACAACCTTTTCACTTAGCAATGGAATTGTATTAAGTTCCTTTGCTGTTGTAACTCAGGAGTTATCTGTATTTCTTCTTGGTGTTCCACAGTGGGGATATCATGGTCCCCTCACACTAATTTTTATCTGGATGTGCTTTCTGCTTTGATAAAGTGCACTGGATGCACTTTAATAAGGTGCAAGATGCACCAGAATATGATCCAATTGAGCCATTTTCTTCAACTCCTATTATGCAATTTAGATCAGCGAAGTTAATACTATGACATCCGGAACCAAACGGCTGTGATAGTGCAGAAGGGCCCACTGAGAGTAACAGTGTCAAGAAATAAATAACTCTCAAGAAGACCAGCTACTAAAGAGCCCTAAAGGCACAGTAGTTAGAACACAGTATTGCAGGCTCTGCTCACAGTCAGGTGTTTGATCCTGACAGGCTCAAAGTTACTCAGCCTTCCATCCTTCTGAGATTGGTAAAATGAGGACCCAGATTGTTGAGGAAAATATGCTGACATTGTAAACTGCTCAGAGAGTGCTGTAAAGCACTATGGAGCAGTATGTAAGTCTAAGTAATATTGCTATTACAATCAGAGTTGATCAGTATCAGCTATGCTCATATATGGATCAGGACCTTTTGGCATAAAAGCTTCTGTTTCACAGGAGCTGGAACAACAGTTATGAGTAATTGAATTTGATCATACTTTGACTCCCACATAGCTGAAGCCCTGCTATCTTTGAACCTTGCTATAGATTTTACAATGAAATTATAGCATTTTCAGGACCTTGGAGAGCTCAGATGCAGCTATAGCAAGGTTCAATGTAAGCGCTGTTCCAATACCCTCCCATGTTCAACTAAAGAAGATAGAAAAGCAATTTCTCAATTCCACCACTAATCTTATTTCTGCTGTTCACATTTCTTTAAAATACATTGATATGTCTAAACCTATATAGGTGGGAAATATCAGATATTATGAAAGAGACTTAAGTGGGGGGAGTGCTTGAGGAAGCCATATCCTCAGGCTGGAAAACTCTAAGGTGAACCCGAGATTCTAAACACTGTTAGTCTTCTTCAGATCACAGCTCTTAACCGTGATAGCATTTACTTTTTCAAATATTTATTTAAAACCTTTATATAACCACTCATCTTTACCAACCAAAAAAGTAAAACAAGATCTAGTTACAATAAAACATATTAAAACCAAGCACATCAAAACCAAAAGGCCTGGCACCATAGCTAACCTTTCCCTTATAGCCTACTAAAATATCAACTCCACAATTTCATCCCATCCCAGTGCTTGGGGGAGAAACCACGTCTTGAGTGGGGGCCTGCCAAGCCTCAGGGGGAAGGTGTTCGAAAGGCAGGACCGGCTGTCATGGAAAAGGCACGCATGGCAAACATTTGAGCAAATGTTTACATTGATGAACAATTGTTAATCCCTCCTGTGACCAATACATTCCATTTAGAAGGTCAGTTTATATCAAAGTAAAAGTCTTGCTATGTTCAACTGATTTATTCTGACAATAAAGCACATTTCTCTAAAACAAGTTGTGAATATTTCTTTTTTAGTCTCATTATGACTGCTTCTGTTTGGACTATATATTTGTTCAAATGTACTACTTTCCACTTGTGCTTCATAATGTAGAGAAGGGGAAAAAAGAGGGATATTTGCCAGAGAACCTCTACTTGGAACCATAGTTTTAGTGATTTTTTTCCAAATAAATGGATTGTGCATTGTATGTTTGTTTGTTTTTTTACTTACCAAACAAACGCATTCTTAAAAGATACAGAAGAGCTCAAAGGGATGCTGTGTGACTAATGAATCCCCTTGAAATTTAGCAGGTAGAATCTTCACTTCAAATCAAATTAAGTAACAGCAAGAAGTTGTATCCTTTGAGGCTAGTACCTTCCCTCAAGCCTTGACACTTTTCCCATTAATGTCATCATAAAGAATGTTTGAGTGAGAAGAAACTTCCCTCTTGGAATTTGCTCTCCAGCTTCTTACGAGGCTCTCTATCATTAGAGCAATACAAGAGGATCAACACATATTACAGGCAGTCCTTGACTTACAACTGCAAATGGGACCAGAACATCTGTCACTAAGCAATGGGGTCATCAAGAAGTCCCAGTTGTTCTCATTAACCAAATCCCACAGTCATTAGGCAAGACAATTTCCTGCCAGCTTCCCACAACCAAAGTCAGGTAAATTAGCTGCTGCCAAGTTAGGAAAGGAGGGAGGGAGGGCAGGGATGATTGGTGAGTATGTGCAAGGGTACAAGGGTGGTGCAGCAAGAATCAGGAAGGATGTGCAGGGATGCGTGAGCGGCTCATGTGGCAGAAGCATGGAGGAGCTGCAGGAGGTGAGACTTATCTTCCCTGCCAACTTTCTAGGGAAGTTGGCAGGGAAGCTTGTAAGGGCAGTCATGTGATTGCAGGGAACTGCAATGGGTCATGAGTGCAAACTAGTTGCCAAACCTCCAGATAGCAATCACACACAGTGTCCAAAAGTAAATCAGAATTCAAGGCAAAGTATTGCTCAAAGTTCCAGAGCAGGGGCTTTGGGAAAGATGGAACACTTAAGACCCACTATCCAGTACAGTCTCAACTTGGAACAGACACTGAGCAAATGATAATTCATTGAAAACTACCGCTATACCCACAGACCCACCATTCTTTTTTTTTTAATCTCTTAAATAAAGATGCCAGTAATGTTCCACTGATGCTCTGTTCTCACATCATGGACACATCCTGCGTCTTAAACTGACACATATATACCACCAATAGACATGGAATGAAGACCTTTCTAAAAAGGAAAGGCATCTTCTTTGCATTGTGAGATACCAAATAGGGCAAGATAAGGGAGGGGGACCCCTATTCTACTTAATGGGTATTTTAAAGTACACAAAGAACCAAGAAGCTTCCACCACTTCAAGTGACCAGAGTGCTGAATGCAGATTTCACCCAACAGGAAACTATTGGTTTGCATACAAAATCATTAGGAACAGGATTAAAGATGTGTCTATCCCACCAGCTCAGCAAGCATGGATTGAAAACAAAGAAATAGAAATAGAATGGATAAGAGGAAGCATTCTGGACCACCAAAGTGTAGACAGAAAGAGAAGGAGAACAAGATAGGAGACACAAAATTCAAAATAAAACTTTTTATTCTGGGTCATGGAAAAAAAAGTAAAGGAGATAATGGAGCAAGAAAAAGAACTTGAGAAATTGTGATGACCTCATAACTCTCCTGGCTTTTCCTCCTTTAATCTACATACAATACAATACAATACAATACAATAGTAGAGTTGGAAGGGACCTTGGAGATGTTCTAGTCCAACCCCCTACCTAGGCAGGAAACCCTATACCGTTTCAGACAGATGGCTATCTAACATCTTCTTAAAGATTTGCAGTGTTGGGGCATTCACAACTTCTGGAGGCAAGCTGTTCCATTGATTAATTGTTCTAACTGTCAGGAAATTTCTCCTCAGTTCTAAGTTGCTTCTCTCCTTGATTAGTTTCCACCCATTGCTTCTTGTTCTACCCTCAGGTGCCTTGGATAATAGTTTGACTCCCACTTCTTTGTGGCAACCCCTGAGATATTGGAACACTGCTATCATGTCTCCCCTAGTCCTTCTTTCTCTTAAACTAGGCATATCCAGTTCCTGCAACCGTTCTTCATATGTTTTAATCTCTAGTCCCCTAATCATCTTTGTTGCTCTTCTCTGCACATGACATGGATAGAAGCAGCAGCAAGGCACAATACAATTTAGAGAAATACAAAGACCAAATTTTAGATTCCAGATTAGACCAAGATTCTTTGGGATTAAACATAGAGACAATTCATTCCAACAGCTTTCACATGTGTTCTGTCCAAATTTTAATGGGACTTTCAATAGACTTTTCAATCTCCAATAATCAACACTTGATCTACTTGCAAAAAAAAAAAAACCCTAGTATCTACATAAACTTTGAACCAACTTTTTTTTTGGGGGGGGGAGGAGTGGTAAAAAGGTTACCATTAAAAATAATAAGCGAAAGGGGAAAAGTAACATTTAAATAAAACTCTAGCTGCGGTAATTCAGATAAATGTTCACTGAGCCATCTCTGCTTTTATTTTGTCCTATTTTTATTAAATATAAAGCTTTGAAATAAAAAAAAGTTCTCTCACCCACCCACCAAAAACAAAAAGAAAATATTAAGGAATAATTTATTATATGATTTATGTGTGAGCACTAGTGGGAAAAAACACAAATGTAACTGCCCTATTATGAATTCAGCAATGTTCAAAATAATTTCTGAAGAAAAAGAACAGGAGCTAATAACTTACAAGTCATTTAGTCCCAGGGGCTAACTCATTTCATGCTTATTAAAAGGCAAAAAGGCAGCATTTAGAGCCTGGAAAATAAGAATAACTCCTTAAGGAATTGAACTGAGGGGGCGAGCAAAGAATTGAACAAAATCTGCACTTATAAGTTCTACTTTATGCCACCTTTAGGCAGAGATACATTATTTAATTCGACAATAGGAAAAAAATCAAGGATAAATTGGAAGCCATCACAAAGTGATGACTTTTAAACCAACGTTAGCAAGCCAATGACAGCTAACATAAAACATAGCTCATACAATAAATGGGGGAATGTGGATGATATCTTACATTTATTAATATGTTCTCCCATCCATTTTATAGTGCCACCAATATCATTGTTTAATTCCCTCAGTTGAGCATTTCTGCCAAATAGATCAGAGGCATTAATCAAAGCTTTCTTTCATCTTATATGTTAGAACTTTTGACCCATTTAATTTTACAGTGATTAAATCAATATTTTCTCTCATATTTTTCTGTGGTTATTTATTCAACTTTTCATCTATTTTAATTGCTATTAATCTTTAACAGCAATACCACTCGGCTTGTTATTTTTACTTTGTTTTTTTTCCTTTTTAAAAATAAAATTCTATGAATGATTTTTTACAGAAGTGGTATGTCATGTGTTTTCTGGCTGTCATATGGTTTGGATTTTGGTGTTTTAGTCTTCTTCATCATCTATCTTGTTCAATACAATATCCCAAAAATGATTAGTAGTGCTCAGTCAATTACTATTGACTATACTACTTTCAGCCAGTTATTTCCCAATTTAATTTAGTAACATAACACAAGTTAAAGGGCTTTTGCTCTCAAAGGACCCCAGAGGTGTGGGGAATCTCAATTCCACACAGAGATTCATTCTCAAAGGGCTGCTTGCTGGGAGAGAATATCAGCTACAGTGGGATCTTGGGTGCCGACCGTTATCCATTCCAGGACTTCAGTGGGCACCTGATTTGGTCGTGACCAGAAGCAAGACAAACTGCCCATGCGTGCATTAAAAAAATGGTGCGGAAGAGGAAATCACCGTGGCAGGGAAAATTGCCGCAGCTGTGTTTATTCGGCACCCGAGGATGTGTTCATGACGCGAGAGAAGCATTTAGCAGGTTTTTCGGTCAGCACCTGAATTGTTCTTCATCTGAGCCATTCGGTACCTGAGGTCCCATTGTATGTGGCAAGCAGCAGCAGCTGGCAACTTTCTCTGCTGGCTTCTCCATTAACTTTCTGGGGGACTGGCAGAGAAGACTTCAAATGGTGATCACATGATCACCAGGCAACTGGTCATAAGCATTGAATGTAGCTTAGATTCAAATGACAGATGACAGAAGGCTGCAGATTTGGGGAAATTTATGGGCAATGCAGCATACTAAAAAGCAGAGACATCACCCTGCTAACAAAAGTGCATATAGTCAGGGATATGGTTTTTCCAGTTGCAATGTATGACTGTGAAAATTGGACCAGAAGGAAGGCTGAGTGCCAAATAATGAAGGCCTTTGAATTATGGTGCTGGAGAAGACTCCTGTGAGTCCCTTGGACTGCAAGGCGATCAAACTGTTCAGTCCTAGAGGAGATCAACCCTGACTGCTCTTTTAGAAGGCCAGATCCTGAAGATGAAACTCAAATACTTTGGCCACCTAATGAGAAGGAAGGACTCACTGGAGAAGAGCGTAATGCTGGGAAAGAAGAAGGGGGTGGCATAGAATGAGGTGGCTGGATGGAGTCACTGAAGCACTCTGTGATTAAATGGACTCTAGAGGACAGGAAGGCCTGGAGGAACGTTGTCTATGGGGATCGCGATGGGTCGGACATCACTTCACAACTAACAATAACAACATGGACAATGCTCCATTCTTTGGCTGTTTTCAACTAAACAGTCTATTGTCCCAAATCATCTTCATTTCACGATAATTTTTCTGTCTGTGAACTTTACAAGTTTAGAAATGGTTTTGCAACTTCTTCCTCACTGATAAGGCACAATGAATTTTTTGTTTAAAATGCTTTTAGAATTTATTTGGTAAGAACTTTGTCATGATAAGGAAACCAAAGTCAGATTTCATACAAGTGGTCCTAATTATCCCTTTGATTGACTTGATTGAACTAGGGTGACATTGTGGTTTGGTCACTAAAATTCTGTCTCTGTTTTGTGTTTTATAGTAGGACACACTTGAAACTGTCTTAACATTCAATGGCAAAAAATGTAGAAATTCAAAAAAGCCAAAAGGAGAGAAATGATTATTCATAGAATTGTATAAGACTTCAACAATTTGTCATTGGAAATTCTGAAAAAAAGGATCACCTCTATTCAATAATAAAATGCCCTTTACATTTGTCTGAAACGCTAAAGGGTTTCCTGCCTAGGCGAGGGGGGTTGGACTAGAAGACCTCCAAGGTCCCTTCCAACTCTGCTATTGCATTTGTATTTTTGTTTTCTGCCCACAATTATACTGGGCTCTGGAAATATATCTTGCATTGTTGGTATTTTCATTTTCTCAACTGATTCTTTTTCACTTACTATCTTATTTGTAGTTTAGAATATAAATTATTTATGTTTCTTGGAGCAGGCTTTCTGAATAGATCAACAAAAGCAAATGAATGCATATGTGAGTCATTAGAAATTTAGATCTTTAGTTCAGATTCCTCCCACCTCTCCTCTGCTTTTGTTTAGAATTAATTTAGTTCAATTCTAGGAAGTTAAATTCAAATGAAATAAAAATAAGGGCATATTTTTGAAAACATATTGCAAAATATTTCAAAGTACACTTGTCTCTCTAATTATGCTTCCACTTGAAAGCAGTTGCCTTTTTTGAAATTAACGTTCCTCTTAACAGAATTTGCAAACTTTGACACTATTATAGAGGTACAGAAGAAGTCAAACAAGAAGATTGAATACACAAAAGCTTTCCGAAGAAGAAAATAAGTGACATGATTGCAGTACAAGTAACCAAATTACACAATCACTTTTCCTGATCTGCTTGGCAAGGAGGGATTTCAGCATCTGAACCTGTAAATAGGCAGACTAAGTTCAAAGGTTATATAATAGCAGATACAATTTGAAATTCAGCTGCTAGTAGTACAGAACTGTCACTAACTCTCAATTAGCTATAGAACATTTTGAAAAAAAGTAAAGATAGACTTGTCTGCCTTTCCTTTAGTTCTACTTACTGTATTTTTTGGAGTATAAAACCCTAACCCTAACTCTAACCCTAACCCTAACCCCACTAAAAGAGGGTGGAAATATGGGCTTTTTGGAAGCTTTTTGGAAGCTTTTTTTCAGCTTCACTCATTAGCACCTCGTTAGGGCTGGAAAAAAAGCTTCGAATATTTTTCCAGCTGGGAGAAGCCAAGGAGAAAGATTTGAAGACTGCCTTAACTGGACTTCTTTTGTCCAATTTCTATTTTGGGGAGATAATCCTTTCAAGGGCAAGGCAGAAAGTTCCTGTGGCTATGTGATTTCTATTCTTTTGGAGATAATCCCTTTAAGGGCAAGGCAGGGATTTTTGCTATCTGAGTTTTCTCAATGGTTTCCTTCAGGCAAGCTGGGCTGGTTTGTTGATTCAGCTTTGTTACATTTTAAAGCTGTTAAGTACTTTTGGCTGAATGCCTAGACATCTAGTTAAGATATTCCCCAGCTGCTGGGGAAAGAAAAAAAGTGGCAAAAAAATTCATTTTATTATACTATTGTGTTTGCTTGCCTTTCTGGTACTATGAGAATAAAAATGAATACCTGGTAGGCAGATTTTTTTTCCTATTTTCCTCCTCAAAAACTAAGGTGTGTCTTATACTCTGAAAAATATGGTAGTCAATTCAACCCCTTGAACAAGATAAGGGCGCAGATCTTTCTTAAAAAAGCTTTTTGTAGGGCAATCATGTTGCCTACTATAGCCTAAAATTCCCTAAAATAATAGATCCTCATATTCAAAGATACTCTGAATAATGAGAAAAACTGCTTGGAACTCTGCTTTACAGGACCGTACAGATAGTCCTTGATTTACAACCGTTCATTTAGTGACCATTTGAAGTTACAACTACTATCAATTCTCACACTTACAACTGTCACAGCATCCCCATGGTCGTATGATCAATATTCAGGTGAGTGATAACTGGCAAGAATTTATGATGGCTGGAGCAACCAGGGGGCATGTAATTGCAATTTGTGATCTTCCCAACTGCCTTCTGACAAGCAAAGTTGGAAGCTAGATTGATTGATTGTCCACGTGATTCACTTAACAACTGAAATGACTTGTTAACAATAATAGCAAAAAATGCTGCAAAACTGGCCACAATTCATTTAATTTCCTTGCCTAGCAATGGAAATTATGGTCCCAATTGTAATAATAAGTCAAGGACTATCTATATCAGCTCTGCCCAGATTTGAGAAAGAAAAAACGAGGTGGGTGGGTTTGTCATTTGGGACTGTAGGACTGTGAGTAGTGTAGTTCCCTACCCTTACCCTTACCCTAGTGGGACCATTCCAAGGAAAAAATTAGGATAGTTCTATACCAAGATCTATGTCAGATCAGACATCAGGAAACAAAAGCTTACTCAGAAACGTAAATCAAGTGATAAAGGTAAAGGTTCCCCTCGCACATATGTGCTAGTCATTCCTGACTCTAGGGGACAGTGCTCATCTCCGTTTCAAAGCCAAAGAGCCAGCGCTGTCCGAAGGCATCTCCGTGGTCATGTGGTCGGTATGATAAACACCAAAGGCGCACGGAATGCTGTACCATCCCACCAAAGTGGTCCGTATTTTTCTACTTGCATTTTATGTGCTTTCGAACTGCTAGGTTGGCAGAAGCTGGGACAAGTAACGAGAGCTCACTCCATTACGTGGCACTAGGGATTCGAACCGCCGAACTGATCACCTTTCTGATCACCAAGCTCAGCATCTTAGCCACTGAGTCACTGCGTCCCATCAAGTCATAGATGAGGACAAAATTCAAGAAATACAAAATCAAATTAGACATCATCAAACAGTGCAAAATAGCAATGGGTTTGCAAGTAGGAAAGATGGACTTCTTTGTAATCCTAAATGAAGGTAATCTATAAATTCTTGACTAATCATCTCAGAATAAAGGACGACCATTTGAAGATGGCTCACATGAAGCTTTTAGAGAATGACAAGCAAGTCAATTAACTAATTAATTCAGATTTGTATGTCTAGTGGAGAGATGATCTCAAACCAGTTTCAAGCTCGGAGTAACAAACATTGCAAAATGATTAAATTCCTACTAACCTTGGATATTAATCAAGTTGTCTGCAGCTGATAAAAGGTAAGGAGTACTAATATCTAGTGTACATTAGATTGCCTTTTCCCAAGGCAGTAAATTTCAAGATAAATTATACTTTAAAACATACTTCCATTTTTAGCATGTCTCCTACTACATTTTCTACATTACAGTGAAATGAGATTTCTCATGAGCCATGGTCAAAAGCATCCACCCATCCCTACTTCATAGAATTACTTATTTGTTTCATCAAATAATGAAGTTTCCCTTCATTAACTTACAGGGTAGTTAAACAGCCTTGATCAAAAGGAGAATTGAACATGCAAAGAAAACAGATAATGCAATCAGACTTCCACATCTTTCCTTCATTTGCAGATATCAAACAATATTAAAAATTCACAACCATTTCTGCTTAATGTGTTTGGCCTATAATGCCTCATTAGCAAAACTGAGACAATTTTGTCTTCATTATAGTAAAAAAAAATTATAAAAAAAGAAAGTAGTTCCTTTGCAGTACTTAATGAGGGAGGAGAAAGCATCCATTGTCACCATCCCTTCATGCTATTTTTCCAAAGGGATTGCCTTGATAATCTGTTCCGTATCACAAATTACATTGCTGGTTTTCTGCAAGAGACAAATCATCTCCTCAAGAAATGTAATAAATGAGGATACTAGATACCAAGGCATTCAAATGCAAGCCAAATTCTGAGGCCAGGGAGACATTTGCAACTCTAAAAACAGGGATATATTTACAAAATGACTGCCACAGAAGACACGGCCACTCTCAATATGCCCATTCATGAGAAATAGAACTATACAAACTAGACCTCTCAGAATTCTTTCTAGTGTCTGACTAGAAGTTTGTGAAGGCCAGGGCACTGCTGCAAATAAATATGTTGCCAAGGCTGGGCGTTGCTGTATAACGTGTCAGCTTCCTATTTTTTTTATTTAAAAAAAACAATTTCTTTTTTTTAAAAATGAAGTCAGATGGAGCAAGGAGCCCGGTGGCATCTGCACTTGCTTACTTGTGCTGTTTTTAAGTCTGATAATCTATATGATGACAAACTCAAAATGGCTTATGATTGCTATTTGTATAGCTCACAGATGCTTCGGCAAAGCTATATCCTTTGAGACAACTCAAAAAAGAATTTCAATTGCTGTTTACTAGTAAAGCCTCTTGGAGATGCCAAGAAGCAGATGAAATATCTTGGAAAGCATATACTACACATAGGATGAGATGGTTAGGATGGCACTGGAGAGGTGACCCAGTTCATAAGAGTTACTATGCCTCATTAAGCAAGTAATTAAAATGTCTCTTGACATCTGTTGTAATACATACTATTCAGACCACTGCCATGTATCAGTTGATTCTATCCCTTAATAAACGGTCTGGAGTAGTTTGCTTTTAACTGCCAAGTCCACAGGTAACTGGTGCTTTCCATGCCAGGCTGCATGTTCCCTAGCTCTACAGCAATCACACTCAGAGAACAAAAAGAAATTCAGTTTCAACAAATCATCTATATAGCCTAAAATTTTATAAGATCAGGCTGATACAGATTCATGTGACAATTATGTACGCAACCAGCTACACATTTCCAGTAACCAGAGAAGGGAATCATCTGTTGTGGTCCGCCAGCGGCCTGCGGAGCTGGCAGCAGAGTCAGACAGTGAGGAGTTGTGGAGGAACATGGGCCAGTCCTGGAGTCTGGGGAAGGTTCGGCCGAAGGCTCTGCGTCGGAGGCAGAGAGGGGGCAGGGCCATCTGTAGTGATGTGCTGCCTCCAGAGCCTCCGCAGTCTCACATCAGCGAGGCAGAAGAACAGCGTGATCCTGTTTCCAGGTTGCGCATGCACAGAGCTGTCAGAAGGCAATAACAGTTAAGACAAAAGGGGTGACTCAGGAGTAAGGCTTGGAGAAGATTGGCCTCTCCCATTAGACATAAAAGAGCAACGCACGGGAGCCTTTGCAGGAAGCAATTTGTTCATTCTGGACCGTTCAAACTCTGAGAAGCTCCATTTGACTCTGTGCTTTGTTTAGCCTTGCAAAACTAACTGGGAATTAGGTCCCTGGCAGCATTTCAAGGGAGATAAAGGTGGGTGCTTATCAGCATTACCCTGAAAGACTGTGGCAGACATCTGTCAGACTCTTCGCAGACTGTTTGTGAATCATTACGGGCTGTGAATGACCATAATTCACAGCCGTTTAAATAAAAGAGGGTTTTGGGACTAAGCGTATGATTTATGCTTTATCAGGAAGCCTAGGACAGAACATCATCTCTCTTGATTTGACCAAAGACAATTCCAGAAGGCAAATGCTCCAACAGAGAAAAATCTTCCTACATTCTACCACATGGCATTGTTTAATATATGGGACCCACAGCACACCAGTTCTGTCCAATCTTACTAGATTGGCAGAAACCATGGAAAAACCATGATTGCTCAAATAACCCAACAAGTCTTTCTGGAAAACCCCGAGCATCCCCTGAAAACCCACTAGGTTCATCAATCACCAGGAACAGGCCAAACTGGCTAATTTTATCACTAATACTTAGTAAGGATTTTGATCAGACATTTGATATGTAGTAAATAACTGTATCAAACCCAACACTGTGGTTTGATAAAAATCCACCTGCCTGTATGATGCTTGGTAAGAGCCATTTCAGCTATATTACACCAATATTGGAGACTGTATATTGATCAATATATAGGTTTTCTGAAATGTTCATTCAAGAAAAGTTCATTTGATACTTTCAAATGCTGCATTGCTTAGCTCCTAGGTACATCCAGTATGATTTCCTCCAGATTGATAATTCTGCACGGAGTTCATTATCTGAGCCACATTTCAGCACCAGGTCCTGTCTCCACTGAGTAGAACATCTACATTTTCACTTACACAATATATAGTCAACTTTATTTCAGGGTTGTTCGTGTGTGGTTTTGGTTGTTGAAAGAAAGGATCTCTTATAAACACTGGATTGTCTAGGAAAAGCTCTTTTAATCTGTATGAAATAAATTTCCCCATTATTTCAGATTTTCTTTTACTTGCAACCTTTATATTTCAGTCTCTTCTAAGCAGTATGATATCTTGTTCCGATGTTGTACTGACAAGCTATTTCCAGTCACGATAGAATTATTCAATTCCTGCTTCCCCTGCATTTGTAACTGAACCACAGACTTGTATCATTATAGTATTAATTGCCCTGCCTAGGCCAGGAATTGAAATGATTTTATCTTTTTTTTTTTATTGAATCCAAGCACTGACCTTGACATCCTTTGTTAATAATATTGGCTGCTCCGTTTCTTCTATTTTTTGTCCCTAATAAAAGATATTATTTTCTTTCTGTAAAGTGATTCATTCTAGTCCATTGATTCCCAAAATGTTAATGCTCCATCTTGACTTTTTTTACTCTGGTCCATGGTTCTGACATTCCGCATACAAAAGTATGCAGCATCATTTTTTTATTTTGCCTATGATTATATCAACAGCTGGCTATTGGGGAGGGGGCTTTAATGCAGCCACATTTTAAACTCCAGTGCTAATCTCCTCTTCCCCTGTAACTTTCTGGATACCTGCTTATCAGGAGGGCTCATCTTCGTTGATCCAAGTTTTTATTTCTTTTATTATATAAAATATAAGGAAAATGAAATAAAATGGGAAATTAAGGGAAGAAAAAGTAGTGGGGGGAAAGAGGGTGTGAGATATAAGGGAGGAGAAAGAAAGAAAGAAAAAGGCATTGACTTCTGACTCTTCTTAGCGCAGTACAAGATAAAAACCGTCCATCTTCAATTTTTTGCTTTTACACATTAATATATAACTAGCCATTTCTATAACAATAAATCTTTCTGATCAACAAAACCAAAGTCAATGTTTCAATTTTAGTTATCACATGGAGAGCTCTTCTTCATATTGACTTTGTCCTGGCGGTAAATGCCTGTTTGATTTTCTTGGTAGAATCCTGGAGTGAACTGCCATTTCTTTTTCTGGTGTATTGCATTTACTCTGATTTCTTATTTCCAATCTATTGTACCTTGAAGTGTACACAATGGGATAGGTCATAATGTCACTGGGTTTAGCATGTCACTGTATCATTATAAAGATTTGATTCGTGAAAGGAACAACACAGATACAGTAGCTTACTTAAGCCCTTTAAGGCAGGTACGGTCAACAAAAAGATTTAACTGGGATTCTAGCAGAGTTGGTATTCTGGCGGTTCACACCAGTTTGGGCGAACTAGTAATGGTGGAGGTACGAAGCTATGCCACCCACCCTGACATCATCATGCATGCTTGGCGCATGTGTATCATGTGTGCTCCAGCTACCGAACTGGTAGAAAAGATAAGAGCATTTTATGCCTGGATTCCAGGAATGTTCTTTATTATTCTAGAGTCTTGAACGCCTATCAGAGTTACTCTCTATGCCATCTTATATACCAAACAAAATCAAAACAAGAATATTTTAAGTTTCTTTCTCATGCTTCTTACTTTTTCTGAAACTCCTCCATTAGCTATTAGGTCATTTCTTCCCCCTTTCCAAGTCCAGGATGACATTCTTTCACACCCAAGTATTAACTTTTTAATTATAATGAATAAAAACACATGTTAATTATTCATAAATTGACCATGTTGCTTCAAAGTATTGTTGAACTAAGCGTTGTGAGTATTCACTGCAAACCCATGAATGAGTTGTTATGGTTTCAGCTCCAACGCCTGGAGCTTTGAAAAAATAAAATCAGATAATGCAGCACAATTTCTGTTTTTTGTAACCTCTATTCTGGGTATGGTAGTGATAATAAAGATATTACCAAGCTATTAGATCTGAGATGCATGATGCCTCTAGCAGTTTTTCTCCATTATCATTTGCTACAGATTCAGCCTCTATATTGAAATAAACAAACAAACAAAAAACCAACCCCTGGAAATTTTGTTACTCTCATTTTGTTTTTGACATTTTCCTTTGTTGAGCCTACTTACAATTTTGTCACTTGTTATCTTAGATGTGTACTCACACTTTTGGTGCTGTAAATAATATCAGCATAATGATTCCCACTGATAGTGAGATCAACCCAAATGTTTGTCTCTTTCTTTTATGTTTATAAATGAATAATATTGTAGCCTCTCCTTAAAAGAGTCAGTCACATTCAGAAGTTCAAAGTGACAGTTCTTCCAAATTACAAAGCATTGAATTTAACTACACAATAAGAAAGCCTCAGGTCTCCATCAGAAGAACCTCTAGCACTTCATACCATTCTATGGAATAGATGCATCATAAACACTAGTGGTGGGTTTCAAAAAATTTAGAACCTTTTCTGTAGGTGTGGCCTGTTTTGTGGGAGTGGCTTGCTGGCCATGTGACCGGGTAGGAGTAGCTTGCCGGCCATGTGACTGGGTGGGCATGGCCAACTTGTAAAATGTGGTGAAACTCACTTAACAACGCTCTTGTTTAACAGCCAAAATGTTGGCTCAGAAACTGGCATTTGAAGTACGCAAGTCTTAAAGCTGTCAAGTTACAAAACCCTTGCACCCCCAACCCTTTAGAAAAAAAAACCCAGGTGTGTTCAAACTTGACAGCTTTAAGACTTGTGAACTTCAACTCCCAGAATTCCTCCTCTCGCTCTTCATCTTGATGATGTGAGGACGGGCGAGGGGAGGGAGCTGGAACCGGTTCTAAACGGCACTGTAGATTTGTGGAAGAGGTTAGAACTGCCAGGAACCCACCCCTGATACACACATACTAAGTCAAAATTAATATATTCCTAAAGAATAGAATAGCATAGCACAGCACAGCACAGCACAGAATAGAATAACAGTTGGAAGGGACCTTGGAGGTCTTCTAATCCAGCCCCCTGCTCAGGCAGAAAGCCCAATATCATTTCAGACAAATGGTTGTCCAATCTCTTATTAAATACTTCTAGTTGGAGAATTCAAAACTTCTGAAGGCAAGTTGTTCCACATGAGTTTGATAACTCTTTTCAGTAAGATCAATCCCATAGATGTGCGTGCGTGTGTTTGTGTGTGTGTGTTTGTGTGTGTGTGTGTGTGTGTGTGTGAGAGAGAGAGAGAGAGAGAGAGAGAGAGAGAAACTACTCAGTTCAGCGTTGCACAAATGTTTAAACATTCAATCTTGAATTTAATGGTAGTCTTCTGGGACTACTTAATTCCTTTAATGTGGCAGTCCCCAAACTTTGGGCTCCAGGGACTGGTTCCATGGAGAGGATTTTTCTGTGGACCGGAGGGGGCGTGGTTTTGTGTGCTGCCTGCATTCTGTAGATGGAGCTTCTCTTGTTTGTGCAGCCCATTTCTGGCATGCCGCAGACCGGTGCCAGTCCGCAGACCAGGAATTGTGGACCCCTGCTTTAATCAATCCAGTGAAAATGGATTCTCTTTACATTCTTCTTGGATGACCTTTAAGTTCATAGTCTAACGTAAAATCTTGGTGTTTCCTTGTCATCTTCAAGCCAAATAAATAGTAGCTAGATTTGTCCTTACTTAAGCTTTTTAAAATTTACCAAAATCAGGCAAGCTGGACAATCTGAAAATTACTAAGGTATAAATATTTTGAATAATGAAAATAATACTTATTTTAATACAATGAAATAATTGTATTAAAATGATTAAATGAATACAAGCTGCTATTAAAAATAAAATGGTAATAAAGGTTTCATCTGCAAAACTTTTAGGTTTTACAACAGGCATACCACACTTAATGAAATTTAACTTATTAGGAAATTCTATTTCCTTTAATAGTATTTGTATAAATAGGTACCATACGAAATTCATTATTACCCCAACTCCGAAAAGACTAAGTTGTTCACAAAACTACTACATCTAAATAAAAGAAATTACATTATAGTATTTGCTTAGAAAAGATCCATAAAAGCAACACATATCAACAAATTGAGATTAAAGGAGGGATATAAATGAAATAAATAAAACAAAACTATAATGTTCTGAACAAAAACTTCAGCTGTCATAAGGGAAAGATTTGTAAGGCTATTATTACATTACAGTGGATTTATATGAATTATTCTTTAATGGGTTGAATAAGTATGCTGGTGCATGGTGTCCTATTACTCTAATTTGGCACTCTTTATAAGTGGGACAAGCTAAATATACAGAATGTTTTCCACAGTTTGCTATCATAACTCTCTAAAGAGAAACAAGTTATAGCAATAGCACTTAACAATTAGACCTATATGGTTTACAGAGTCAACATATTGGCCCCAACAATCTGAGTTCCCATTTTACAAACCTCGGAAGGATGGAAGGCGAATCAACCTTGAGCCTGGTGAGAATCGAACTGCCAAACTCCTGGCAGCCATCAGTTAGCAGAAGTAGCTTGCAATAGTTCATTCTAACTACTGCATCACCAGGGCTCAGTCTATGTTCAGAAATCCATAATAAACCTAACTTCTATCTAACTTCTGAAATCAATCTATCAGCCAGTTTGGTTCATTCTAAAAAGTTAGAAATTCAGAAGACTTCTAGTTTATCATAGCATACCAAGTTTCCCTCCCTTATTTCTTGTTTATAGGATCTTACCCCAACTATGTTAGTGGAAACTTTAGACAATGATTGTCTCCCAACAAAATAATGTTACCATAATAAGCTGATTAATAGACCCATTAACTTATTTAAATTAGAAATCTGAGCTATTTCATTATCTACCGTAATTATCTTAAAATATTCCAGAATTCTAATGTGTCTGAGTACATCCACTTGCTTTTTTGTAGACAGATGATAAGGTCACCAAAACAACCATGCTCTTTGACATTCATCATTTTCCTCCCATCAGTCACTATATGAACAAGAAGAAATATCAGTGGCTCTAAGTAACAGCTGGGCCCCCAAGCAACAAAGCTAACTATCAAACTTATTCCTGCCTTTCTTTTATTCCTCTCCATGCTTCCAGATGCTTCATGTGTAACGTGAAACAATAACCTGAAAAGAAACAATGCCCAAGAGAAACACTAAGTTAAAGGCACTGCTTGCATAAAAAATGACGACAGTTTCAAAGGAGTACTTTTGCTGAATTTTGAAAAAGGTGTGTACATGGAAACCCATACAAATTAGCCGTAAGTTAAACTTATATGCTTTTATGAAACAAAATGTTAAAAAGTTATAATATTTATGTAGTTACTTAACAAGCATATCTACAGTATATTAAAGTAGCCAAAGTATCTTTACAATCCCCAAGGCATATCACAACTTTTAAAAACCCCTAACGTTTGGAAATTGAACGTTGAAAAATTTGACATGCCCTAAATCCAATAAAGCCATTAAAAAGCGGCATTTGTATTTTCATATCCTTAAATTTGTTTTTTTTAAAAAAAACTAGAATAAAATTGATTTCTCCACAAGAAAGCTGCCTGGGTTATTTGGGTTATAATAGTTCCCTCTGCTCATTGTTCCTTCTTGGGGAGAAATGACTAACAGAGAGAGAGAGAGGGAGGGAGGGAGGGAGGGAGGGAGGGAGGGAGGGAGGGAAGGAAGGAAGGAAGGAAGGAAGGAAGGAAGGAAGGAAGGAAGGAAGGAAGGAAGGAAGGCTGGCCAAGTGGCAACTCCAAAGCCAGAGCATTTAGAATTATGGTTTCTTCTTAAAATGTATTATGCTATATATAAATAGGCTGAGATAGTTTAAGCCATCTTTAAAGGCTTATAGACACAAAGATTATCTGGCAGTTCAACCAAGATGTTGGTAATGTAACTAGATCTTAGCCTGAATATTTTCGTGTGTTCTTTTAGATGGGTTAGTAATTACTCTACATCCCATTTGAGTAAAGTCATTGTTACTTTTCTTGGCAATCTGAATTTGTGCCCCAGTGTGTTAAAGGAAATTTCATCTATATTTCCATCCAAATTGCCTAGAAAATACTGGTTCAACTGTCCCAAAGATGTTTTTTTTCCAAGAAGCAGCTGGACTTTCTGGTTTTTCCTTCAAGATGTTTTGCTCCTCATGCAAGAAGGTGGGAAATGCCTGGATGGTGGGAAATGGAAAGATATATACTCCTTGCAGACAGCTGGTCATATGCATTCTTTTAGCAGGTCATTAAGGCCACCTGGAGGTTTATCTGTGTAATCAGGGTCACCTGAGAGGTGCAACACAGTCCTTTCAACAATTCCAAGAAGGCTCCACACCAATTTGCACCACTCAGGTGACCCTGATGACACAGATAAACTTCCAGGTGACCTTATTGACTTGCTAAAATATTGCAAATGACCAGCTGTCTGCAAGGAGGATAAAGCCTTCCATTCCCCGCCATCCAGTCAAGAGTTGAAGAAGCTTTTTGGATGAGAAGTGAAACGTCTTTAATGAAAAACCAGAAAGTCCAGCTGCCTCTTGAAGAAGAAGAAGAAGAAGAAGAAGAAGAAGAAGAGGAGGAGGAGGAGGAGGAGGAGGAGGAGGAGGAGGAGGAGGAGGAGGAGGAGGAGGAGGAGGAGGAAGAGGAAGAAGAAGAAAACCACCTTTGGGACAACCCTGACCTTGATGACTGAGAAGCTCCATCGATACTGCTTCCACTATTTCCTGTACTCATCAAAAGATGGGATATGCAGCTTGACTCTTAAGAGACAGGAAGTCTACCAACAACAAAATTCATGTGCTGGCTTTTTAATAATGGGCCACCCATCATTCAGATCATTGTCAGGGTAATCTGCTTTGGAACCTAGTTGAAGATTCATTATTGCAAGAGATGCAGATTGACTATCACTAAATGAAGCATTATAATGTGCAAAAAACTCTGAGTGCTAGGCTGAGATTGCCTGTAACTTAACCTTGAAAATCCAACAGCCCCAATCAGTTCAAGTACAGGACACCATTACATTTTCTTTTCTTTTTGGTAAAAAAAACCTTGGGAGTGCTCTTTAGACACATTTCAAATTAACAGAACTGAAGAATTCTTTTCCAAGGAAAAACAGACAAAACACTAGCCCTGAACTGGAATTGCTGTTCCCTGTATCCAAAGTTCAGGAAGCTACAGTAAAGTAGCTGGATGAGAATAAGATAGTAGGTCTTTGCAATACCTATTAAAAAAAAAGGAAAGGAGATCTATTTGGGATTCCCAGATGGAAAAGGTTGTGCGTGCAAATCTGATTCCACGTTTTCGTATAGGGGAGAGGAAATGGCTCGTGTTCTTTGCATTCCCAACCCACTCTCTAAATTGGTGGATTTCCTCTGGGGGTATAATTAGATTTATTTAAAACAAATCAACTCTATAAATGAGTTTGGGGTAAATAGCTAAATAAACAAAACCTTGATTCAGATTGCTTTCATCCTTGCCTTCATTTTTCAGGAAATGCTGCAAATTAGCAGGAAATTATGTTAATTGTATACCCAGGATTAGTAAATTTTCCCATCTTCCCCAGAAAAAATGGAACTGTGTGTCCTAGGTAAGTCAATCTTCCCTCTCCCTACAGTTGAAATCATTCTCTGAATGGCATTCTTAATTCTTTTGCAGAGTACAATACAAATAATCTGTTTTTGCAGGTTCATTACATCCACCGGTGTAGACAAAACAAAGAGGAAAAATGTTTTGACTAAAGCTGTTTGGCGAAGGGAGGTTTCAAGGCAATTCAGATCAATGAACAATCACACTTGAAATACTGTAGGCCCAACGGAAACTGAGGTGAAACATCATGTGCAGAGCAGCAGAAAGGGCAAGGCTGTTTTCTGGATTTATCACCCCACATGCATTTGCTTCCACAAAGGAGCAGCTTAGAGGAGAAAACTACTAGAAACTACCCTTCGTGGTCAGAGTGCTATCTAAACTTCAATTGCAATAATAATGAAATACAATTGGGTGTTGCAAGAGTGGGAGGCTTCATGCTGCCATCTTCAGCAAGATGGAAGTCAAAATCAGGGTACACTTACACTACCCATTCTTTCCCACCATTCTGTCACTAAATTAACTACCAAACAGGATAACGAGAAAGGATTGTCCTTCTCTTAGACTAATTCTCAGAAACATTTTAGCTGGGGACAAAGGGTGAAAATTACTTTTTTTTTCAAGAGCTGATCCAAATGATTATAGTACTGTGTGATTTCCTTTTGTAACAGTAGTTACTTTTATCTTGTACTGAGTTCTCTTATAAATCTACAGAATTATCAGAGATCCCAAGTCTGCTGATCCATTTTTCACCTTGGTTCAAAGATTATATCATTGCACTGTTCCTCAGCTACTGATTATCCCTTTACTTTCCTGTTTGTAATCACATCTGTGTCGAGCTTTTTTCCTGTTCTATTTCATAAAGGTAAAGGTAAAGGTTCCCCTTGCACACATGTGCTAGTCGTTCCTGACTCTAGGGAGCGGTGCTCATTTCTGTTTCAAGGCCAAAGAGCCAGCACTGTCCGAAGATGTCTCCGTGATCATATAGCCGGCATGACTAAATGCCAAAGGCGCAAGAAACACTGTTACCTTCCCACCAAAGGTGGTTCCTATTTTTCTACTTGCATTTTTTACATGCTTTCAAACTGCTAGGTTGGCAGAAGCTGGGACAAGTAACGGGCGCTAGGGATTTGAACTGCCAAATTGCCCACGTTTCTGATCGACAAGGTCAGTGTCTTAGCCACTGAGCCAGCGTGTCCCCTTATTTCTATTTCATACATGGCTATTTTTCTCCCTTAGTTTAGATGCTTGCATCATTTCACCTCTAGATGGATTATATCAACTGAAATATTCTATTAAGTATTTAAATTAATATATAAATTAATATATAAATATTCTATTAACTCAGAGCTGTTCTGGTTGCTTGAACTTGACAGTTATTCTCCTGATACAAAATCTGGTATTCTAATTAAAAGAAATCCTAGAATCAGACATGACCCAAACATGTATAACAGCATACATGGGGGCTCAAGACATGGCTATACTTTTTCTCTATAGGTTTTATCACTTGCAAGGAACAAAAAAAACAAGCAGTGAAAGTTGAAAGAACTCTTTGAATTGGGCCCTGAAATTAAACTGAAAGCTTTGGCAAGCATTAGCAATCCCAGAAGTAAGCACCCTTCCTCGTTCATATGTTTCCAATCATCCAGCCAGCACTGCTGATGTTCACCATATGGAATTATAACTATAATTCGAGGTCAACAAGCTGCCTATCCTTGGTTTAAACCAAAAGCCAATTTCAGATATCTTGCTTTCAATGGGCTTTCTACTGTTGTTACTGATGGATGCTTGAAATAAATCTTGTCTCTCTCACTAGCATTTTATTGGGAGTTTTTAAAGTCTAAACAAAAGCCGTGACAATACTCTCATTTCCCACTCTAGGTAGACAATAAATATCAGCCCTGTTGTCAGGCAAACCTAACAACTGGAAGAGAGAATAGAAGGAAGCAATTTTGTTTTCATGTCTTACATGCCTCATCCGAAAGGAAATAGAGCCTTCATCTTGACTGACAACCATTTAAAAAAGGAACATTCAAGATCACTTACAGGAATGTAACATGCATCCCAGAAGCAATAAATAGAGAGTATTTCTTAATGTGCTTTCTGGATGTCAATAAATCACATGTAATTTTATTTATCTGATAAAATAAAAAATAAAAAGTTAAGAGAATCCTGCAGTTCTGTGAACTTTCCAATGGCAAGATACAGGCAAGTGGCATCTTTGAGGGTTTTCGTGTGGCTTGGCTTTTGGAGACTCAGAATTTTCTTTTAATATGGTTCAGATGATAATGTCTTCATATAATTACAGAGTTGCCGTATTTTTTGGAGTATAAGATGGACCAGAGTATAAAACGTACCAAGGTTTTGAAGAGGCATTTTTTTAAAAAGTAGGTAGGTAGATAGAGGGAGAGAAAGAGAGAGAAGTACAGTAGGTAGGTAAGAAGAGAGAGAGAGAGTAGTTTGGTGGGTAGGTAGAGAAAGAGAGAGAGAGAGAGAGAGAAATAGAGAGAGAGAGAGAGAAATACAGTAGGTAGGGGGAGATAAAGAGTGTAGGTAGGTAGGTAGGTAGGTAGGTAGGTAGGTAGGTAGGTAGGAAGGTAAGTAGTAGGTAGGGAGAGAGAGGGATAGAGAAATAGAAAGAGATAGAGAAATACAGTAGATAGGTAGGGAGAGAGAGAGTAGGTAGGTTGGTAGATAGATAGATGATAGATAGATAGATGATAGATAGATAGATAGATAGATAGATAGATAGATAGATAGATAGATAGATAGATAGATAGAGGGGGGGAGAGAGAGAGAGAAATACAGTAGGGAGGGAGGGAGAGAGTAGGTAGGTCGATAGGTAGATGTTTCCAAGTGTATTTATCCATGTGCTGGAGAAAGAAATTGCTGACAATCTGGAGCACCTAAGACTTTCTTTTTGCACTTGATCAATGTAATTCTCATTAATCAGTTAAAGAGCTTTCCAAAAGGAAAAAAAATTTTTTTGCACTCTGCAAACCTCCCCAAAATGGCCCATTTTTTGCAAAAACGGGCCCGTTTTTTTCAAATAAAAGGCATGAATAGCCTGGGGGGGGGGCTTGCATAGTGCTCCTGGAGGTGGGGGGTGGGGCCAAAAATGAGCAATTTTTTTGTCAAAAAAAATGCATGCATAGCTTTCTGGAGGCTTATAGAGTGCTGCTGGGGGCCGGGGGGGGCAAAAAACGGCACATTTATTGCTCATTTCTGTCCTCCCCAGCCCCAGGAATTCTCTGAAAGCCTCCATAAGGGTATGCACGGCCATTTTGGTGAAGGGGCGGGGCTTCAGAAGGCAAAAAATGTTGTATTCGATGTATAAGACACACCCAGATTTTCAGCCTCTTTTTGGAGAAAAAAGAGTGCGTCTTATACTCCGAAAAATACGGTAGTCACTTATTTTTCAAGTTTTTGAGTCATTCTAAAGATAAAGCTCTTAGGACAACATTTGCATGTCAAAATGAAATATAAAAGTCTACTTAAATGCAATACAAAGAGCACACAAACTGGGGTTTCAAGCTTAGCAAGACATAAAATATCAGAATTCAACTTTATACAGCATTTTAAACATCTGCACAGAGATTAAAGCCAGCTTTAAGACACAATTAAAACGTTAAGATACAAGTGGACATGATGTCTGATATCATAAGCTTCATATAAAAGCTTGACCCCAAAAAGTACATTCCACAATAAGCCAATTTATTATAACCTTTTTATTGCCACCATCAAAACAGGAGCACTCCTGACATTTAGCTGATGTAACAAAGATTCATATAACATAGCATTCTTTACTCTAGTGATAGAGTTGGATCCATAAAAATCTTCAACTCCTAGCATGTTATTTTGAGACCATGCAATACCTTCCAGGACCAGATAACTACTACCAAACTAACTCCTGTTCCCCCTACACCAATCTTTTCTAACTTGATGTCTTGCCTACAGATATGTGTTGACTTTAACCTCCATAACCTCTGGCCACTGTAGGAACCATGGGAATGCACGCATGTGAAAAGCATGTAAAAACTGTAGGTATGATGTAGGACTTGTTTTCAAGGACATCATCTACCATTAAGGCTCTTTCAGTTATGGAATCCATAAAACAAAAAATAAAAACCACTGTCTTGGAAGATCTGGCCATAAATCATTTTAGCAAATGTTGGTAAATGATTGACTTTGAAAAAGTGCAAGTCTTATTTAACATTTCCGAAAAATTATGGAAGGCAAACAACATGAAGGAAATTGACAAATGGTGCTGTATTCTAACCCAGCTATAAAGTGAATCACTGCGGTTGCTAAGTGAATCATGTGGCTGCAAGTGAATCCAACTTCCCACATTGACTTTGCTTGTCATAAGAGAGCTGGGAAGGATGCAAATGGCAATAATGTGACCCCGGGACACTGCAATTATCATAAATACATGACAGTTGCCATGTATCTAAATATTAATTATGTCGCCATACGAATGCTATAATGGTGTATATGTATGTATGTATGTATGTATGTATGTATATATATATATATATATATATATATATATATATATATATGTGTGTGTGTGTGTGTTGTTTTTTTATTTGTGCTGATAAATAAATAAAGGGAGACTATATACACACACACACACACACACACACACACACACTTGCTACTTTCTGTTAAAAAGAATCAGATAGATTATATGAAACTCTTCCTTTTAGGTTTTGCAAAAATGCCTCTAATCACAGTAGATAATACAGTGCTAGAAAAAGTATCAGCCTGAACAAGTTCTTGTAAACAAAAAACCTTATGGAATCTAACAGACAAGAACATTATTAAAAATGAGTATGTTGTAGGATCAGAATTGCTGGAATTTTAGTGGGACATATACGGTAATAAAATATATACGGTAATAAAATAGCTTGCTTAGGATATCTAGAATTAAAACAACATTTAACAGATGCCTAACCTGCAATCCTATTACTCTCTGCTTTCATTCTCCAGCTGTTCTTAGTTGTCTGAAGTTTTTTTTTCTAACTTTCTAATATTCAATTGGAATTTGATTTCCTATACAGTAATTTAAATATATTGTTCCATGTCCGACAGTCTGGAATACTAAAAAACAAATTTTATTGTTCTAACCATCATTTCAGGTATTTGAAGAGCACTGTACTATCTCATCCCTCTCAGTTTTTTCTTCTGATTGCATAATAAATCAGTTTCTTTATCAGACCTGCTTTTTAGTCACCAAATCACATTGTTATCACCTCTATCTGAAAATGTTCCACTAACACTGAACAAGAGGAACTCACTTCAGTTTGATTTCATTTGATTTCATGCATTGGGTGCAAATTGATCTTTTAGGTATTCAATTTCCTCTCAAAAAGTATAAGTGCCCCTGGGAAGACATGCTGCAATTTTAGAATTAAAAGCTATTTATTTATTCGTTTTGTTAGGCTACCCAACTCCAACCATTCATTTCTCTAAAACTTCCAAAAAGCAAAGGATTAAAGAATTCAGAAAAGACTAAAGAATTCAGTGTATTATTATTGTGTACAAATGGGGAAATAGGAGACTGTTTGAGGTTTAATTCATACAAATAAAAATGTTCACTGAGCTTTTGTGTTACTCTTATTGTGTTACTGTTTTACAAACACACACACACACATACACACACACACCATATATTTTATTCCCCCACAACCCACAAAGTTAACATTTGAAGAGAATACTTCAAATAAAATAAATTCAGTTCAGTATATGAGAGATACCAACTGGAATTGGCTACAATCTCCCTCAGCAATCAAACAGGGAACAAAATGCTATGTTGCATGCATAGTAATGACATTATGGTGGGATCTTTCATGATTTGGTTTTCTTCTCCAATCCCTCCTTCTAATGACTTTTAGATAAACAAGCACATCATGTTAGGAACTTAGCAAACTTAAGTAGTCTCCAGATCCCTGGTGGAGCTTCCATGCATTGCTCAAGAATTCTGTGCAAGTCTCATGAACATAGTTTAGGCACAACAACTCACTCTGAGGAATAATATGGTAGAAGGAAGTGAATAATCTTCCCCCTGGAGTACAAAATAAAAATGTGTTGCAATCAATGCTTAGCAGTTATATAATCCCACACAGAAGTATTTTCCTGGTATTTCTACAACTTAAATAAAGAATTGGGGCCCACAAAATGATATATGCAAATGTACCTCATGCAGGAGGCTGTCCAGAATAAGCAGGCATTGCAGAAGCTAAGCAACAAATCATCCAAAACTAACCAGATAGCAAGTTCCTCATAACAAGTGTCATTACTGTTTCTCTATCTGGACTTCACTATGCCATGATCTTAGTTTTCTTAATGTTGAGTTTCAAGCCAACTTTTGCACTCTCCTTCTTCACCCATATCAAGAGGCTCTTTAGTTCCTCTTCACTTTCTGCCATTAGAGTGGTATCATCTGCATATCTGATCAAACCGATCAGTCCTAGAGGAGATCGACCCTGACTGCTGTTTATGTACAATTAAGGCAAGGATGAAAAAATAACTTTATTTTACTTTATTTATTAAACTCATACAATGCTAGTGTCACAAGAGGCAGTGCTAGACAATTCAGACATTATTAAAATAAATAATAAATAAGGATGATTAACTTTATGACCAATCTCCATATGTGCAATCTTCACAAGATTGCAAAGGAAAGGAAAGCTGAGGTAAAGGTTGTAGGTACAATTGCAGTTTTACTTAGTCACCATTTTACTTAATGATCAAAGTTCCAGGCCCAATTGTGGTTACTAAATGAGGATTACTTGTATATTAAAAAAGTAAATGCCAGAAGGTTATTGATTTTTGTCTTCTATTTACCGATTCTCTTTATCCTTGAACCTGGTAAGTATACTATCAACTGATACCCCTCAACTGGTACTGAAGGAATAAAGGAAGAAGAATGTTAGATGTAGATGTTCATCTCCAACTTTCACCACAGCAGAGTTCAAACAGTGCTTACCAAAGAGAGACCTACCAAAGCCCTGGCATTACACTTGTTTATATTTAGAATTTAGAATTTAAAATAATGGAGTTGGAAGGGACCTTGGAGGTCTTCTAGTCCAACCTCCTGCTTAGGCAGTAAACCCTACACCACTTCAGACAAATGGTTATCCAACACCTTAAAAACTTCTAGTGTTGGAGCATTCACAACTTCTGGAGGCAAGTTGTTCCACTGATTAATTTGTTCTGACTATCAGGAAATTTCTCCTTAGTTCTAAGTTGCTTCTCTCCTTGATTAGTTTCCACCCATTGCTTCTTCTCCTGCCCTCAGGTGCTTTGGGGAATAACCTGACTCCCTCTTCTCTGTGGCAACTCCTGAGATATTGGAACACTGCTATCATGTCTCCCCTAGTCCTTCTTTTCATTAAACTAGACACACCCAGTTCCTGCAACTGTTCTTCATATGTTTTAGCCTCCTGTCTCCTAATCATCTGTGTTGCTCTTTTCTGCACTCTTTCAAGAGTCTCAACATGTTTTTTACATCATGGCAACCAAAACTGAATGCAGTATTCCAAGTGTGGCCTTACCAAGGCATTGTAAAGTAGTATTAACGCTTCACGTGATCTTATGAAGTGTCCATCTGTTTATTTTCTCTGAGGAAAGCTGAGCAAGAGATTGTCAAGTCTAATAGAGATAACTGTTGCATAAAGGAAACAGGGAGACCAGCAATTTGGGTTATATTTTCAGTGAGCTGCATCAATAGAAGTATACATAAAAAGATTTCCACCTCCCATAAGAATATGCAATAACTAGATATCTTTCAAGAATGTAAATATATTCACTGCATTTCCAACATGAAAAAACACAGGATTCAGGATTCTTAGGGGTATCTGCCCCAGTGCCATTGTTTTTATCAATCCTATGAGGGAAAAGGAGGGAAAAGTATGGAAACCAAACACATCACATGTCTAGGCCCCATAAATTAAAAAGAATAAAACAGCACAGATAATCTCTAAACTCAGAATTGTAGAGATATAGTTTTCTCCAAGACAGTAAGTTAAGCTTACTCCACAATAGAATTATAAAACACACTGAGTAACTGAGCTGCTATAGCAACAGAAGTACCACTTTGCATTGTCTGCCTGACCTCAGGCATCTTTCTCAAAATCATCCCTGGGTGCTTCAATACAATGAAGACAACAGCTCATCTTGCATTCTGCTGGAGGTATACAAACGCTGCCGATTCAAGAAGCCTGGATACTGTTATAAATTAAGACTTTTAGGGTTTCTGACGCAATGCAAGAAAGAACAGGCTCACACCTTGAAGAAAAAAAAGGTCATTCACTGGTCACCCAACTCATGTACGCCATAAATTCCTTCCTTTTTAGTTGCTATATAATATCTTGACAGTAAAGATTAAAAAGGAGATCCAATACCCTTTTAACTATAGTATGAGCAAACACAGACAGCTATTTATGGCACACAAGCAAGACATCTGGATCATGCTGCTGAGCAGAAAGAAGGATGTCAGCCTGCTTTCTCAGATATTCAGTATAAAGTGCTCCTTGCTCTTTGCAACAGAATGCGATAAAGAGCAGATTACCAAACGGTTGCCCACATACTGCCTATTATTGTAGCTCTGAAAAGCCCTGAAGATATCTGTAGTCTATCACTTAATAAAGCAGTATAAATATAGCTTTATATTCTTGTGATAGTGTTAAGAACCAAAGGGACCCATTGGAAACAGCTATCAGAGAGGAAAGAGTGCACATTATATGACGACCAGGTTTCCTCTGCCATCCAGAAGGTCAATCCTTATTGTATTTCAGAATGAAAAAGTAAGAATGCTACTAGTACAGCTCAAGAAACAGGTTGGACATAAAGTCATACCATCTTAGCACATAATATTCTATGCTAGTAAAGAAATAAACTGGGTCATCAACAGGCTATAAAGAAGTCAATATTACTGAAAAAAATGAAAATAAGAAGTCCCAGAAGAAATCAGCATGGTTACATAAAGAACTCTCTCGTAAACTGAAAGACAAAAGAAAGAAAGAAAGAAAGAAAGAAAGAAAGAGACAGAGAGAGAGAGACACACACACACACACACACACACACAGAGAGAGAGAGAGAGAGAGAGAGAGAGAGAGAGAGAGAAAGAAGTATTAAAAAATAGAAAGAGGGGCACATAGCTAAGGTAGAAAACCAGCATACAGTCCGAATTTGAGAAGATGAAATCAGGAAAGCTAAGACGCAGAATGAATTAAGACTTGCAATAAATGTCAGAAATATTTTTGCTTTAAAAAAAACAAGAACCTAGACCTATGATGGCGAACTATGGCATTTGTCAGGGCATGCAAGGCATTGCCCTGGCACACACTGGCCAGCCGACTTTGGCCCTTGGCCTTCTGTTGAGGCCATTTTTCGCCCTCTGACGGCTTCCTTGAAGTCCGTTCCTAAACTTCCCGTTTGCCCGTAGGTCTGGTTTTCCGCACTCTGTATGCTTTAAGGAAGCTCCTGAGGCCTCCGGGGGGGGCTGTTTTTGCCCTCCCCAGGCTCTTATAAAGCCTCTGGAGCCTGGGTAGGGTGAAAAAAGCACGCTAAAAAGGGGGGGAATGCTGGGCTGGTCATGCTTGAATGCATGCTGGGGTTTTGTGCATAGCATTATGGGTGTGCCATGCCCGCGCATGACCTCCCTGAGCTCCCCCCGCTTTTGGCACACAAGCCAAAAAAGGTTCACCATCACTGACTTAGACCTAGAAAGAAGCAAAGCTATTACTGGAAGCCAACATGAGTTTGTCAAAAACAGATCATGCCAGACAATCCTTAGTGCATTTTCTGGCAAAGTGACTAAAATAGTGGACCAGTAAAATGCTATGGCCCTATAGCTAGATTTCAATAAGGCATTTGACAAAGTAAAACATAACCTTACTTTTTGATAAAATACAAAAGTATTGAATAGATAGCATCATCACCAGATGGATTCATAACTGAGGAGACAGAGAACAGTCAAACTTAAAAGTATTGATATTATTGTCAATCTTAATAAAAGTAATTTTAACTTTTGAGAATCTTAAAACGTGAACCACCACCACCCAACCATCCTTTCTAACATTCAGGAATGTCTTTTTGACCAAGTTTGCATCTTTCCCCAGTGGTAAGAATATGCTGCTTATTACAAATGTGTTCTGCCTTTCTCTTGGACGAATGAATAATTAAATTATGGAATTATGTTTCAATATCAAAAACAACTTCGTATTTTAAAAATAAAACTGATCCAGAATTCAGTTCTCTCTGGAATTCATTCTTGGACTATAATTAAGACAATTACAATAACTTGTGGATTTATACCAAATCCTGTATATAGTTTAACTTTATAAAAAATTAGAATCCTTGACTTAATTTTTAAAAGTAATTTAGCCTGTGTTTAAAGCTTAATTAAACATTTTTAGTTGAAAGCTTAAATTGACTTTTAAATTCTCCTTTAATTAGTGATAAATGTCAAATTTCATAACTTATAAAATTCTATAAAACATATATTGAAAAATTACAATCTTTCTGATATTTTACCCCACATTTACTTACTTGTATTCTACTAACATATGTACTATATTAATATCATGTTTCATGATTTATATTCTTTTCTAAAATAATTAAATACTTCATTATAAAAAGCAAAGATGAACAAAAAATATATAATACATATACAATAGGTTGGTTGATTGGTTGGTTGGTTGGTTGGTTGGTTGGTTGGTTGGTTGGTTGGCTAGCAATCAGGCAGAAATGATAGATGATAGACAGATAGTCAGACAGACAAACAGACAGACAGACCGACAGACTGACAGACAGATGAGAGAAATTATTTCAGAACATTTTTTTTAAAGTTTACATCTTTCCTTTATTTTTCTGAACACATGATTAAACTTCGAAACAAAGCACTGTTTTTTTAGCCATCCGTTTTCTAAGAAAGGCTATGGTATTTAAGTGAAGCCCAGAAGCATTATTCTAAATAAAAATGGTGCCAAAACTAATGCCTTGCTTTGTCTGGCAGCCAGTTCCCATTCTGTTAAAAAAAATGAAATATTGTATTAAAAACTCAAGTAGAGCTAGGAGTAGAGCAATCGAAGCTCTACTTCGATGAAAGGAGCCCCCAACCGGGCATCCCCCAGGCAACAATGATGACACTGGCTAATCTTTTCAACCACATCCTTTCAAAGCATATTCTGACACCAGTGCATGTTTCTGTAAGAGATGTCTTTTTTTTTCCTCCCACTTGACACAAATCACCAAGTTCAGTTTGTCTGCAACAGGCATAAGGAGAAAGTTAATCCAGATTTATAGTTATATTTCAGCATAATCTGTATTCGCTTGCAAAGGGCTGTAACTCCCTTAAGATAAATTCTTTACACTATTCATCTTTTATCATAAGAATCTATGACATATTATTTTATTTTTTGCTATGATCTAATTCATATAAAATGCCTTTTTATTAACTGCTCCAGCTCTTTGTTGCAGGTAAGAACATTTTAATAGGTTCTTCTGAAGGCATCAAATCCTCCCTGAATAAGTTTGAAGAAAAAAAGACAATTCAACAATAATTCACTGTCCTTTGGTATCTAAGCTAATAGGTTTGGTATTGGAAAAGAAATTCGAAGTAATATATGATGATACATTGTTGTTATGAGTTCTTAACAAAGAACTTTTCAGAAGGATGCTTAGATTATGGAAAATTTAGTTAGATGTATTTGACAGTTACCTTGAAATACATTGTAAGTAAGACTTTATAATAATTTCTAAATTCACAAATTGAACGGCTTGTGCATTTGTTAGCTTAAATGTTCTTGATGTTACAGAGCAATAAAATTCACTGTTTCTTCATTTTTAGGCAGCCTGAAGATAACTACTGTGGATTTTATACTACCCCCGTAAAGACAATCTAATGAAAATAAACAATTCCAGACATTAGTTTTGTTAGGTACTTTAGAAAAACCCTTCTACATATATTATTTTTCAACACCAACCAGTTAGGATTGAAATAAGACAGCAAACACAATGTAAATAATCACTGGAGGGATTAGTGATTAAAGCTTCTTGATGTTCAATTTTTTATGTGTGCAACTTGTTCCTTCATGAATAAAAAAAACCCTCTACTCTTCACACAATTAAAGTTCCTTTAAAAGTCAAGATAGTTTTATATTAACGTTTTCTTGCCTCCAGTTCACTACAGTTCACTTTAATTATTTTTTTTCAAAAAAAAAACCTGTAGAAACATTATAATATCTTTTCCATTTAGTAACTTTTTGGTTATCTTTCACAAATAGGTTTTCAAAGCAAGATTCAAGCTTTCTTTATAAAACCCAGTTATGTACCTACCACAGCATTTCTTTCTTTTAGGTTCATCACAAGCCTCAGAAAACCACACTTTAGTCTAGTGCAAGGAAAGATGCTCTTATTAGTTTGAGAGATTCTAAAGATCCTACAACCTTCTTATCATCTAAAACATTTTGAAGCAAGAAGAGGAGGTGCTGGCAACAGATGCTTTGGAAATGATCATATGGAATGTTTCTAAAGGTCTCAAATTTTACTCTCTAACTAATGCCCACTTTGTTCTTGTTGTTGTTAGTTGCAAAGTCATGTCTGACTCATCGTGACCCCATGGACAACGTTCCTCCAGGCCTTCCTGTCCTCTACCATCCTCTGGAGTCCATTTAAGCTCACGCCTATTGCTTCGGTGACTCCATCCAGTCACCTCATTCTCTACTGTCCCCTTCTTCTTTTGCCCTCAATCTTTCCCAGCATTAGGCTCTTCTCCAGTGAGTCCTTCCTTCTCATTAGGTGGCCAAAGTGTTTGAGTTTCATCTTCAGGATCTGGCCTTCTAAAGAGCAGTCAGGGTTGATCTCCTCTAGGACTGAACGGTTTGATTGCCTTGCAGTCCAAGGGACTCGCAGGAGTCTTCTCCAGTACCATAGTTCAAAGGCCTCAATTCTTTGGCGCTCAGCCTGTCATATGGTTCAACTTAGGAGAAAGCAAGAAGATGTATAACATTTCCAACAATTTTATAATGGTCAGATAATTACTGTTGGTAGTTGCCCTTGATATCATGCAACCCACATTTGGATTTTCTGAGTTTTTGCATATCTTTCCTAATTTCAGAAAAAAACCACCCTGAATTTCTACAGAATGTCTCTAAGAGTGAACCAAACAACTTCCAGTAACTAAAGATCAGTCTCTCACATTACTGTGGAACTGGCTTCTGTTCCTCAATGGTAAATTGCTTCAACACAGTAATATTTGAACTTTTCCAGAATGAACTGCTTGTTTCCAGTCCTGACACATTTCTGTAGAATTTAGATCTAGACCTATCCCATGGCTACTGCAAAACACTTTCTTCTTCATTCATTTTCTTGTACTTCTTCTTTCTTTGGGATCATATTTTTGCTTTATAAACCGTATGTGCTTCAACATCAGGTGACAGACAGATGGCCTGATATTCTCTCCGAGAATTCTTTGATACAAAGGAGAATTCGTGCTTCCTTCAAAGATGGTAAACCCTGCAAAGCTACCCCGAACCATGACATTACCCCTTTGATGCTTGACGGCCAATATGTGATTCTTATTGTGGAATGCAATGTTTAGCTTCTGCCAAACATAGTGATACACATTTTTGACTTACTGGTCCATTTATTTTATTTTTAAAAAGGATAATCCAAGTACTTTTTGAAAAACTTGAGGCAGGCTATTGTCTATTGGCACTTTTATAAAATGATTTTCTATTGGTGGATTCATGAACATTGATTTAGCCAACGTGAGAGGCTTGCAAATCCCTAATATTGTTCTTTGTGACTTCCTGGGTGGTTTTAATATGCAAAAAATATAACACAAGGATAGACAAAAATTGTTCTATGTCTGCAGGGTGAAAATTTATCTATTTTATTGGGCCAGAACGTAAAGTAAGCAATAAGATAAATCTAAAAAAACAATAAGATATTAGGCATAGATAAAATCACTTCAAATCTTAAAATCCCTAGGGGAAAAGGAATAGGAATTCTAACCAAAATCTGGACTCAAATGTATGGAAGAAATCACTTGCTAAAAGAATTTTAGCACTCAACTTTTTTCCCCATTGTTAAATAAACAGGAATTATAAAATGGTCTGAACACAGAATCATTACTTTTATCAGTCAGGCAGCAAAAATTGTATTAGAAGTCTTTTCTTAAGAAATTCAAGAAAAACAGAACAATGTGATAAGCTTTAATGTGGCTTTATTACAGATAGTATTACTAGGGGAAAATGCTCAGTCTGAAAAAATAATCAAGAGATATTTGGAAAAACAAAATAGACCTGTTTGTCAATTACTCAGAAGCCTTTGATTCTATAAAACATGAAATATTGATCACAATCTGGAAGGGAATTGGAATGGATGGCTAAAGGTATTAGAATGATAGTGAATCTATTATTGAGCGCAAGTTTCTTTGAAGACTGAAGGAGCTTTTTCAAACATGTTTTCAATCAAAAAGAAAAATGCACTAGAATTATGTCCTTTCACCTTTCCTCTCCTTTTCTGTGTCTCTACTGAAAAAATATTTGATGAACTAAACACTACATCAGGACCTTCAATACTTCTAGAATTAAAGATAGGTAGTACGGACACAATTTAAGATATGTGGCTAATTCTGTGCTTCTGACAGAAAAAGAATGGAACCTGAAACTTAACTGAGAAAACAAAACAAAAAAATAAAGTGAAAAGTACAAGTTATATTGTAGTACAAAAAAGAAACTAAGATGAATGTACCTTCTAGAAAAAAAGACCCTCAGAAATATAAACCATAGTCCAGTGTTTCTCAACCTTGACAACTTGAAGATGTCCGGACTTCAACTCCCAGAATTCCCCAGCCAGCATCGCTGGCTGGGGAATTCTGGGAGTTGAAGTCCGGACATCTTCAAGTTGCCAAGGTTGAGAAACACTGCCATAGTCAATAATGCCCTTCTGCAGCAAGAAAGGTGTTTTGTCCAGCTATTTAGTTTCACCTGGAACATGGAAAAATAAAGAGGAAAATAGAAATTATCAGGAAAGTTTTTTAGACCTGAAGTATATTCTGACCTCAAGGGACTTGGATTTAAAATTTAAGAATGACCAAGTACCATATCTGAAAGATTGTGAGAAACAGATTATGATCAATACCATATTTGGCCATTTCTCCTTTAAACTACAAAACATAAACAGTACTAAAGGAGACTGAGAACAGACTGACAACTTTTTTTAAATGCAGCTTTGAGGAAAATCTCAAGAATCTCTTCAAGTCACAAAAGATTGATCCTGAAATCCTAGAGATGGCACAAGAAGAAAGAACGGTCATAAAGACCATCAAACAAACCAAACCTGAGAGGAATGGGTCATATACTCCGTTATGACGCTATACAGAGAACCCTGCTAGAAGGCTCAGTAGATGAAAAAAGAATTAAGAAACAACAAATAGATACTTGGAATAGCAATACACATCTTTGCTTACAGATCTCCAGTTCAGTGACCATTCAAACTTACAACAGCACTGAAAAATGAGACTTACAACTAGTTGCAGACATTGCAGCATCCCCATGGTCATCAGATAATTATTCTAGTGCTTCTGACAAGAGTCAGCTTCTGACAAGCAAAATCAATGGGGAAATCCACAAGAAGTTGCAAGTCGCAGTAACATGATGTCATTCTTGGCAATCTAGGATAATTTGCTTAACTACTATAGCCAGAACTGACATAATCTGTCACAGTCTCATTGTCAGGGTTCCAAGTAACACCTCCAACAAAAGAAGACTCTGAGGCTTGAGTTTCCTCAAAGTTCCATTTTATTAGAGATGTCATATTGGCACATTTGGGAAAACCCGAATCTGAAGGCTTCCAGGTTTTCCCCACCCAAAAGAAAGTTCAAGCCCCTGCCCAGCAACCACATGTCCATCACATGATCCAGTCAGCCACCATCCAACTCTGGAGATGCCTCCCAGTTACACAATTGCAGCTGCAGGGAAAGGTGGCCTTGACACACTGAGAAAAGAATGTTATTTTGACTATATCTCACCCTTCCCATTTTCCCACAGTAGAAAATGTGGCCGGCCTGATGGCCCAATGTAAAAGATGGCTTTCAGGTCTGACACTGACACATAACAACTACACCACTTAGCAACAGGCTTGTCAGTCCTAATAGACAGTTGGTAAATGAGGACTATAGGTAGTCGTCAATTTTCAACCACTTGTTCATTAAGCAGACTTTGACAACATCATTCATACATTCATTCATTTATTTATTTTCCAACAGCAATTGCACTTAGACTTATATACCGCATGTTTTATAGTCCTCTCTAAGCAATTTACAGAGTCAGCGTATTGTCCCCAACAATCTGGGTCCTCATTTTACCGATCTCGGAAGGATGGAAGGCTGAGTCAACCTTCAGCTGATCAGGATCAAACTCCTGGCAGTGGGCAGTCACCCAATCCCCATCAGCAATGCCCTTCCGCACTTTACATAAAACAAACCGGGCAGTGTCTTGACAAAATAATACAGAAATTTATTTCTGAGATCAAGACTGGCAGAAATTAATAACCAAAGGGAGAAATTATTCCAAACTAAAAGAACATTCTGTAACTGACTGTAACAGCCATTCTAAAAGGAACGAAGAACTTCAAAACTAAAATTGAACTAAGAAGTTGCCAGACTACAATATTTTAAAATGTTTAATTCTGTGGTTTATTTAATCTACCAAAGCCAAGATGTCTCCTTTGTTACCAGCAATCTAGTAGTTAATCTAAATAAAATGTTGTTTATTGTATTACAGAAAACAGAATAAGAGTTAGAAGGGACTTGGAAGTCTTCTAGTCCAACCCCTGCTTAGGCAGAAAGCCCTGCACTACTTCAGACAAATGGTTATCCAACATCTTCTTAAAAACTTCCAGTATGGAAGTATTCACAACTTCTGGAGGTAAGTTGTTACACTGATTAACTGTTCTGTCAGGAAATTTCTGCTTAGTTCTAGGTTGCTTCTCTCCATGATTAGTTTCCACCCATTGCTTATTCTCCGGCCTTCAGGTGCTTTGGAGCATATGTTGTCCCCCTCCCTCTTCTTTGTGGCAGCCCCTGAGATATTGGAACACTGCTATTATGTCTCCCCTAATCCTTCTTTTCATTAAACTAGACATACCCAGTTCCTGCAACCATTCTCCATATGTTTTAGCCTCCAGTCCCCTAATCACCTTTGTTGCTCTTCTCTGCACTCTTTCTCCACATCTTTTTTACATCATGGTGACCAAAACTGGATGCAGTATTCCAAGTGTGGCCTTACCAAGGCATTATAAAGTGGTATTAACACTTCATGTGATCTTGATCTTCACGTGATTACAATGTTAAAGGTAATTTTATTTCTACATTTTACTTCTCTGCATGTTCAGAGAAGACACAGAAGGATTTTAAGATTTGTATTTGTATTTGGTTTATTTGTATGCCGCCCTTCTCCAGGAGGGACTCAGGGCGGCGAACAACTCAAAGGGGAAAGGGAACATAAACAACTGTACACAGAGTAAAAGACCAAAGAGATCTATCTAAAGTTATGTTTATTGAAATGAATTACTTACTAAAAGTAATGAAATCCTAACTTGTGATTGTAAACCAACATAACCTTCCAAATTTACTAGGATGTTTGGGACCCAATGAAACAAAATACCTAAGTATCACATTAAATATTAGGATAGAAGGAAATCTCAGAAGTTCAGCAGTTTGAACCTATTCCTTGACTTCAATACAGCAAACCTGGTTAAGTAATTCAGAAGACATTAGCAGTCCAGTCACGTTGTAAAAACCTTAAAAGGGATTTCTTCCTCACTTCAGTTTTAACTAATGGAGAAAAACAAGCTGCTATAGCAAGATCTTTATCAGAAGCGAGTTTGAAAAAGAGAAGGAGGGAGGGAAAGAGATAGAAAAGGAACTTAACTACATTCTCTATGGTATATTTAGATAAAAGTTTTCTCATTATTAGCAGGAAATGTCAGATTTGGTTCATAAACACTCAAAAAAATGTCCTCCTGTAGCAGGTACATATGCTATTATATATAGAATTATCCTTTTTGCACATCTGCCAATAAATCTTGGTACATTTCCTGAAACACTATTTTTTTTGTTGAAAAAAATGTATAGGCCTTTAAACAATTTTATATATTTGTTCTATATGAACCTGTATCTACTGAATTAATAACTAATACCAACAAAGTGCAAGTTGTTGTCAGGTTACATTGGCAATTGAAATCTGGATTCACATTGCTAAAATAAGTGATCATAAACCGTAACAGCAAATGACTGCATTATTTAACAATAGCAATTTAATTTATTGTCTATGTGTGTTTATCTATGTAGTATGGCTGTAGGATTATTATCCTTATTTTCTTTACTCCTTTACTTTACTTCTTTATTATTATGATTATCATTATTCTGTTACTTTATACGTACATTGAGAACTTCCGCACCAGAGAAAATTCCTTGTGTGTCTAATCATACTTGACCAAATAAAGTATTTAATTCAATTCAACTGAATTCAATCCCAGCCAGTCACAGTTGTCATCATAACCTCAAGACATGTGGGTGGTTAAGCAGGAAGAGGCAGGAGTCCCAGGTAAGGAGTGTGGGGTGCTGTGGGGGAGGCCATCAGAGGATCTAGGAGAGTCAATGCAGGCTGCATTTAAGTAAGGCCTGGAGAGACCAAAGACAGTTGTGGATGGGATGGGGGTGTACTATAGATGAGACATAAAGTGGAAGTGACTTATTAGAATGGCTTGCAACCTTCCCTGCAGCTTCCCCATTGAGTTTGCTTGTGGAACCCAGCAGGGAAGGTCACCAATGGCAATCACATCATGGTTTCCTGGAACATCATAATTGCATTCCAGGCACCCAAGCACCAGCATCATTCACATGGCCACAGGGATGCTACAATGTCCAGAACTTTGAGGATCAGTCATACATCCATTTTTCAGCTCTATCATAACAGTGAATGGTCACTGAATGAAGAGATATAAGTTGAGGACTACCTATGACTGTCAATTTGTAACTCTGTAAAAGATATTCATGAAAATAACTGCCTCTCTCTGCTTAATTAAGGCCCACCCTTCCAACTAGGAGCTGAGAAAACATTTCCAAGTTAAAGACATCACTTGAGGGTTAATTCTATGTTCTAGCTCTTTGCTAAAAAATAAGGGAATAGACCACTGCTCAAAAAAACCAATTCAAAATCTCCAAAGTAAGAATGCCCATAAACTACTTTTAAAAAGTTTTAGATTTAAAATAGAGAAGACATCTACTAGAAAGAAACTGAGAAAAGAAACTGAGTTCTCTCATTTTCATACGCACAAATATAAGCACTGAAATTGTCCAATATCCTAAGACTGACGTGGTCAAAAAGACATGTATAATGCTATTTGTCAAGATGGCCATCCGTGTCCATCCTAGATTCTTCTGTTTACTGTCCTCTCATTGTGAGACAAAGTACATCGCAGACAGAAAAACAGAATGGTTTTGGCTTCTTGACATCTAGCAAGTACACAGGGACAAAAAAGACAGAGAAGGTATTGATATGGTAAAGAAGAAGAATGATGTCCAGATATTGTGAATTTCAAATGTTTAAGCTTAAAGTGTTTTCAGCACACTCAGAACACTACAAATAAAATCTTCTAGAATTGAAATAAGTTTATTGAAATTTTAAACATTTTGTATATCTTGGCAAGACCCAGGAAAAAAAAGATCACACCAGTTCTAACCCTTCACACCTGATCTTCCTTCCTTCTGTGTCTTTTTCTCTTTCTTTGGTCTTCCTTCAATCTTTTCTCAACATTCCCCCCCCCGCCCCGAAAATAAACAAAAAAAGATGCAAAAGCAAGGAAACCTTTATAAACAAAATCTAGGAGTTGTTTGGGGTTATAAAAGCCAGCAGTGTCTCACTCCTGTTCCAATTGGAGAAGGGGAACAGTAAAAATCACTGAGTGAGATTATCTGGAATGGTTGCTTTCACAATAGGCAAGAAACAGATTCAGACTCATAGTCATGATGCTGGCTATAGTCATTCAAGTGCTGGACTTTTCCTATTAATAATTATGATTTAGAATGCACAGTGAGGCATATCAAAGGAGCAACGCACCAAATAAACATTGTTCCATCTTCTCCAAACTCACCACAGGCTCTGAAAAGAAAGCTGGATCAAAAATGATACACCTTACCTGGTACCCGTTTTTCATTCAGAGTAATCCCCAGCACACCAAAAATAACTATTGGTCTTGGATGATCAGATTTTGAGAGGTACTCACCAGCCATGGAATCAGGAGGTCAGTGAAGTATACAAATGTTGCTCCCAGAGTGAAGCCAATAGCTACAGGGAGGAAGGCCAAGGCTCCAAACTTCCCAGACTCCTCAGCTAGCTCAATTGCAGGTTCAAGAAGGGACCAGTAAGAAGCAGCCAGCATAACCTAAACAACAGAAGACACTAGGCTATTCAAATCACAATTAAAGCAACCTCATGCTCATTCCCTGAGAACCCAATGAAAGGAAGTCACTGTTAATATCGACTTCAATTTACCAAACAGGGAGGGAGGAACCGGTGTGGATTTATATACAATGCATTGTTCCTTGGTTTAAACAAAAAGAGTTAAACAGAGTCTAAATATTTCAAATTAAAAGTCAGCAACTTGTTACCTAGGAATCATAGAATCACAAGGCTGGGAAGGGGCCATTCAGCCTAATCTCATATTTAATGATCTCATATTCGGTATATGTGGCTTCCAAAGAAAATCTAAAAGCTTTTTACCAAATGGTCATTTTATTATGGAATATAAAAGGCTTGTTTTAACCACTGCTTTTTCACTATGGCTCTGATCAGTGCAACTTGAGCAGATCAGTGAAAAAGTTTTCAGCTATCCCTTGAGAATGCACAGAAGTGTTGGCAATTTTCAATCCAACTACTATTCCTGCTTAATTCCTATATTTTATCACAAGCTGTTGTTTTCACCCAATTTTTCCTTAAAAGCAGTGCAGCAGATGTTTTATAAAAGCACACCTGGGCTAAATCTTAATATATTGTAATAATGATTGTTAGGACATGAACTGTTGGCTATATTTATTCCTGCCTTCAGAAAATGTCAGTTTATCATTTATTCAATTATCTCAAATTTTCTTGATTACTGTTCCATTAAATAAAATAATGATCAATTTTAAAAAATCCATCCCAAATCCCCTCTCCGCAAGAACTTTACTGAGGTATTTTAATTGACCGGGTTTTTCCCCACTGGTATTCTGTATGTGCTGCCTTCTGATTACAATGTAAGCATATCTTTAATGTTTGCACTGAACTGTGCATACTCATATTGCATACTACTGTGGAATTTATTTGAACAATCAAGTCCTTTTTGACTCTTAGTGACTACATAAATAGTTTTCTCCATGATGACCTGTCCCTAAATTGATCTTTTGGATCTTTCAATGATGCACCCATTGCCACTGTAACTGGGTCCATTCACATTTGCTATTGGTCATCTTCTTCTCATTCTTCTTCACTTTTCCCTTCATTAGAGCCTTCTCCAGAGAGCTGGCCTTCACTTATGTCCAAACTAGGCTAATTTGACCCTTGTCATTTGTACCTCAAATGAGAACCCTGGGTTGATTTGTTCAATGATCTATCAATTTGTTTTCATGCTGTCCACAATATTCTCAAGATTCTTCTCTAACGCCAAAATTCAAAAGTGTTCATTGTCTTCCTATCCTACTTAAGTCCAATTTTCCCTTCCATACAGCATTACAGGGAATACTGTAGTTTCACCATCCTGCTATCTTAATATCTTTTCCAAGGCTTTTGTGGCTGATCTATCAAGTGCTAATTTATGACAGGTATCAGATGGTGGTATAGAATAGAATAAGGAATAGAAGAGAAGAGAAGAGAAGAGAAGAGAAGAGAAGAGAAGAGAAGAGAAGAGAACACTTGATCTGGCCAAGTGTGATTGGACAGACACTTGAGAAATCACCTGCTGCCAATTACCTCCAATAGACCGATTAGATCCCACAGATTAGGCCTCCTCCTAATTCCATCCGCCGGCCAATGCCGACTGGAGACTACCCGGAGGAGAGCCTTCTCTGTGGCTGCTCCAACCCTCTGGAACGAACTCCCCGTGGAGATTCGAACCCTCACCACCCTCCAGGTCTTCCGCAAAGCCCTCAAAACCTGGCTATTCCGGCAGACCTGGGGCTAAAGAGCTTCTGCCCCCCACTTCTCGAATGGTATGGTTGTTGTGTGTTTTTAAATTGTGTATTGTTTGTTTGTCTTTATCCCCTGTTTGTACTTCCTTTCTCTTGACTGAGTTGTGAGCCGCCCTGAGTCCCCTTCGGGGAAAAGGGCGGCATATAAATGAAATAAATCCTAATTCTAATCCTAATCCAGACATGTCCAATGTCTCTGATGCAGAAGCTCTCAGTGCACGTGCAAAGCAACAGAGAAATAATAATCGTAATAATGATACCAATAAGAGGGAGTGGTAGAGGAGATGAGAAGGATAATAACACTACAGCCATACAATATGGGTGAAGACATAAGGCAGTACTGTAGGATTCAGCAGTGATGGCTCCCTATATCTAGTTGTTTTGGCATGTAATGCCCAAGAGGAGTTGAAAGAGTTTATGTCCAGGATGTGAGGGATCTGACCCAAGCAATATATGCATGTTCTATGGAAGGCAGATTGGTTGCACCTGGGTTTTTTTTTCTGAACTATCTGTACCTATCCTGTTTAGTTGCTGTACCAAACCAGACAGTTATAGAAATACAAAAGACAGTTTCAGTAATTCCTGTGTAGAACTGTATCAACAGCTCCTGGGGCAGTCTGAACTTCTTACACTGATGCAGGAAGCACATTCTTTGTTGTGCCTTTTTGATGATGGTTCTAATGTTGGGAGTCCATTTCAAATCGTGGGAGATTATAGAACCCTAAAACTTGAATGATTCTACTGTTAATATTGTGCTCTTGGATATAGTTTAAGAGCTCCTCCAAAATCCACTCTCATCTCTACAGTTTTAAACATGTTCATCTCCAGATTGTTCCAGATTTCTTAACTGGTTATTTCTTTATGCCTAATGATTGATCCTAAAAGACAGAAGCAGTCTACTACTTTGATATCTCGATTGCCCATTCAAAAATGGTTGTCATACCTGTTGCCACTGGTTTAACTTAGTCCCATGTTTCACTGTGCCCCTTCACTTTTATTACTAGAGCTTGAAGATGTTTTGCATTTTGGCTACCAGAGTAGTGCCATTAACATAGCACAGATTATTGATGTTTCTTCCTCCATTTTAAAACTGTGCATATTCTGTCTGTCATTGTGGCTTCCTGGCCTGCGTGTTAACTACTCATGAGGACAATGAGATGTTCTGAGATTCCCATTTTTCTGAGCACAATCCATAGCTTGATGTGATCAATGGAATTCCAGGCATGCCTATAATCAATGAAGCCCATCTTGACTTCTTTTTGGTATTTTTGGCTTTTGTAATTATCCAGGGTACATCAGCCTACCTCTACCCTCCCACACTCCCCATCTAGCCTTTTCCTAATCCAGCTGAACAGTAGGTGTCAAAATATAAAATAGCATGATTTTTTTTACACCAAAGATGCTACAATAGATGTTTTGGAGTTCTAAGTATATTTATTTACACAAATGACAGCAGCATAATATTCAGATGGAATGCTTATTCTCTATTCCCATGAAAACACTTTATGGATTAAGCTCAACTCTTAAGAAACTTTTTCTTCAGTTGACGTGCAGCAACTAGCATGAAAAATCTGGCAGTCTTATTCCATTGAGCAGTAATAACATGAAAATAACTTCTACAGATCAGACACTGGGGACTACACCAATAGTCTGCTTGTAACAAGAATAGCTATCATGCATGGTAGAAATTACTCTAAATTGTGAAGGCATACAAATAATGCACTTGAAGTTTCTCATAATTAAAATCAGCAACTAAACTCATGAAATTTATTTTTCTTTATCTCCACCATCCCAATTTGAACATGAAAGAAAACATCTCATTTACATTTATAAAACTAACAGATAAAAATAACACTAAGATGATTTTACATTGCAAATGTAATCTCATTGTTTGCTGGGTTCTGTTCTGACATGAAACAATGTAAATAGTAAAACATGAATGCAAATAGCAAAACCACAAATAATGAGATCTTCAGAAGTTAAGAACTGAGGGGTGAGCTTATGGCTACACTTTCTCTCCCAATGCATATGCATTTGTTCTCCTTCTCATTGTTCAACTGTAGCTGTTCTCACTGGTCAATCTGGTTGAAAGGTTAAATGTGGCTTCCTTGTACTTCCTTGGTCTTTTTCTTTGGAACTTGCTCATCTGGTGATAGAGGAAGTTATCCTTTCAGGGGCTGCCACAGAGAAGATGGAGTCAAGCTATTCTCCAAAGCACCTGAGGGTAGGACAAGAAGCAATGGGTGGAAACTAATCAAGGAGAGAAGCAACTTAGAACTAAGGAGAAATTTCCTGACAGTTAGAACAATTAATCAATGGAACAACTTGCCTCCAGAAGTTGTGAATACTCTAACACTGGAAGTTTTTTTTCTATTCTATCCTGCTTCTACTACATCCAATCCACATACCAGTAATTTTTCATGATCTTAGTGAATGGGTCTCTCCATTGTAGCTACCAGATGCTAATATTGCCTATAAATCATTCACAACGTCTCTGATCACTATAAGCAATCAGACAGCCATCAGTGAGTCCAATGGAAAGGCTCCGCCACCGAGATAATGAAAGACATGAGTCACATGGCATGAGAACAGTACCCAGCTTTCAGGCTTCACCTTCAGCAGGGGCGTCAAACTCGCAGTCTGCAGGCCAGATGCATCATGTGCTGGCCACGCCCACCACATTTATCAAAGGGGGGGTGTCGTGATATGTCATGTGACGTGACACCACAAGTTTGACACTCCTAACATAGAGACAAAGGAAAGCTGTCCCAGAACCTTCTTCTCATAAATACACCTTCCACATTCTAAGCCCAAACATCAATATTATATAACTTTGCCTACTACTAATTCATGATATAGCCCCCCACATATATAAATTGAAGTTGTATATAGATAATTCTCAATTTATGACCACAATTGAGCCCAAAGTTTCTGTTGCTAAGCAAGTTAGTTGTTGAATGAGTTTTGTCTCATTTTATGGTCTTTCTTGCAATGGTTGCTAAGTGAATCACTGCAGTTATTAAATTAGTAACACAGTTGTAAAGTAAATCTGGCTTCTCCATTGATTTTGCTTGTCAGAAGGTCCCCAAAAGTGATCACATGACCCCACGACACTGCCACCATCACAAATATGAACCAGTTGACAAGCATCTGAATTTTGATCACATGATCATGGGGATGCTGCAACACTCGTAAGTGTGAAAAATCATCATTTCACTTTTCTTCAATGCTACTGTAACTTCTGATGATCACTAAATGAATAGTTGCAAGTCAAAGACTATCTGCATGCCACCTTAACTGAAGTGAAATAATTAAAAAAATAATGAACTTTCTTGAAGGGAAAAATCCTGCTGTGAACAGGCACTTCTGAATACAGCTCTATCTGCACTGCATATCTGGATATTTAAAAAGCTTTAGTTTTTCACTAAATCATCTTAAACATATTTAATGATAATTAGATAAAAGGACTTATGATTTTATGAAATGCTAACCATTTAAAGAATAAAATGCAAAAAGTAAGAAGAAGTCAGGATCAAATACAAGTTCCAAGGTTATAATGTTAGGAGAGTGGTAGGCCTCAATCTCCTGCTTGGAATCAACCTAGCACCATTTTGATGGCAGCTTTGAGAAAACGCACTAGATTAAGATGGACTTTGACCTGATCCATCTTGGCTATTCTTGGATTTCTGTGGCACATTCTACATCTGGCTGCCCTTGAAAAGTATGTGGAAGCTTCAGTTGGTATAAAAGTCAATGGCGCAGGCAGTTATAAACTGTGGATGGTATGCCTGGGCTCCCTAAGCTGCACTATTGCCAGTTTGCTTCCAAATCCAATTCAAGGTGCTGGTTTTGACGTTGAAAGTCCCACAAGCCACAGGCCCAAGTTTTTGAGGTGCTGCCTCTTCCCAATTACATCTTCTCATCAGATTCAAGAGGAGGGACATGTTGTGTATCCTGTCAGTTAAGGAATTTTATTTTGCAGGACCCAAGAAGGCAGCCTTTTCTGCCATGATACTCACCCTTTGAAAGTTCATTCCTCCTGCAGTCAAATTAGCCCCCAAAAGGTGTTTGTGCCATTGGGCATCCCATGAAAAGTGGGACCCCCGTAAATGGTTTATCTGAGGACTGTGTTCTTTCTTTTTGTTATCATAGTCTTTAACTGTTTTTATTTGATTCTTAATGGCCAATTATATGCATTGCTAATGTTTATTTAATTTTTATTTTAATTGCATAAACTGCCCAGAATTACATACAAGCGACATGGGATATACAAATTCAATAAACAAATAAATAAAACAAACTTTTCCTTGAGCAACAATGTTCATTAAGGGAGGAAAAAGAGATGTTAAGGTTCAAACCTTTGGAAAGTATTACACACACATACACACACACACATGCATACATACATACATACATACATACATACATATACATATACACATATATCACATATATCTAACACACACATATGTACATAAACATATATGTGTATATGTATATGTATGTATACATGTATATAACATACACACACATTATATATATGCATACATGCATACACACACATATATATCTATATTTATACATGTATATATGTATACATGTTTGTGTGTGGTTTATTTACAGCTGGTTTCCTACTCCAGTACTAATATCAGTAATCAACTAGCTTATCAAAAATTCTGTGCTTGAATCTCTGCTTGCTAGCCTTGAAATCTGAGTAATTGACAAAAGCCTAATGTTTCCCACCAAATTTATAAGGGCAGATAGCCAAGCTGAAAAATTGTTACGGTGCAGTAGGATTTCCTGTCGTAGCCTTACTACATAAGATACACTGAAATGGAGAACCTATCTATATTGAAAGTCAGATAAAGTGCAGCATTTTTATTTTATATATTTAGGTAAACTTCTTCTTCTGGCATGGTACCCTGTGGAAAGAGACAGCTACAGAATCCCACCCTAGTTTGCTGGCATTCAATCCAGTGTGGTGTGCGTGCGTGCGTGTGTGTGTGTGTTTAATAAAGTCTTTTTGCTGCCATAATTATCTTATCAGTGACTCACAGCACTGCCAAGCTTCAGGGTTCCTCAAAGTGAACAAAACTCATTGGCTGCTTTCCATCACCACCGAGAATATAGGAAATAAAATCCCACAATGAACTGCCACAAAGATTAAACTAAATTAAGAGCTAAAAAGAGAGCATTCAAATGCCGTGTGCCACAAGATGACAGGATTATTGAGGGACAGGGATGATAAAAGAGAAGTTTTCCGGCCACTCACCTTGTGCTTTCAACAAGTTGCTGGATTGATTTATTTTTTAAAAAGAGATTAATTTAACATTTATATTCTGGGAGTCAGAATAAAAAGCATTTTAAAAGCTTCCTTTTCAAGATAGAAGAAAAGAAACACCTGTTCCAATGACATTAATTTTACATTATTTAACAATAGGTATCAAGTGCATTTGGATTTACCTATTCCAGATGTGAGCCCTGGAGACAAAAACACAGGCAGGAGAAAGTGCTCAGGAAGAAGAAAGAAAGCATTCTAATCCTTTTCAGGCATTACTTCCCCATGTGGAGGAAAAACTACCACCTCTACTAGTATATCCCAGCATTCCTATCATGGGGGGGGGCGGGAAAGAGAGCAAGTACAGCAGGTGTCCCCAACGTCTGGGCCATTGGCTATTTTCAACTGGGCTGTGCAGCTCAGCCCACACAAGTGACGGGCATCAGGGCTGACAGTCCTTATCAAGTGAGTGGCAGGCGCATGAGCCTGCCACTTACATATATGAAGCTGTGCACATGCACGATTACCCCTAATACAAAACCATTCCTTCTTTCTCCTCCTCCTGTGCAAGGCCGCCAACCCGGAAAGATTGGGGAACACTGGATTATAGCACTAATCTTCCCAAATGAAAAGAATAGATATTATGACATTTTAAAATGTAAAAATAAATCTAAATATTTAAAGTTACAAGACAAAATATATATATACATTAGTCTTTTATTGTGTTTAGCCGTTTGTTTGTCAGTACCCTAAAGCTGGTATTTTGCAACAATTTTTAAATCAAAATACCTAAAATCCATTAATTCAAAGAAGGCACAAATAATCCAGGACATATTATTCCTATGGAATTGACATTTCCATGATGTTTATACCATTTTTAATTGGAAATGTGATTGTGATTCCCAAAACTCGCTGCCAGTTTCCCACAAGAAAAGTCAATGTTTGTCACCGTTCCTGTTCCCATTGTTTTTGTCCAGGCCCGTGCTGTTTCTGTTCAGCTGTTTGGGTAAATAAATATTCACTTCCTACTGAATTTTATTTATCCCTACAATTACATTTCTCTTTTTTAAAATACTTTTATTAAGAATTATAAATGAAAAGAACAAAAATAATACAAAAAAATCAAAAGAAAAAAACTGTGAAAAAGTACCTTCCGCCTTCATCCAACCATTACAGACAATCTTAATAACTTATCACCCTAACTAAACACAAATTAATATATCCTCTCCCCCCCCAAAAAAAAAGTTTATCTAGTAGGTAAAAACAGAATCCAAATGCTTCAATATTGTTCTTTATCAGCAAAAATCCAGTAAAGGCAATTAGATGAACTATTTTTATCTTTTAATCCTGATCAATAAGCCAACCTTTTATTCCATCTCTGAGTTTAAAAAAACATTTTAACACCTTCAAAAATAGTCTTATAGCTAGTTTTCTGTTCATCTGTATTTTAAGCCAAAATCTTTGAAAATTTTTAACATAATTTTTGTTTATTCTTTTGTTTGTCACTTCTAATAAAGTGAATAAAGTAGGAACAGACGCCTACTCTTCCTTCCAGAAAATACAGTTCTTACCAATTCTTGGCATGAAATGACATAATTAATCAAAAGCCAAATTTGTTTTACTTCCACTGCACAGTAATTTAAAGTGCCTTGTTTGTCTCTGAATATAAAGTTTATTAGATTTTCAAAAACTTCAAAATTGTTTAGTTTCTCTACTTCTAATCTTGTTCAGGCATTTGGTTGGTTACGTGTAAAATCCAGAATTCAGGGTAGAAAATGAGACTGTGCACATACAGACCTCCCAAATCTCTATCCAGTCTCTAAATATTTAGGCAAGAAGTCTGAGGGAAAAGTGTATTCACATTGGTTGTTTGGGATTCTGGATCATGGAGAAAGCCAGTGCAAGTCCTTCTCATCTTCAGACTTCCTATCTAAAAGCATTCTCAACTCTGGGCACTTCATGTATCTAAGAAAGGTTCTGTGAACAACTTTCCATCCAATAGCCTGCTGTCAAATTTGTATAAAAAAAGGAAATGAATCTAAAATACATAGTAGATATTCCCTTTCCCTTCAGTTTGCTATTTCCAGTTCAATGTAGAGCGTAAGGAAGTTCATCTTGATGGAGATATATAAGCATCATTACTACAATCAAAAGGGGTGAAACATGTTTTAAATCCACAACAGTCTAATAATATCTGGAAGGGCCTCAGAGAGACAACTCCCTAATTCACAGAAGTACAAGAAGTAGGAAGATATCGCACAATCATACTTACAAGATTCTGTTATTGTTGTTCTTCCATGTCTAAATCAAACTTTACACTGCCAGAATGAAGCCACCTTCTTGGCTTTGTCGTTGGCTGAAAATAAGCCCTTATGCCTACATGTTTCTGGTAGTAGCTAACATACCAGCAGATGAGCTGGGCTCTGTGTCTCTTCACATTCACAAAGCGTATTGTAATCCGCTAAAAGCCTCCACTTGAACATATTGGATTTACATATAGGCACTCCAACTCTCAACCTTTTCAGAGTCTTCCAAGTGCCATAGAATAAGGGAGGTCAGATCCTTCAATCATATCCTCTTTAATGTTATTTCTTGCTGGATGGACTGATATTATATTATTATCATTATTATTATTATTGCAACAACAGAATTGTATCACAGCGGCCAGTTGTTTCGCCGGATTTGGCATTAATTACTAGTCGGGCGCCACCCAGGGGCCTAGGACGTCGTAAGGTATTTTTGTAATATGTGTGCAGATCCAAGCAGTGCGGCTTTTTGCATTTGACTGATGGTGATTTTGTCAATTTTTAACTGTTTTAAATGTAATTCCAGTGCTTTTGGAATAGCACCCAGTGTGCCGATTACCAATGGAATTACCACTGCTGGTTTGTGCCATAATTGTTGGATTTCGATTTTTAAGTTCTGGTATTTTGCCATTTTTTATATATTCCTTCTTGTCGACCCTGCTATCACCTGGTATTGCGATGTCTATGATTGTAACTTTATTTTTCTCAACCAGTGTGATGTCTGGTGTATTATGCGCCAGTATTTTGTCCGTTTGTATGCAAAAATCCCACAAGATCTTGACCATCTGATTTTCGGTGACCTTTTCAGGCTTATGTTCCTACCAGTTTGTTGCTGTTTTAATATTATAATTTTTGCACAAATTCCAATGGATCATTTGTGCTACTGAATTGTGCCGTAATTTATAATCAGTCTGCGCGATTTTTTTACAGCAGCTGAGTATGTGATCAACAGTTTCATCAGCTTCTTTGCAAAGTCTGCATTTGGCATCATCAGAGGATTTTTCGATTTTGGCCTTAATGGTATTTGTGCGGATAGCTTGTTCTTGCGCAGCCAGAATTAGTGACTCCGTTTCTTTCTTTAATGTATGTGCTGTTAACCATAACCAAGATTTTTCACTGTCCACTTTATCTTTTATTTTTTCAAGTAATTGGCCATGCAATGCTTCGTTCTGCCAACTCTCCATTCTTGATTTTATCACATCTTTTCTGTATTCTTGTTTTGTCTGTTGGACCTTCAACAGATTTTTGTTCTTTACTTCGATTAATAGATGTTCTTGGCCTTCTTTTAAATAATCAGCCAGTGCATGTTTTTCTTCTTCAACTATTTGCTTCACTTGAAAGAATCTTCTGCCACCTGATTTTCAGGATAGGTATAGTCTATCAGTATCAACACGTGGATGTAAACTGTAGTGCATTGTCATTAGTTTCCTGGTTTTTCAGTCCAAAATGTCCAAATCAGCTTGTGTCCAGTTAACTATACCAGCTGTGTATCTTATAACTGGTATTGCCCAGGTATTTATGGCCTTGATTGTATTTCCACCATTCAATTTAGATTTCAAAATTTTCCTAACTCTGTTGGTGTTCTCTCCCCTGACAATAGTTTTTACTTCTCCATGCTTGATGTTATCCAACTGCAGAATGCCTAAATATTTGAAGGCTTCATTTTCATTGCATTTAATTAGTTGGCCATTGGGCATTTCAATACCCTCACATGCAGTGATTTTGCCCCTTTTTATAGATACAGTGGCACACATTTCCATGCCAAACTGCATTGAAATATCGGTGCTGAATACTCGGACCGTGTTTGTCAGTGATTGGATTTCTATTTCTGACTTTCCAGAGAGTTTCAAATCATCCATATATAATAAATGAGAAATTTTTTCAGCTTCTTTGGCTGTTTGGTAGCCTAATTTCATTTTTTTTTTTTAAGATTACTGATAGTGGGATCATCGCGATGATGAAGAGAAGAGGTGAAAGTGAATCACCCTGGAAAATTCCTCGCTTGATATTAACCATTCCGTAGTTCTCATTCCCTACTGCCAACTCAGTTCTCCATTGTTTCATCGTCTTTTCAGTGAAGGATGTAATATTTCTGCTAATGCCAGTTGTTTCTAAGCATTTTATGATCCAACTATGTGACAATGAGTCGAATGCCTTTTTGTAATCAATCCAGAACATAGTTTGTTTTTCTGTTCTTACAATTTTCTATTTATATTATATTAATTATATTATATTATATTATATTATATTATATTATATTATATTATATTATATTATATTATATTATATTATATTATATTATATTATATTATATTATATTATATTAATTATATTATATTATATTATATTATATTATATTATATTATATTATATTATATTATATTATATTATATTATATTATATTATATTATATTATATTATATTATATTAAGGTTCCCCTCGTACATATGTGCTAATCATTCCCAACTGTAGGGGGCAGTGCTCATCTCCATTTCAAAGCTGAAGAGCCAACGCTGTCCGAAGACGTCTCCGTGGTCATGTGGCCGGCATGACTAAATGCCAAAGGAGCATGGAATACTGTTACCTCCCCACCAAAAGTGGTTCCTATTTTTCTACTTGCATTTTTACATGCTTTCAAACTGCTAGGTTGGCAGAAGCTGGAACAACTAACGGGAGCTCACTCCGTTATGCGCCACTAGGAACTCGAACCAGCAAACTGCAAACCTTTCTGATCAACAAGCTCAGCTTCTTAGCCACTGAGCCACCACATCATTATATTATACTATGCTATGTTATGCTGTGTTGTTGTGTTGTGATGTGATGTGATGTGATGTTATATGTCATGTTATGTTATGTTATACTATACTATTATATTATACTTAATATATATATATATATATATATATATATATATATATATATATATATATATATATAATTAAAGTCTATAGCGCATATATATATATATATGTATGTATATCATACTTTTTTGTTATTGTAGCTGATTATTATAAATGTAGTTTTAGCCTTCCTTTGGAGGTAATTTCCTGGTCTGTACTACCTAGTGGGGTTGACATTCAGCCAACTGTTCCTTCACCATTCATTTAACTCTGAAAATTTCATAGCTATTTGACATTTGCTTAATGTCAAATAGCTATGATATAGCTATTTCCCTGGCAAGAACAATAGGTTAACTTTCAATCTACCACAAAGTCAGTAATGGTGTCATGGCACATGGCCTCTCCTCATTGCTATGTTTCATTACTAATTGTCTAGAAACTAACAAAAATTGTCTAATATTGCTAATTGCCTAAAAACAAAAAAAAATTGGTTTTCTGTGAATAATCTCAACTATTTGTGCAAGAGAGTTTAAAATTCACCCTTGCTGATAGATAGTGAGACAACCTTTTTGTCTGATTCTTTCTCTTAGAAATACAAGAAACATTTGAACAGTAGTGTGACACATGAGGAACATTCCCTTTTTCTCCCCAGAATAAGACCCAGAGTTCTCCAAGTAATGCTAGAAAGTATGGCATTTGGTGTGCTATCATCCAAATTGTTCGTCAAAAACAACAAATGTCAGATTATGGATCAAATTCCTCAAATCTGACAGTCAATAGCTAATAAAAAAATTAAAAAGCACATTGTTAGTCTAATTCTCTTTGTCATTTCCGCAAGAGGGAGAGGAACTGAGATGTTCGAAGTAGCCATCCTAAATCACCAAGGCATCATAACTAAAAAGACATGCAATAAACCTGCTACCTATGTAGATTTGGATATATTTAACCAGCACAAGCAAAACAAATTGCAAAAGTGATCCTCCATCCTCATTTTAAAAAATTAGCTTTGGGGCACCATTCTTTTAGATCAGTGAAGGTTAACTTTTTCGGCACCGAGTGCCGAAACTGGAGGGTGCATGCACTGGAGTGCTGGAACCTGGAAGGGAGCAGCTGGACGGTGCGCATGCGTGTGGCGTCCAGTTGCTCTTCCCGATTCCGTTGCATGCATGCATCCATAACAGTAGCTGGCGATAGCATGCGTGCTCACAGAGAGAGCTCTATGTGACACCTCTGGCACGCGTGCCATAGATTTGCCATCATGGTTTTAGTTTTTTTTTAAAAAAAATATATTTTCCATTACAGCCTTAAAGTGATCATCAAATACATTCTTCATATTCAGGTCAAAACTGCTTCCTGAGAATTAAAGCAGGGCAGGTATGTGATATTTTTCATCCTCTTGGCAATGAAAGTTTTTGAGCTCTGCAACACTCAGCAGACAGGAGTAGTGGGTTGAATTTAATTAATTACAGAGCCAGGCTTCTGCAGTTCACTGCATCTTCTGATTCTGTATTTCTCCTTGACATGAAAAGGAAACTCTGGATCCTGAATTTTTTTTTAATGATTTTACTCTATGTGAAGAAGAAAAACGTATGATGTGCATATGTCAAGGGTACCTAGCTTCCATAATTTCAAAGAAATTAGACAAGCTGTTTGGGTCTCTTAACGCCCCACCCTCCCCCTGGTCTCCACTTTGCTTGAATACAAGCAATACCATTCTTCCTATGCAGGAGGCGAACTGATGTAGCCTTCCAGTAGCAGTCTTTGGCACAACATAATATGCTGATCTGAATGGTACCCTAATTCTGGGGAACTTTGTTTCTGCTGGAAGACCCAAGCTTAATAGAAAAACACTTGTGTGGACAGAAAGGAATTTAGTTCTTTCCACAATCCAAATCGTCATCTCCTACTGTGACTTCTGTACAGCTGATACCTCCAGGCTCCCACCTAAGCAGGCAGGTATGAAGGGGAAAAAATGGGCTGCTGAAGTTTTCTCAAAGCCATTGGTACTTTCTGCATTTTCTTTTTGCTAATTGATTTATTAACATGTTTTAAGAGTAAAGGTAAAGGTTCCCCTCGCACATATGTGCTAGTCGTTCCCGACTTTAGGGGGCAGTGCTCATCTCCGTTTCAAAGCCAAAGAGCCAGCGCTGTCCAAAGACATCTCCAAGGTCATGTGGCTGGCATGACTAAACGACAAAGGCACATGGAACGCTGTTACCTTCCCCTCCAAAGGTGGTTCCTATTTTTCTACTTGCATTTTTATGTGCTTTTGAACTGCTAGGTTGGCAGAAGCTGGGAGCCCATTCCTAGCGGCGCTAGGGATTCAAACCGCCGAACTAAAACAATGTAAACATTTAAACACATCATTTTTGAACTGGAGAGGTGACAATGCAAACTAATGCACCGTATATGCAAAAAGTGTATTTTTTTTACATTTATATTTCACTTTTTCTCTGAATCCTCAAGAGTGTTTATGGAGTGTCCCCGTTCAAGTTTACCCTAACATCTTTTCTATAAAACAAGTTGGGTTGAGAAATACGATTAACAGTCACCAATGAGCTCCATTCTTAAGTGTGAATTTGAACCTGAGTCTGCCAGGAGCGGGACATCAGGAGTCAAGATATAATTCACAAGCACAAATGTTTATTCCATGCTACCTATTCACATGAATCTGATCTACCAATGGTCAGGGCAAATCAACAAGCATTCATAGGGGGTTGGATTTAGGTTTCTTGTGAGAGCCTAGTGATTCCAAACTGATGACACATTTGACACCCCCTGCCCCCTGGACTCAGCAGGGTCATCTCCTACAATCTCCCTGATCAAAGTCCAATACTTTAATAGACACAAAGGAACCCACAACATGCATGAACATAATCATGCACACATTCACCCTCTCCAGTGGACTCCTTGTGAACTCAGTCTCCTTTCTTGCCTGCTCTTTGCTTAGTAGCAATGTATTATGGAACCTGTATGGGAGACATGAGAAGAATTATATTGGGTCCAAGGGTAGAATTCGGGGGTGTCTGGGAAGAGTGGAGGGCTGCATCTTTGTGGGAGGCTCTGAGTGCTGGCCTGTGAAGCAAGGAAGGGAAGAGGATATCTGAATCTTCGTATAGGGAAATGTTCCTAGATTGACAGGCAGCAAAAACAGATAGGCAAAGCTCTAATAGGGTTTGGGGAGGATTAGAGAAAGAAGAAGCATGGCCATGGATAGAGGCAGCATAAATCATTGAGACCAGAAGCTAGAACCATGATGGCAAATTTATGGAACGTCTGCTAGAAGTGGCACGCAGAGCCATCTCTCCAGGCACGGGAGCCGTCGCCTGTTGTTCTTCTAGGTTCCAGCGTGCTGGCCAGCTGATCTTCATGCACATGGGAGCACTGGAAACCAGAAGAGCAGCTGCCCAGTGTGCATGCGTTTGCCGGATTCAGAGCAAATAAATATCATGGAAAAAATTAAGAGGGGTTTTTATATAAAAACAGGGAATATATAACAGACCAGGAACTGACTCACGGATTAGGTAATAATTTGTTCATAGGGTTGCTTGTAAAATATACCAGAGAGCTCAGATTTAATGTACTACAAGATATTGATGGTGGACAGCATTCCTACAAATGTAGCAATGAGTTCATTCCAAGCCATGTGTTACAACTGTCAAAATGATTTTGGAACTTTTGTACTTCTTACTGAAAAACAACTCAGCCATATTATCAGTGTTTTGTAGTGGAGCAACTAATAGTCAGATGTTCTTCCTGAGTAGTCCAAAAATACATAGTGCTCAGAGGAAGTGCTCAGTAAGGGGCAAAACCCTTAAAAATTACCCAGCATTTCCAGTGATACTTGTCTAACATTATCCTGAATGCCATCAGAAGTTTAAGTGCCGCAAGAGGGTGTAAATAGTGGTTCTCTTCTTTCAGGCTGGAAGAGGGGAAGGGGGGAGAGGATGATTTCTAAAGCTCTCTATTGTAGGGTGTTAAAGAACTTACCCCTCTTGTTTAAACATCTTCATGAAGACACATTGAGGGAGTTCCACCAGTGGCATGAGTTCAGGTATTATCAGTAGATAATTTGCAATTGCATATCTTAAGTCCTGGGCTGAAATAAGAGATGATTCTAGATGCTGCCCTGGTATATGGACACTATGAGGATCTGAATGGGGAGGAACATAGTCTACCTTAGCGACATAAAAATGACTGTGGGGGTTGGAACTTAACTGAAGACAGTGATATAGTTCAGTGTTTTTCAACCTTTTTTGTGCAAAGGCACACTTTTTTCATGAAAAAAATCACGAGGCACACCATCATTAGAAAATGTTAAAAAAATTTTAACTCTGTGCCTATATTGACTATATATAAAGTGTTTTTCCCACGGCACACCTTACACTATGTCATGGCACACTAGTGTGCCATGGCACAGTGGTTGAAAAACACTGATATAGTTCACCTTTATTTTTCAACAGAGTCACAAAAAGAAGATGTAAGAACATAGCACACAGTACAAACAAATTCTAGAGTCATCTTATAATCATGCCATGTTTGGATGACATTTTGCAAAGTTTGACAAAACAGAAGAAAAGATGCATCCTGGGACTTGAGGATCACAAAGAGTGGTAGTGACTACATTTAATTAGCAGCAGGAGCAGCAATATTCTCATTTTTTTTCTCTTTTGAAAATTAAAACTGAAATTAAATTAAATTGTATTGTATTATTTCTAGTTACATTAATGGGAGTTTGCAATGAGTAACAGCAGCTTAATGGTTGAAATAGATGGAATTAGAACCTTTATCTGTCCTGCTTTTTATATATAAACATATGTTTTAATCTAATTAAAATTCTATATCTAGATTCTTGCTACAATCAAAGGACTGCATGCAATAAATATATAGAACAAAGCAATATGTAGTCTGGAAGGGCAACTTGCCCTTTAAAACTTGCTAAATAGCAGGCAAAGTGGAAGCAAGTAATGGCAGGAACTTTATTATGCTGCTAGAGATGTCCAAACATTAGTCTGAATAGGAAATAAGATATACACTGTTCCTAAATACTATTATAAAACTGGAAGTACCTGGTTCCCCCACCTCCTCGGTCCCCCAGGAACTACTTATTCTTGTGTCTTCATGCTCACCCACTGTTAGCCCTGGGGGAAGAGCATTAAATCAAGCTACTATAAAAGTCCGACGGTACAATGCAAGGCTGCATGCATACAAATGGTTGAAAATTGAATTCCTATCTCTTTGTCCCAAATAAATCAGTGAGCTTTTTCAAAACCCAACACAAGTCTGAGAAACCTGAAAACCAGATTTTTCCTCCAGTATTCTCTTCCATGCAAATTTAAATTTCTTTAGAATTGAAAAGGCCAAATAGATCAATACAAAAACAAATTTTATCCAAAGCCTAAAGAAGAACTAGATCTAGACTTCTAAGGAATTAATACTGTCTTCAAATATGTGTTTGTTATTTATTTCTTTATGACACTGGCAAAATGAACCAAACTAGGAGAGGGTTCCTACCGGTTCTAACCGGTTCGCTAGAAGAGATTCCACAAATCTAGCATGCTGTTTAGAACCGGTTCCAGTAGTGGAACGCCCGCTCACTCGCTCACCCCTGGGACCCACCCATCTGGTCGCCGCTCATCCGCTCGCTCCCCTCGCCCATCCGCACCATGCCTCTAAGAGCCCTATAGAGAGCCTTTGCAGTTGTGAGGAGCCGAGGAGAGCACAGAGAAGTGCGCTCTGGGAAGCTGCGAAAGCTGCAGGGAGAAGCACGCACCTTGGTTTAGCCTCCCTGGATGTCACAGAAGCAGCGCCAAGCATGCCAATCTCAGCGTTTTTCGCATCAGGGCATATTGCAAGAGGGAGTGAGTGAAGACCTTTTCTGGATTGCTGGGGGTGGGAGTGCGGGCCCGCCGCCCCGTGTGCAGCAAAGCAAGTCTGGAGAAGTCCTTTGCGCCGGCCGAAAAAGGTCTTCACTCACTCCCTCTTGCAGCATGCCCTGATGTGAAAAACATCAAGATTGGCAGGCTTGAGGCTGCTGTGACATCCAGGGAGGCTAACCCAAGCCGCGTGCCCCTCCCAGCCGCTTTCGCAGCTTCCCAGAGCGCTGAGAACACTTGCGCTCTCCTTGGCTCTTCGCAACTGCAATAGACGTCCAGAAGCGGCGGGAGCTGTCGGACTGGAAACCCAAGTCCCATTAGTCCCAAAAGCCGCTTCTTGACGAAGAAGCCTAAGCAAAGGAAGGCTGGGCAGAGGAATGGGGAAATCCTAGCGAGGGCTACTGGAGCTGCATTGCCCCACTGGATTCAGGGACTTCTGCCCCTCATGCCATGCTTTGCAGCCACTGCAGCCCCGAGCAGACCTCTTCAGGGTGCTGGGCAACCTGGTTTTGGGGATTTCCTCCCCCCCAAAAAGGACCGACTGTGCTTCCGAGGATGGGCATCGGACAGGATGCCGGCGGCGCTGGGAGCCAGGCTGCACACGGAGGAGCCAGCATGTCCCGCAAGAAGAGCCCCAGGGGCAAGGGCGGCAGCGCCGCACCCTCCTCCACCTTGCACATTGCCTAGCAATGTGCCACCACCACTTCGTCGGCCGGGCTGAGCAGGGGCGCAGGCGCGGCCCATTAGAGAGTGGCCAACGGGGAGATGCTGCCCAGCCAGCCCTCCCTCAGCAGCAGAGGCGAGTTCCACAACATCACATTCAAGGTAAGCGGCAGCCGCGGGTGCCACTTGGCCAGGACAGTGGGGCTAGTCTGGCGCCCACCCAGCCACCACTTGTCAGACAAAGATTTCAAAGCAGATTGGGGTTTCAAGATGTGATGTTCAAGCTCTTTTGAAGAAGCACAAAGAAACGGACAACGTTGAGGATCATAGACGCAATGGTAGGCCAAGGAAACTTAGTGCACCAGATGAAAGACACATCTATTACCCTTCGAAATCGGAAGATGTCGAGCAGTGCCATCAGCTCAGGACTGGCAGAAAACAGTGGGACCCAGGTACACCCATCTACTGTCTGGAGAAGTCTGGCCAGAAGTGGTCTTCATGGAAGTTACAGCCAAAAAGCCATACCTCCGATGTGGGAACAAGGCCAAGCGACTAAAGTATGCACAAAAACATAGGAACTGGGGTGCAGAGAAATGGCAGCAGGTGCTCTGGACTGATGAGTCAAAATTTGAAATATTTGGTTGCAGCAGAAGGCAGTGTGTTCGTTGAAGAGCTGGAGAGTGGTACAATAATGAGTGTCTGCAGGCAACAGTGAAGCATGGTGGAAGTTCCTTGAACGTTTGGGGCTGCATTTCTGCAAATGGAGTTGGAGATTTGGTCAGGATTAATGGTGTTCTCAATGCTGAGAAATACAGGCAGATACTTATCCATCATGCAATACCATCAGGGAGGCGTATGATTGGCCCCAAATTTATTCTGCAGCAGGACAATGACCCGAAACATACAGCCAAAGCCATTAAGAACTATCTTCAGCGTAAAGAAGAACAAGAAGTACTGGAAGTGATGGCATGGCCCCCACAGAGCCCTGATCTCAACATCATCGAGTGTGTCTGGGATTACATGAAGAGACAGAAGGATGTGAGAAAGCCTACATCCAAGATCTGCGGTTAATTCTCCAAGATGTTTGGAACAATCTACCAGCCGAGTTCCTTCAACAACTGTGTGCAAGTGTACCTAGAAGAATTGCTGTTGTTTTGAAAGCAAAGGGTGGTCACACCAAATATTGATTTGATTTAGATTTCTCTTTTGTTCATTTATTGCATTTTGTTCATTTATGAACATAAATGTTTTAACACTTCCATTTTTGAAAGCATTCTTTGTTTACAGCATTTTTTCACACCTGCCTAAAACTTTTGCACAGTACTGTATGTCACAGATAAGAAGCACCACACATATAGTTTTCCCTCCAGCTCCTCAACAACAACACCCTCCGCTCTTCACACCCACATACCCCTTCTCCACAAGGTAACACCGGCGTCAGAGATGCCAAGTTTATTTTACCTCATTCTTTTGCAGTACCCTTTCCAGCTACTCTGGGGCAGGGGGATTTCCAGGAAGATAATAGCATCCAACATAATTGGAAGATACGTGGATATGGAAGTATTCCTAATTGAGAAGAACATTTTCTCACCATTCTGTAATACCTGAAATATAGAGTTCCCAACATGGCATATTCTGCCCTTAATGTCCTTGGGGATCAATGTCCCACTTGGCTTACTGTTTTACATTTGGCCATGACAGCCATTTGGGGATGGAACAGCCCCTCCCTTTGTGGAAGCATTCAAAATTCATAGTGTGCTCACTGGGAAAAAAAGATTTGAGGACTCAAGGGTGTGTCTTGACGTAAAGTGTTTCACTTCCATGCCATTTCTCCAATCAGGAATACTCATTCATTCATTTAATGTGTATGGCCGCCTATCTTTGCAAGTGATTTCTTAATTGAATCAACCATTATTAAGACTTTAAAATAAGTTGCTTTCTGTTGCAATTATCTAGTTTTAAAGCTCCCAGCTGCAAACATCCTTGGCATTTTAGTGAATGTTCTCTTGAAGCAAACACACAGAGTTCTGTCAAAAAGACTACACATTTGCAATATTTAAGCTTCACACTGTTACACAAAATGACAAAAAAGATTAGTTAGGCATATCTGAGCAAGGAATACACAAAGATGCCCTGGGCTTAGAATCCATATTCTTGTCTGATTCATCAGTTAGCAGCCTCCAAAGGTTTGAAAAGAACTTGAAAAGATGCTTTCCCAAAGCATCTGCCATGAGAAGAACAAGGAAAGATGCCATCCACTAATCAAATGTTATGGTGCCAAGAAACACAACCAAGGGACAACTTTCTAATCATTAAAGGGAAGGTTCCCCTCACACATATGTGCTAGTCATTCCCGACTCTAGGAGGCAGTGCTCATCTCTATTTCAATGCCAAAGAATCAGCACTGTCCGTCCGAAGACATCTCCAAGGTCATGTGGCCGGCATGATTAAATGCCAAAGGCGCACGGAATGCTGTTACCTTCCCACCAAAGGTGGTTCCTATTTTTCTACTTGCATTTTTTACGTGCTTTCGAACTGCTAGGTTAGCAGAAGCTGGGACAAGTAATGGGAGCTCAATCTGTTACACAACACTAGGGATTCAAACCACCGAATTGCTGACCTTTCTGATCGACAATCTCAGCGTCTTAACCACTGAGCCACCACGTCCCTACAATCATTACTCATTTCCAAAGGCATTCAAGGATATCATTATGTTACCCAGGGCCTAGTGATACACCAAAGAACGTCTACTATCTATTCAGAAAAGCAAATAAACACAAGAATGGAGTAACACAAGCAGGATTCACAAAACTACATATTTTTGCTGGAATTGGTTCAGATTTGTTTTTGCACTTAGTTTTAATAAGCCCAAAGACTGTTTTGACAGTTGCTTCTCTTTGTCAATATCTATATCCACGAAGATAAATTCCTATCTTTCAGGAATAGCATTTCATCTTTAGAGAAGACTAAATAATAGCAACCAGATTCTAATTTTGTTGTTCATTTTTTATGTTAGTTATATATTTAGTTTCTTGCTTTTAATAGCATTTTCTTTTGCAATACTTAGAATCACAATACAGGTAGTCCTTGACTTACAATGGTTTATTTAGTGACTGAAGTTATAACAGCATTGAAAAAAAGTGACTTGCAACCATTGCAGCATCCCCTTGGTCATGTGATCAACATTCAGATGGTTGGCAACTGACTCATATTTATGACGGTTGCAGTATCCCTGGGTCATGTGCTCACCTTTTGCAACCTTCTGAGAAGTCAGTGTAGAAGCCAGATTCACTTAACAACTATAGTGATTCATTTAACAACTATGCCAAGAAAGATTGTAAAATGGGACAAAATTCACTTAACTATCTCACTTAATAATGGGCTTAATTGTGGCTGTAAGCTGAGGACCACCTGTCCTTTCTTGTTGCTGGAATATGCTTGAAGACAGACACACATTTCAAGAAGAAAGAATAAAAATAGAATAAAGAGAACAGCCTGGAAATACGTTTTGTTGACCCACTCCCAGATGGTCAACTTCTGCACTACAGCCGGCTCTACCTAGTTGTTTACAGAGCATTTTGGTGGCATTAAAGTATTGGCTGAAAAATCTTGGATGAGAAATTAATATATTTCCCAAACAATAACCTGAACTGGCAGCTTGGCAACATTCCTTGTATTTTCAAATACATTAAGCAACACAATTTAAATGCGTCAAACATGCCCAACTGTCATTTGTGACACTAAGTGGAGTTTCACAGAATATTTTCTATTTTTTTAATGAATAAAACTGTAGATAATCAGTTTCCTACACACTGATGACAATTACATTCATCTCGCAAGGGCTTATTTTCTTCATGCTATGAGTCCAGTTCTACCTCCAATTATTACAGGAGGTGCAGTCAAATGTGAATATCCATATCATCCTCCATTATTTTCTCTTGAGACAACTCTACAGATGTCAGGATTTTCTGATCACACCATTCTCTCTTCGTCTCCCCCCACAAACACACACTTCCATTTTTGTAACAATTATCTGGAATTCCAAACATTCTCTATTATTATTTTTTTGTGATCACCGAGTAGCCCTAATATTGTCTTAGCACAGATTTCAAGCATTCTCTTACATCTAGCATAGCCAATTTCTTATTGCCCAAAGAGTAATGAACACAGTTTTTACTACTCAACTTGTCTGAATTGAGAGGGTGTTTTTGATTTTTTTTTAACTTTAAGATATTTTGTGCTTGCCAAAGCCCTTTGGGACTGAAGTGTATTACAAATGCTGCTGGTAAATAATGACCAATTTGCAAATGCACCTATACAGTTAAGGAATTAACATGAAATAGTTGCTTCCAAGTCCCATGTGTATTTTTATAGCTCTAAAGATATATCTATGGGATAATAAATATTAAGTATAAGTGTGAGATATAAATTTTAGATAAATAAAATAACTCATTAGTCCATAAAAACTGTGACATGTACCTGTCAACAGCATACATCTAAATCTACTGTAGAAACATGATTATAGTTGTTAACAGCGTCATTCCCCCTTCTGCCCACTAATATTTTATTCCTTTCTTTCCTATGTTACAAAATGAAATATCTCAAGACGTAGCACCCTGCAGTTCCATTTTGGGAATTGTCTATATATACACAAATATCACTTAATAAAATATAGAACATTTAGTCCTACATTTCATAAATCTAGAAAAAAAGAGATGCAACATTCCGTTTTGAATTGCAGATTCCTTGATCTTGTTATGTTCTGCTTCAATTATATATTCTTGTTATAAACCAGAACATAAAATTTACCTTTAATAAGAGAACTGTCACGTTTTTCCATTTTTCCCTGTAAATTTTTTCTCTTTTTTTAAAAAAAATGAAAAACTTCACCCCACCCCCATTCCATCTCCAAAATGGCCCAAAATGCTACATCATATGGAATATTAACTGGTGACTTTGATAATGTATATGGAGATTAAAAATTAAACCCGATTCTTGAAAATGCCACAGAGATATAATAAAAACACAAATAATATGGAAATTATTCCATTTATCTCAGAAATCATTTCCATATTACAAGTAGCATTTTCCTGGTATCCACAGCATCTGGATGCTGACATATCCCATCTGTTTCCAGGGCAAGGATTAAAGTTGGCTAATAGGCAATGCTGGGTTTTGGGTGGCAGGTATAATGGTATGTGGGAATCACCTTAGGAGATAAGGGAGAGAGCCACAACAGGGGAACAGTTGGATAAAAGATCACAACTCACAGCAGGTATGTGGGCATGGCAAACATCTCAGAAAGTAAAAGTAAAGGTTCCCCTCACACATATGTGCTAGTCGTTTCCGACTCTAGGGGGCAGTGCTCATCTCCTTTTCAAAGCCAAAGAGCAAGTGCTGTCCGAAGATGTCTGTGGTCATGTGGCCGGCATTACTAAATGCCAAAGACGCACGGAACACTGTTACCTTCCCACCAAACGTGGTTCCTATTTTCCTACTTGCATTTTTACATGCTTTCAAACTGCTAGGTTGACAGAAGCTGGGACAAGTAACGGGAGATCACTCCATTACGTGGCACTAGGGATTCGAACCGCCAAATTGGTGACCTTTCTGATCGACAAGCTCAGCGTCTTAGCCACTGAGCCACCGCGTTCCTTTTCTCAGAAGAGAACCTCTTTAATTTCTTGGGCTTTAGAGGGGAGAGGGGAGAAATGTACTTTCAGACTTACAAAATTCTATTAACAATACAACAAAGTAGAATTAGTTCATATGGGTGGGCTTCATTTCTGGACTACCTCACAAGTCTGACAGCATATAAAAGAACCCATAACAAGAGGGAGGAGGACCCAAGCCTTTTGGGAAGAGGCAATTTCAAGAGTTTGAAGGAATTAAATGTGTGTTATTTGTAAGGTATAAACACCCATTTGCCCTTTAGCCTTCTGACAACCAACAAATGCAAGCAGGGCCTAACCTTTGGCTCTATTCAATTATGGGGGCAGGGGAAAAAGAGTGTTGATAAGCAACATGGTACCACCAATTCTAAACAGAACAGGTGATTATTCATGGAACTTCAGCTAGAAGTCCTAATGCCAACAGATCAAATACCATCGACAATGCACCAAGGAATATATCAGGGCATTAAGGACAACTAAAAGAACACATATTGCCACCTTGGTTGCGTCCGCCGAGTCCCGTCCAGCCGCCCTGTTTAAGATAACCCGCTCCCTCCTAAATAGGAGGGAGGCAGGGGACCCCTTACAGGGTAAGGCTGAGGAGTATGTCCAGTTCTTGGCGGACAAAGTTGCTCGGTTTCGGTCGGACTTGGACTCCACCCCTGCAGATCCAGCCGAGACACAGGGGGATAACTTGGCAGACCATCTCTGGGTTGAGTTTCAGGATGTTGCCTCTGGGGATGTGGACAAGGCTATGCGAGCTGTGAGTGCCTCCACCTGTATACTGGACCCGTGTCCCTCCTGGCTGGTTGCCAACAGCAGTGAGGTGACACGAGGCTGGATCCATGCGGTCGTTACCGCCTCCCTTCGGGAGGGGCACTTCCCCGCCGCACTTAAAGCGGCGGTGGTGAGACCCCTCCTGAAGAAACCATCCTTGGATCCAGCCGTTCTTAATAACTACCGTCCAGTCTCCAACCTTCCCTTCGTTGGGAAGGTTGTTGAGAAGGTGGTGGCCTTCCAGCTTCAGCGTACCTTGGAGGAAGCTAGTTACCTTGACCCCTTCCAGTCCGGCTTCAGGCCCGGTTACAGCACAGAAACCGCTTTGGTCGCATTGACCGATGATCTCTGGAGAGCCAGAGATGGAGGCCATGCGTCCATCCTGGTTTTCCTTGACCTCTCAGCGGCTTTCGATACCATCGACCATGGTATCCTTCTGCGACGACTGCGGGAGGTGGGAGTGGGAGGCACTGTTTTGCAGTGGTTCTCCTCCTACCTCTCGGACAGGTCGCAGTCGGTGTTGGTGGGGGGGCAGAGATCGTCCCCGAGGCCCCTTACTTATGGGGTGCCGCAGGGCTCGGTCTTATCCCCCCTACTATTTAACATATACATGAAACCGCTGGGCGAGATCATTCGGAGGCACGGGATAAAATACCACCAATACGCGGACGACACACAGTTGTATCTGTCCGCCCCGTGCCAACTCAATGAAGCGGTGGACGTGATGAACCGGGGTCTTGAGGCCGTTAAGAACTGGATGAGAGCTAACAAACTGGTACTCAACCCGAGACCGAGTGGCTGTTGTGTTTCCCTCCCAACAATTTGGCCAGCGTTCCATCACTCAGGCTGTGGGGTCAAAATTTACACCCCTCAGATAGGGTCCGCAACTTGGGAGTCCTCCTGGACCCACAGCTGACTTTTGACCATCATTTGTCAGCTGTGACCAGGGGGGCATTTGCCCAGGTTCGCCTGGTACGCCAGTTGCGGCCCTACCTGAATCGGGAGGCCCTCACAACAGTCACTCGAGCCCTTGTGATCTCTAGGCTGGAATACTGCAATGTGCTCTACATGGGGCTGCCCTTGAAGAGCATCCGGCGACTTCAGCTAGTCCAGAATGCGGCCGCGCGAGTGATCGTGGGCGCACCTCGGTTCGCCCACATAACACCGATCCTCCATGAGCTGCGCTGGCTACCTGTTGATCTCCGGGTGCGCTTCAAGGTGCTACTTACCATTCATAAAGCCCTCCATGGTAGTGGATCTGACTATTTGAGAGACCGCCTTCTGCCGATTACCTCCCTTCGTCCCATCAGATCGCATAGAGTAGGCCTCCTCCGAATTCCATCCGCCAGTCAGTGCCGACTGGCGACTACGCGGAGGAGAGCCTTCTCAGTAGCAGCTCCGACGCTTTGGAACGATCTCCCCATGGAGATTCGTACCCTCACCACCATCCAGACCTTCCGCACAGCCCTCAAGATCTGGCTATCCCGTCAGGCCTGGGGATAAGACCCTAATCTCGCCCCACCCGAATGCTGAATGAATGTTGTGTTTTATTGTTTTATTTTATTATATTCCACATTTTCTTTTTGTGTTTTGTCTTGCACTCCCTTCCTACAAATTGTAAGCCGCCCTGAGTCCCCTCAGGGAAAAGGGCGGCCTATAAATGTCAAATAAATGAAAATAAATGAAAAATGAAATGAGGAGGTCAGATAAGTCAAAGTAAACTTAAGAAATTTATAAATTAAATCAAGTTATTACATACCCCAGCAGCAAAGCCTAGACTCCCATCCAGGATTCGTCTCTGCAAATGTAAGATTACAAGTCGTCAGAATGATACTGTATGCAGCAGCAGCAACATATAATTTCACATTTGACGTTGAATCATAGTTTATGTAAATGTTAATTTGCTGGCTTCGTGCAACATGCAAAGCCGTAAAACATAGCTTGCAGAAAACAGCTGCATTGAAAAGCAAAAAAAAATCCACTATAGCTTACCCTAACACACAAAACACACTATCATATTTTTCGGAGTATAAGATGTACCTTTTTCCCTCAAAAAAGAGGCTGAAAATCTGGATGTGTCTTATACACTGAATACAGCATTTTTGCCTCCCGAAACCCTGCCCCTTCACCAAAATGGCCGTGCATAGCCCTTAGGTGCCTTGCAGAATGCTTCTGGGGGCTGGGGAGGGCAGAAATGAGCGAAAAACAGGCCGTTCTTTGCTTATTTTTGCCCCTACCCCCAACCTCCAGGAGCACTCTACAAGCCTCCTAAAGGCTATTCATGCCCCCCCCTTTTTTTGAGAAAAAAAGGGGGTGTTTTTTTGGAAAAACAGTCCGTTTTTGAAAAAACTTTTTTTTTATTTGCCTCTTCAAAATCTTGGTGCGTCTTATACTCCGAAAAATACGGGTAAGTGTATGTTAGTCTCTTGTAAAACTAAGATGATACTCAATACGGAGTTAAAAATCTAGTCCATATTTAATAAAGACATCACACTTCAAAATGTGTCATTTTTCCCCATTTTGATATCCTCTGCAATTCATAAAATATTCATCTAGTACCACCATGCAGGTTAAGAATGCTGACAGCTGTAATAGCAGCATATCTGAAAGGCATGAAACTGGGAAAGCTGCTGTAAACATATACTGGTTAATTCTTCTGTCCACCAAAATTCAGGCTTACAGAAGAAGCACAAAAAAAGGGAATTTCTCCTTCAATTTTAGCATACCACTTTCATTGGTAGGAACATAGCCAACTGCCTTTTGCAACAACTGCATATTCCTGAAACCTTCCCAAGTTAGTTCCAGATGTCAGGACATGGGTTAAAGGTAATCACAATAACTATGTTATTTACACTTTTAAAATAAAATCTAATTGCTACAGTTGATAAATATAGTTTTGGATATCATAAATATGACTTTCAAAGAGTTTTAGAAGGATCTCTTCTAATATAACCCAGGTAATAATAAATATTTCAAATTTATGATATCAAAAGACCTATTTATCTGCTGTAGCAATTTGGTTTACTCTTCTAAAAATGCAAAAGCTAGAGACAAGCATTTCTAGACAATCTCAGCTAAATGTCTGCAGAGTATTAATTAAAGATATAAAAATTTAATACTAAACTCATTACTTTTTCCAGCTCTATCACATAACTCCCACATGCCATAATTAGTATTTATGGTGATTATCAGATCCATACTTATACTCCACATTCACAATTTTATCATATCTAATGCTGAAAATGCATTTTTCATCCTCTAATTTTGAAATTTGTACCAAAAATGTTCAGGCCTCACCTGCCTACTGGAAAATATAAATACAAGTGCGGAGCCAGCAGCTGTCAATCCCCAAGTCAGTAAAGTTCCTAGGAGTGCTTGCAACACTGGATTGTAACCAAGTATCATAATGAGGAATTCTGGATTTGAAGATCTGGTAAACATGAAAGGAAAATTAGGTAGAAAACTTAAAATCTGAGCCAATCAAAATCAATTATTCTGTTTCGGAAATACATTTTATTTGTCTATTAGTCAATAGTTAGAAAGTTATTTGATTTGTGTCTCCTCAAGTGTGCCTGAAACTGGCAAAATGCTACCTATCATCACCATATCTGCATAAAGTGCCTGCTTATTCATATATTATTAGATACTTGTAATTAAATATAGAGCAAACCATTATCCCTCAGAATCATCCTTATTTAAAAGATGGTTCTGGACCCACTTTGGCTTTGTAGATACTTTTAGAAAATAAAAATAGGAAGAATGATGCTTCCAATAGAAGTGTGTCTGCTTGTCCAGGAAGGTGGGGGGGGGGACTCCCAGGTAAACTAAAGGGGGGGGAACCAACATTATCTGTTTGCCTTCTGGTAAATTACTATTTTATGATTGGCCACACCTACCATTAGGAGCCATTTAGTGAAAAGATTAATAGCACTTAGACTTATATACCACTTCATGCTGCCTTTACAGCCCTCCCTAAGCAGTTTACAGAGTCAGCATATTGGCCCAAACAATTTGGGTCCCACCTCAGAAGGAGAGAAGGCTGAGTTAATCTTGAGCTGGTCAGAATCGAACTGCCGGCAGTTGGCAGTCAGCAGAATTTGCTTGCAATTCTGCATTCTCCTAACCATTGCACCACCATGGCTCTTTAAGAGACCTCTCATGGCAGCCATTTGAAGAAAACAATAACCACATACCTTCAAAGTTTCAAATATTTCCATCCCAAAAGTTTACCCATTCTTGTAAGGGAGGATTAAGGGCAATATAGGAGATATCATAAGGAGTAAGACAGTTTAGCTAGTAATCCATTTGAGGAGGATCCTTGAAGAATTTCTACCATCCTTCAATCCCTCATAAAATTGGAATGGTGTTGTGATCCTTTCTAAGCATGTGAGTCCTTCATGAACCGAGAGATTTACTTCCAGCTGAATTTACACATTACACTATAAACTATGAGCTGTTTTAATAATATTAAATGAACAAGCATAGATGCCTGGTTCATATTAAACCACAAATCACTGTTTGAAAGGCACATCAGGTGAATTCCTAATCTTTGGGTTGTGTTTTTGACTTGCGCTAATTTTGTCTTTCAAGTGAAGCATTGTTCTCATCAAGGAAGTTATTGCACAAGGGAATTGCTACAATGGAGAAGAAAAATAGTCATAGAACTTTCTCCTACCTTCTATGTCTGCTTAGATTTTTATCTGAGAACTTGCAGCCCTGGGGAAGGGGAGGCACAACTCCAGGTTACTGTAACTTAATCAGTCTATATGAAGTTCCATAATAATATTATCGTCGCCAATTTAACCTTTGCAGACTATTACAATTTCTTCTATTTTAATCACACTGGATTTAATCCGTCTGTATGGCCATTTTCATTCAAAGCAAAGCTTTGAATAGCCCACCTAAAACGTGAAAGGCACCAAAATGAATGAGTAGGTCGGTCGGTTTGCCACAATGTAAAATATATTTTTAAAAAAAACTATTTGCGGTCCATTTTTAAAATAATCAATCTGTAAAAAAATCGAAGATACAAACTTGACAAGTAAAAATAGTTAGATCATCCGCCCCCCCCCCCCGCCCAGTACTAACCCGGGTTTGTTTGGTTCTTTAAGATAAAACCTCCTAAAACATACCGCAAGAATTTTGCCTTCCTGGGTGTTTGTTTTCAATGTATCCTCCTGGATTTTTTTTAAATTAATAACCAATTCTATTTAAAAATAATAATTCACTACATACACTCAATAAGATCACCCAGACGTTGCAATATACAGCAGTTACTCCAATTCCGGCAGTCACTTCCTGGTTCCTTTGTACACGTGTCTCTCAAACCGACGTGGCTCCACCTACTATTCTGCTTCAGCCATTGGCAAAGCAGCCTGGAATAGCAGGCTAGATTTTGCGATACACGCCTATAGATTTCTGTAAAAAGTGAAACGTGTGGCTCAAAAAAAGACTGTTTGGATGCATGCACTACTATGTAATGGGATTAATATGGTTTCCGAGTCTCGTCGACTATCCGAGTTTACCAATACAAACAAACAACAAAAATCACAGCTGGCAGGTCTTTAAAAAAACTGTACTTGTTTTGTACATCCCATGAGCACGAACGACCAAGAATGATTCAAATATTTTAATTATTCTCATTTAGGTTAGAGTTTCTTTGTCACTCTATCGTTCAGTTATTGCTGCCCCGCTGCTTTTCTGTCTTCGGACGTTTTCCCATTGCTTATCCTTGAAATATTTTCCCCAATATCTACATAGGATTCTTTTGCTATCTTTGGGAAGGGAATCAAGACCCTCTTATTCAATTAGCCCTTTTTTATTAGGAATAATGATTTTGATTATATTTTACCCAATTATATTTGTTTTTTTATTATTGACTTGTGAGTGCATATGGGTTTTAAAAAATGGTTATAAATTATAAACGCTGAGGCCATATAAGCTTGTTTCATAATAAACTTAGTGGCTTGAAAGTGCCGTAGGTTAAGACCGTTGTTGTGTAAACTCATCCAGAATATAAAATAAGTGAGAATTTTAGTTTAGGGTAGATTGTTGCTTCTTGTTTGGTGTGTTGCTTCCATCTGCAGTACTTACTGTTTTCTGTTTGCATTGCAAAGGCTTTACAATACAAAAATTGGAGAGTGAATTAGATTGCCATTGATTGAAGGAAGGACAGGTTCTTTAATAATTACATTAAAAAGTACATTTTAGAATCACAACAATTTTTATCTTCAGGATTGTACTTAGTATAAAGCAATTCATTAAATATGATATTGCTATTTTTTAAATAAAAGACTTAATAAAAGATTACCCTCATATGTAAAATCTTGCTGAATATGAAAGTATTTAATTTTTGGAAGCAGAGGGTTTGATGCATAATGATTCAATTGAAAAAAGAAAAAAATGAAAACAAAGACATATGCAGAAGCTAGATTTAAATAAGATGCCATGCTATAATATAGTTTCTTATGTGCAGGTTAGCTTTTTATACAATTCACATGTAATGCAAAATCAGCAAATTGTAATTTTTTTCAGGAAGCCATGATTAAATAAAGCACAGCTGGCATATGATCAGAACATTGCTGTGGACAACTATTTTGTGACCATACATCATGCCAATGGGTTCACCTAGATGTCTGTGTCACCATTTTTTTTATCGCACAAGAGACTATGGATAGATTCCCAACTGTATTAGACAATAGGCTACTTAATAATAGTTGACTGCAAAAATAATGGCTTGCAGATTCACACATATGACTAAGAGTTCTTCACAGTCATATTAATGTGCATTCCTCTAATCTCTGACTCAGCAGAAAAGTATATACTGTAATCACCCCTAATACCAAGCCTTATTCTGCTTCAGTGACTAAGCTAGTAAGAGGTGCTATTTCATAGTTTTGCTGTCAAACAAGTTAAAGGAGATCATTGACGAATTCTGCTACTTCGTGTGGTGGGGTAGGTCAAGTACAGACAAGTGGGTTTATCCACCTTTTAAATTTCTAGCTCAAAAATAGCTGGTGACTATAAAGTCAGGTGTGTGTGTGTGTGTGTATGTGTTTTCGTAGATTTTCACGGGTGTAGGTATGCTGGTCTTGTTGTTTTCGGGTCGTTTCCCGTGTAAGATTGAGATTGTCTAGGCTCACCTCTACAGAATCTTGCCAAATTCCTCGCCAAACAACTCCAACCCTACGCAGAATCCATCACTTCACACATACAAAACTCACTCCACTTCATAGAAACAATAAAGAAACAAAACCTACAACCCAGTGACCTACTCGTGAGCTTCGATATCATATCCCTTTTCACCCAAGTGCCTGTAAAAGAAGCCTTGACAGTTATCCAGAACAAACACAACCCCCCTAAACACATCCTGGACCTGACCAACCACTGCCTAACCAACACTTCCTTCATCCATAATGGACAAAGATACAAACAGATAGAAGGAGCACCCACAGGATCACCCCTCTCACCCATCATCGCAAACTTATACATGGAACATTTTGAAACTAATGCCTTAGATGAATCTGAACCCAAACCCAAACTCTGGCTTAGATATGTTGATGACACTTTCGTGATTTGGCCACATGGGAAAGAAAAACTGGACAACTTCCACACACATTTCAACAGCCTACACCCCAAAATACAATTCATTATGGAAATAAAACCAAACAACCAAGTTCCCTTTCTGGACCTCCTAATCTACAAAAAAACCAATGGGTCCCTAGGACAGACCATCTACCAGAAAAAAAAACATACACCAACTGCTACTTAAACGCACAATCCCATCACCACCCTGCACAGATCAACTCTGTAGCCAAGACCCTCATCTCCAGAACCAAACGCCTAGCTGACAAAGACCACCTGAAAACTGAATTACACATTCTCACAAATGTTCCAAAGAAAAACAATTACCAAACTAATCCAAAGGGAGACTCCCACCAAGAACCAAGACACAGAACAGGACAACAGCATCGCCCTCCTCCCCTACATCAAAAGCACCACAGATAAAATCAGCAAAATTATCCACAAACACAATATCAAGACAGCATTCAACACTGACCAAAAAATAGCCAACATCTTAAGAAACCCCAAAGACAAAATCCAGCTAGAAAACCAAGTAGTCTACAAAATACCATGCAAAATCTGCCCTGCAACAAACATAGGACAAACGAACAGGAGAATAAATGCACGCATCGTAAAACACAAGAATGCAGTAAGAAAAAAAGAAAAAACTTCCTCCCTTTTCCAGCACCTTAAAACTACAGGACATGAAATTAATTTTGAAGGAACCAAATTAATCTCCAAAACTGAACACTTCGACAGGAGAATAATTATAGAAGCTATTGAAATAGAAAATCACTCCCACAACATAAATAAATGTGACAATACCTCCCGACATCTGGAAACCAGCCCTAGTCAACAAACGAGCCCCACCCACCACCCAGGCCGTTACAACATAAAACAACAACGGACACATAGCCAGCACCAATCTACCAATCATGATTCAACCACACAGCCAATCAATCCACTTACTGAAACAAAGCCAGCACTCTACACCCCCCACCCACCAAGATTTATAGAAAGACAGCAGCTCCAACCACACTTTAAGCTGAAAACACCAGCCTGAAGATGGCAAGTGAGACCTCATCGAAACATTGCCAAGACAACCTCAATCTTACACAGGAAAAGACCCGAATACAACAAGACCAGCATATATATATGTGTGTGTCCATTATTCTTTTGTATTGTAACGATCTGGGTGGTGGGTGGGGTGGGGAACAATGGACACAGCCAGCACCTCAGCCACACAGGATGATACAAAACAGCCAACCAATCTACAAACATCAACTCCATCTACCAATCAGGATGCAACTACACAGCCAATCAACCCACTTACAGCAACAAAGCCAGCACTCCACACACACCTACCAAGGTTTATAGAAAGACGACAGCTCTGACCACTGACAGGTTACAGGTACAGAGGACAGGTTCAGAAGAGCAGAATTGACAAGCTTTGCAAAGGAATAACAGTGCTTTTGGCAAGGATTGTCTTGTGTCCAGCACCGAGAAATACCACATAAAACAATGAAAATGGTGTAGGAGAGAGTAACACTTGTTCAAAAAAGCTGTAAACCCACATAATGCTTGAGGAATGCTTTTACCAATCAGGCATTATATGGCTGGGCTCCCAGTAGAAGTCAGATGTATAAGAACAGAACAGAATAACAGAGTTGGCAGGGACCTTAGACGTCTTCTAATCCAACATCTACCGCCCCCCCCCCCCAAGATTCTATATTATTCCAGACAAGTGGCTGTCCAGCTTCTTCTTAAAAGCCTCCAGTGATTGAGCACCCACAACTTCTGAAGGCAAGCCCTTCCACTTGTGAATTGTTCTCACTCTCAGAAAATTTCTCCTTAGTGTCTCCCCTATCCTGCAACTTAGACCAAAATAACCATAAGTTACGAGAGGTGAAGAGGTGCTCCTACAGCAGGCCACTAGTTAGAAGAACGTGAGAATGTATTCTAAGCCACAAAGCTGATTCAAATAAATAAACTATTTAAACTATTTGTTTGCATTGTTGAGTATCTCTGTGCTAAACTGTTTTTGAAAGCTGAAATAATTTGAGAAGGCAGCTTTTCCTAAATCTCTGTTGATTCCTCTCCTTCCACAACCCCCCATACACCAAGTTTTTGATGTCTAGGAAACCTTTCATAAATTTTGTCACATTCAGAGACTACAGTGGAAACTTAAATCATTTGTTTAAAATAGAGGCAGTCCGTCCACCTCCAATAAGCAGTGAGCTTTTGAAGCTAAGTTCTGTGAATGCTTATCTGGAAATAAGTCCAACTAAATTCTGTCGGATTTTTACTTATAACTATTTAAAGAGTTAGTTTCTCCAACAAAACAAAACAAAGCAAAATGTGGCGTCAGTGCACACAAGTGTAGACTATTCATACAGCTGAGACATAAGCAGAGACGTTCCTTTTTAGTGGTCTCATCTGCTGGATGAGTTATTTATTTGTTTGTGTCTGTCTCTGTGCACCATCAAATAAATGTTGACTTTTGGTGATGGCCTGGACAAATTTCTGCAGTTTCCTTGTCAAGGCTTTTCAAAAGCGGTTTGCTCTTGTCTGTTCAAGGTCACAAAAGTTAGCTTGTGCTCTAAGGAGACACTAGAACTCACAATCTCCAGGATGTCTAGCCTGATGCTTTACCACTGTATGAAACTTGCTCTATGGATTATTCAAAATGTTTTTTCAAACATGCAGCCACAAGATCAAAGCTAACATTGTGGGAGTCCTGGGGGATTTTCCTATGGGTCTGGCCAGTTTTGCAAAATGGATGCATTTATTTCACAGACACAGGACAAAGCAATCAAGGCTGAGATCAATCATTCCTAACATGATAGCCCTCAGAACTGAGCGTTCAGCTCTGGGACTTCCCAGTCACCATGTTAATTAGGAGTCCTTGTAGTCTTTTCCCACCTGTAATCAGCCTGGGTGTGTATGTTTGTGTATGTGTGTCTGTTCTACTTCAGGGAACATTAATGGATTGTCACTTAGTAAAAACAGACACTATTGATTAACTGTTTGCTGATAATTAAAGAGAAAACAAAAGATCCAGGTCTGGGTAGCCAATTGGTCCCAAAGGTTAACAGCACTGTTTGATAATTGGATGTTTGCTGCACTTACATCCTTCTTGCCTCTGACTCAGGTGATCTGGTTGTTAGCTCTGACCTAAACTAGCTTTGCCTCTTGCCTCAACCAACAACCATTCAGATCTGCTGCATCCCTGGTACTCCAGGATGAGAATTAAAGAGAAAATTGAAGTGTCAATACTACTGGAGAAAATACATGCTGCTAATCTACACAGAGATCTTATATAGACAGTGGCTGTTTCACAGCTGGCTGTTTCTTCTTGATGGATTAATTTGAAGAAGAAAGGGAACAGGGACTTTAAAAGCAAATGCAAACATGTTGGGTATAAGGCAATGTCTTTTTTAAGCAGCTGCAACATTCATCTTTTGAAAGCTTGCCATTTTCTCCCTTAACCATGGAATGGAGAAGAACAGATGGCAGATGATTCCCCAGGCTTCAGCCATTTACTATTGAAAACATGTTCTCTCTTTTCCACGCAGTTCCCCTTAGCCCCAGGTGCTTAGACCATTGTCTTAAACTTAATTCAAAGCTGTTTGAAAAACGGTATGCTACAAATCCAAATTAAATTCTCTCCTTGATGAACGAGCAACAAGAAATTGAATCCTGCAACCTGATTTGCAATTTTATTGCACTCAAATTTGTATTAAGGGGGAAAAGTCCTTGTCAGTAAAACAAACGAGGTTCTGACAAAAATGTAAATAACAAAAGCTGTTACTCATTGCTAATATTGATACGTACATTGTAAAAATTGACTAATCCTCCCGTTTGGTGCTCTTTTGTTTTTTTTCAGGAGGCTCAAGCTGTCTGATAGGGCTTTTGATCTCCACAGTTTCTTTAAGCGGGGCCAGGGGTTATCATCCTTCAGTCACTGCCAAGGCCCATATCCTGCTGCTGTTTGCTGTTGCAGTTGAAGCTTGTTTTCCTGCCTTCTTTCAAACCAGTAATGGTGAAAGGGAAGCAGAGTCTCTGTGCCTTTCCTTTCCTCCATGAAGTTCCTGAAGACTGGGCCACAATGAAACAGAGGCAGAAGTTGTGGCAAAGAGGTAAGTCCACTCAAGTAAGGATGAGGATTTTGAGAAGATCTTGCTCAAGTTGTCCCCGGAACCTGGAAACAGTGCTAACCAAAAGAATTTTAAATATTAATTGTAGACTAAGGAGCAAAGGTAGCTTGTCATTCTGTGACAGTGTTCACCAAACTAATAGGACAGCTAAAATTGTGAGTTCTACTTAAGGTTCTGAGCTTGACATACTGGACAAGGAACCAACCGTTGAAGCTTCAAGGACTAATTGCTAAGATGAGGTAAAGATCGACGAAAACAGCACACAAGCCCTTTTAATTCTGCTCTGAGTAGATAGCATTATTGACTTTTTAGGCATGGGTCGCCCTTGATATTTGAAATTGCTTTGAAGGGCATGGGGCAGTCATAGCTCCTCTGTGCAGCTCCTTAGGTCATGTTTTACCCAGAGCTGGGTTCCTACCGGTTCATCCCGGTTCAGCTGAACTGATAGTGGCATGCCGGCCTGGGTCACAGAACTGGCAGCGACCCAGGCTGGCCACGCCCCCAAACCAGTTCCCTGATTGCCGCCATTGGCATCTCTTTTTTTAGTTCTGTGCATGCACAGAACCATTTCAATTGTACTGTGCATCCACACACAGCTCGCATCCAGCGCACGCAAAGTGCTCGCACAAGGGAACCAGTAGTAACACCAGCTGAAGCTCACCCCTGGTTTTACCCCAACCAATACTTGAACCAAAAAGCTCCCAGCCAGTGATTCAAGGACAATATGTTATTGCTCTGATAAAATATTTTGATTGCAGGTATTTGCTAAGCAAGAAAGGCAGACTCTGCAAATTCTAGGGTTCGGGTCTTTATGTTACAGTTCCCAAGATTCAAATGACACTTCCTCCCCCTGTCTTTATTACTCATAGCTGTTCATTTCTCAGTGAGAAATAGTTGGTCTCTCTGTATTCTTATTGAAACATTCCAGCTCATCTTTTCAAGTCTTACCCATCCCCCTTTTAAACTAAACAATGTTCCTAGGAAGTGGCTGAATGACATTAAGAAGAGACACGATGGTTTTTATGAGTGCAGTCAGATCCGATGTAGCCTCCCCACACTTTACCTTTTTGCTCTCAAATCCTAAACCCTATTAATCTGTCATAAGTGCAGTATTTAATGCGTGACATCTAGCAACTCTCTGAATTTTAGCACCAGTAAATTGTCTCTATGAAAACAGCCTTCGTGTTATTCTTGGACAATGATGAACTATATAAAAAAAAAATCCAAAGAAGCCACTGAACAACCTGTAAAGACAAAGAGTGAGAGCAGGACCTGCAAATCTCCATCAACAATAGAACTGCCCTAACTTTCTTTTTTCTTTTAATTAATGAAATGAAATTGTGGCATGTTACAAAGGAAAGTACCGGCCTTTAGCACAGCCTTTGTTTATAAGAAAGCCTCGAGGGCAGCCTTTAAAAGTAACCATAATAGAAAGATTTGATATCCACTTGTTTCTTTGCTCCTTGCAAAGATTAAATTTTAATTCTTAGAGGGATTGGTTGGAAGCAATCTTACCAGTTTAGTTTCTGTTAAAATGGTATTTGGGAACTGACAAATCACCCATTTGAATGTCATTTTTTGAATGGGCAGGGCCAATGGCAGCCATTATGTAAAAGTACCCACAACATGCACCCAAACAAGGCACAGAATTCACTTGACGTGTTCAATTAAAATCAAACAAACTATACAATATCTTATAATGCAGGTGGCAAATGGTGATTTAAAGACAAGTACCCTTCTTAAGAATGGGTGGTATAAAGTGTTTCAATGCTTGGACATTTTATCACCTTTTGAGGCTTTGGGGGAATATTTATGAGGCAAAATTGATATCTGTGCAAGATTTAAGATTCCGTTAATCTTCTCTCAAGCTTCCAGTAATAAAAGAAAAGGGGGAAAAATCAGTCCTCATATTTCAGCTTCCCTTCTCTGGTGCTTTGGGGGGCACAAGTTGCCTTTCCCTGAGTTAGCAGAAAGAATATAGCTCACATTTTTCAGGGTATATTTGAGGGGTGGGGGAGAAATGCAATTGTATATCTCATGATCTTATGAACAAACAAACAAGCAAACAGGAAGATTTCAGGCAGTTGGCTGCTGCACAAGTAAACAGGATAGGATGATAAAAGCCAAACTAGACAAACTTCAAATCTGCTGTTTTTGGCTCAGAAAAGCCCATTGCTAAGCAAACACAGTTCACATGTTTTGGCAGCAATTCAAAGAGTGAGCTTTTAATTCAAAGGAGATGCAATTGGCCAACAACATGATATGGCAAAGGCTGAAACCTGTGGATAAAACATATAGTTAATTCAGAAGCTTCACTGGGAAAGGATCACACCATCATCATGTTGTATATCATGTTAAGCCATGCCTTGTTTAACTTTGATTGCTTGAGTAAAACCTATGAATTTGTTATATGGTGTCTGCCAGGCTTTCTATATAAATGGGGCATAGTACCCTCTTCTCAATGTGACTGCGGGAGTCCCACATCGTGACTGGCTATAAACCGAAGGCATATACGAGTCCAGTTTCTGATTTTTTTAAAAAAATCAATAATGCTACACATCAATGGTTAAACAGCCTGGACATTGGTATTCAAACATAGTTCTTTTAAACATTTATATTTTATTGCATTTTACTAATCTAGATGAAAAATTAATTTTTGTTGCTAGTCCATGTATGATATGTCATAACTTGGAACGCCTCAAGCAATTTCAACCAAACTTGGTACACAGATGACTTACTCAGGACATACCGCAATAAGAAAACATGAGTGCTCTGTGCAGGGGGAATGTCTTCTATGGGGAAACCGGGTGGTGATTCCCCAGGAGTTGTGAGAGCCCATTCTAGCCAGCCTGTATGATGGTCACCCCGGGGTGGTCCAAATGAAGGCACTCAGCAGAAGCTATGTGTGGTGCCAAGGTTAGACAAAGATGTCACAAACTGAGTTGCTGCCTGCCACCAATGACAAACCTCATGACCAGCTCCTCCAGCTGCCCCTGTTAGAGAATGGGAAATTCCAAAGGTTCCGTGGTTGTGAATCTATCTGGATTTCACTGGCCCATACCATGGACAAAACTTCATGGTCTTGGTGAATGCCTATTCTAAGTGAGTGGAGGTCAATCTTATGGCATCAACCACTTCAGAAGCCGTTATTAGAGCTTTGCGAAGACTTTTCGCGATGAACGGGTACCCCGACGTGTTAGTCTCAGATAATGGGCTGCAATTAACATCTGCACGGTTCCAGATGTTTTTGGCCGAACATGGCATTCGCCATGCACAGGTAGCTCCATTCCACCCTGCAGGAAACGGTCTGGAGGCTCTATAAGTCAGGCCCAGGGAAGTGGGGAAGTAGAATAGACAGGTATCGCCTAGCCCAACATTCAAGTCCCTGTCCAGTGACCAGCCGAAGTCCAGCAGAACGGTTGATGGGTCGCCCCCTTTGAATTGACCTGGATAGACTGCACCCAAGTTATGACATGTCTAAGCTGGTGGAGTTTGACAACAGAGTCAGGGAATTCAGGTCGGGGGGGTTGGTTTATGCTCGGAACTATGGGGGTGACCCTAAATGGCTACCTGGTCACATCATTGAAATAACAGGTCAGCCTAGAGGACGAGCGAGTCTGGCGCCGACACATCAATCAGCTATGGAGGCGCCAGTTCACCTTGGGCACTGCACTGACCACTGACCGACTATTAGGCCTCATGGAACTTCAGCTACCATCCGACCATCTGCCATTGCACAACAAGCCGTCTACATTCCCGGCTACCTCGGCACAAGACTTACCTTGTGTTAAAGACCGTCAGCTCAGGCCGTCCTCTGCCGCCGACAGTTCCATACAACTGCCTGAAACTCCTCCAGCAGCCGCACAGACTCCTCTTGTAAGCCACTCCTGAACACAGACGATTTGGACGATTGTGCAGACGCCCGGCATACTTGCAAGAGTATGCATGCGCCATCCAAGATGGAAAGAGCCAGAGGTGGGTTCCTACCAGTTCGCACCAGTTCGGTAGAACCGGTTCATCAAATCTACCAAACCGGTTAGAAGAGGTTCCATCAGAAAGCAGGCCATACATACAGAAGAGGTTCCAAAAAAATTTGAAACCCAACACACACACACACACACACACACACACAGAGATTCACAGAGAGAGAAAGAGAAAGAAAGGAAGAAAGAAAGAAATAAAAAAAGAAAAAAGAAAGAAAAAGTGAGAGATGAAAGAAAAAAAGGAAAAAGGGACAGAGAGACAAAAGGAAGGAAAGAGTGAGTGAGAGAGAGAGAGAGAGAGAACACATGGCCAGCAAGCCACTCCCATCAGGTCACATAGCCGGCAAGCCACTCCCACAAAGGAGGCCACACCCACAGAGTAGGTTCGAAATTTTTTTGAAACCCACCACTGGGAAGAGCCCAGTATTTTGTGGGTACTCGGTGGCAAGGACTGAGGCGAAACAGGATTGCTCAAAATGATCCCTTTATTGAGATAACAAAATAGCCAGTAACTCAAAGCAACAGTAAGCAAAACGGCAATGAGAGAAACAAACCCCGCCTGACAGCTCTTTATATGGCAGCAGCTGTCAAGCGGCGACCAATCAGCAAACCGCGATCTCCTGCCAATCAGCAGCGACCCGTACTTGGCCACATCTGCGAAATAGCAGACACAACAAAATGCCTAACTTGCTAAATGACCCTGCTGGATATCACAAGTGCACACATAAAAATAAAAGTGAAACAATTATCTATCTCCACCCCCGCATCTAGGCCACCTTGAGCAGTGGCACTTGGTTGAGATCCGGTCTTGACTTAGTCCTAAGGTCACCAATGCCACTCAAAACAGCCACTTCCCATTGTTCCTCAAGATTTACTGAATGCTGCTTCCCTTCAGATGGTGTTCTCTTTCTATTGATAGGCCCCTGCGATCAGCCTAAGATTGCTCCAGTTTACACAAGGTCTTCATACTCAAAGCAGCTTTAGAGAATGTTCTTCTACTGTAGCCTCTAAACACCAGACAAAAGCACGTCCCATTCTTGGGCAATTTTTGGATGCTCCAAAAGGTGCACAAGAGCACATCCCTCTTACCCAGCTTCCAGGGAATCGGGAGGCCACGCTGAGCACACTTCATTCTTATGCAACCTCCACAGCTTCCAAAAATCAAGTGAAAATGGGGCTTGCTTTTGAGAATAAATGTCATCAGGTGTTGGTCAACCATGCTATGTCTTTCAAAACATCACGGCATGACATCTTTGACGCATGTCATGGATTTGCCACCTTTGACCTAAAATATTTTTAAAATCTCCCCTGAGAAAGAAAGAATGAAAGAAAGAAAGAAAGAAAGAAAGAAAGAGAAAGAAAGAAAGAAAGAAGAAAGAGAGAGAGAGAGAGAGAGAGAAAGAAAGAAAGAAAGAAAGAAAGAAAGAAAGAAAGAAAGAAAGAAATAAAACTACTATATTCAGTAGCTTCAAGAAATTGAATGAAAGGGCAGAGTAAAATGTTTGGAAGCCCTTCATATGATCACTTAATCCCTAACCCTTTGAAGTTGACTTTGAAATTACAGATGGTCCAGAATGCAGCTGTGTGTGTGTGTGCGTGCGTGCGTGCGTGCGTGGGTGTGTGCATGCACATGCACGCACGTGTGTGCCATGAAGAGCATGCCACAATATGCCCAAAAGCTGCACTGCTTGAATTCCAAAATGCAATTCAAGGAGTCAGTTATTACTTATAAAGCCTTTTATGGCATAAGGCCTGGTTATCTGAGGCCATTTATCTCTGATTCTTTATGTTCATTTAGTACAATCATGTAAAGTAGGTGCACTCCAATTTCTTTCAATTAAATACAGGTAATCCCCAATTTACAACTATTTGTTTAGTGACCATTCAAAATTACAACAGTATTGAAAAAAAGTTATGACTTGTGTTCACACTTATGCCCAAAGGTTGCACTGCCCAGGGTCATATAATCATCATTTATAACTTTCTCATCCAACTTCCAATAAGCAAAATCAATGGGAGAAGCCAGATTCACCTAATCACCTCATGATTCACTGAACAACTGCAGTGATTCCCTTAATAACTGTGGCAAAAATGATTCTAAAATGGTGCAAAACTAATTTAACAATTGTCTTGCTTAGCAATGAAAAATTTAGGCTCAATTGTGGGCATACGTCAAAGACTAACTGATCTTGGGTCCTAAGGAAAGCACATTCTGTTAGGGTATCTGCCGTCTGGAAGAGCATCCTACCTCCCCCCACCCCAGTTCCGTGATGGTTGCTAACCAATTTACTACCGGTTCGCTGAGTGTTTTGCTTCTATCACCAGAGGAACCGAGTCAGCAGGCATCTATGAATCACCACAATCCCTTGTCAGTACTGTAGTTTGTGGTGGCTGAGCTGAAATGTCCTTAGCTGGGATTGTCTCTGGTGGAGTCCATTCTAGCTGACAGCAGATGGAGGTTCTGAGACAGCAACGCAGTTGGTCGATGTGGCGGTGCCACAACCTGCCATCTTTGAGTGCCATCCTGTAGGAACATGACCGTGTGAAGTCCACTACCCGGGCAGGAATCCAGGAAGGACCTCCAGTATAGTTGTGGCCAAGGTCACCTAAGGAAAATGACCGGAACTGACTGGTCGAGTCTGCAGGGACCTCTGAGGAGTAGTCTGTGTGCAGCTGGTCCAAATTGGTCCTCAGATGGCAACCCATTAGGAGTTCGGCGGACTTCTATTGGTGGTGGAGCTTGGTGTGACATGCTGAACCAGGAGGTGCTCGGCTATCCATGTTTGGAAGGCCCCCAGGGCCATCCTTGCCAGTGTTTCCTTTGCTGATCAGATCATCCGCTCAGCTTGCCTGTTGCTAGCAGGATGGAATGGTGCAATCAGGGCATGACGAATGCCGTGACCCACCAGGAACATCTCAAACTGGCTTGATGTAAACTGTGGACGGTTATCCGAAACAAGGACATCTGGCAGTCCATGGGTTGCAAGCAGCTTTTTAAGGGCCTTGATCACAGCGTCTGAGGTAGTTGATGTCATGAGTACCTCCTCAAACCATTTTGAGTGGGCATCCACAACCTTGTGTAATTTAGGCCACCAGACATAACTGCGGGTGATGCCTTCATCCGCACGATGCCTGGGTGACCTACATGAAGAGCTGCCAAAACTGGCCACCGCAACCTCTAGGATACTACCACACGACTCTCCCAGAATAGGCAGCCCCATTGAGTGGACAGCTCATGTTGCTGGGTGTGGAAGGGAAGGAACTCTGACTGGCCCCTTTGGCCATCCCCTCCACATCCAGTTGAGCACTTGGATGATGGCTTGGTCCTTGGCAGAGTGTGCACCAATCTTCGACGCTGCAATGGGATCGGACGGCAGGTCTTCAATTAATAAGACATATAGTGCTGGAGCCGGATCCTCCACAACAGTCAAGAGTGGGCATTGTCTGAGGGCATCGGCATGGCTGATGCAGGAGGCGGTAGCTGTATGCAGCTAGGAACACAGTCCAGCACACCATGCAAGGGGACAAACTTGTGGTGTTTGGCAGTCCCTGGCGAGCAGACCCAGTAGCGGCTTGTGATCGGTCACGATGTCAAATGGTTTGCCGTATAGGTATTAATGGAAGCATTTGACTCCTGCAACCACAGCCAAAGTTTCCTTACCCAGCTGGCTATAGTTTCATTCAGCCAATGACAAAATCCGTGAGAAGAAAGCAATCAGGGCCTCTCTTCCATCTGGGAATCGGTGGTTAAAACGATACTGATGCCAAATGGAGAGGCATCGCAGGTGAGAACCAAGGGAAGATTCTTGTTGTACTGCATCAGGGCGCTGTTTGAAGATAGTAGCTCCTTGACAGCTGAGAAGGCAGCAGATTCTTTTTGGCCCCAGGATCAAGACATCTTCTTGTTGAGCAAGCGATGGAGAGGTTCAGGTATGAAAGTTTTGTGTGGCAAGAAGATGCTGTAGACCTTTAGGAGTCACAAGAACGCCTGGAGTTTGGTCTTGTTCTTGGGTGTGGGAGCTTCCTGGATGGTTTAGAACTTTGCCTGTGTAGGGTGTAAACCAGAGGCATTGATAAGGTAGCCAAGGAACTCTACCTGTGGAACAGCGATCTTGCACTTCTCTTTTTTAACTTTGAGGCCAACTTCCTGGAAACAAGTAAGTACCGCTCACAGACGGTCGAGGAGTTCAGTGTTGTTGGCCACTGACACTAAGACATCATCAAAATAGGGAACAACACCTGGGATGCTTTGCATGAGACGCTCCATCAGGCTCTGGAAGAGTCCTGGTGCCATGCTCACCCCAAATTACAGCCAGCGACATCTCAAAGCTCCTCAATCTGAGCCTCAGCTGTGGCACTGTTGATAGGCTTGGGCAAGGTCCAGTTTAGTGAAGACCTTACCCTCACCCAGAGAGTACAATACATGTTGGACCATGGGCACCAGTATGCATTTTGTTGTAGCACTTCATTCAATGTACATTTATACTCTGCACAGATGCAGCCAGAACCGTCCAGCTTCACAGGAGTCACAATTGGGGTCTCCCATTTTGGTTGACAGATGCCAGGATTCCTTGGCTGATGAGGTTGTTGAGTTGCTCATCAACATTTGAGTGCAAGGCAAACAGTACTCTTCACGCCTTCATTTGGATCAAAGCAACCTGGGGGGTCAAGATTCAATGAGATGGGTGTCCCTTTATACCTACCCAGGTTCCCATCAAAAATGTCTGCAAAATCAGATATTAAGGCCTCGATATCAGAGTCACTGATGGAGTGGATACCAATGATTCCCAGATCTAGGGAGGAGAACCAGTCCAGTCTTATGAGACTTGATAGGGAGCCGTCCACTATGAGCAGTTGCAGTGGGCCCGAGAAATCCTTGAAAGATACTCTAAAGGTGCCCACTCTGATGACAGGAATGCTGTTCCTCTGGTAGTCTTAGAGATGAATATAGTGGAAGTCCAACTATCTTTTGAGATTTGGGGCACCAATCTCTTAAGTGTGCTCCAAGAGACGATGGTCATTGAAAATACCATATCCACCCCCATTGCCCCTCAAACAGGACAGTGACATGGATCTTCCTGTAAGAGGAGAGGCTGGCCTGACCAATGTCTGCTTCTATTTGCAGGTGCCTTTGGAGACGGTGAAGCAGTCATCTCCATGATTCTGTTGTCTCTTCTGCATTCTTTTGGGGTGAGTTTCTGGGCTTGCAGTGGTAGCTATCAGTTGGTTTGTGTGACAGACCCTGGCCAAATGTCTTTTCTTTTCTTTTCACATATTTGACAGATGTCATTCTTGAACTTATATGCCATTCACGAGTGATTGCTGCCACAACCAGCACATGATGGTTAGCTCTTTTCCGCTTTCCTCCCCTTAAAGGATTTGAGGTGATAGACATCATCGTCCTCATCTGCTGATTCACTGTGGTTGGCATCTTCATGGTGCATCATGACTGGTTTCCATGATGCTGATGGGCTGTTTGATTTTTGAATCTCAGCCATTGACTAATTGGACATCTTGGCTGCTTGTGCTTCGTCGATTACCATTTGCAGGGTGAGGTCTGTTTTTGCAAGGAGGTGCTACTGTAGCAGTGGTGAAATTCATTTTTTTTATTACCGGTTCTGTGGCCGTGGCTTGGTGGGTGTGACAGGGGATGGATACTGCAAAATCACCATTCCTCCCCACTCCTGGGGGAAGGTTATTGAAAAATCTCCATTTCCACCCCACTCTGGGGCCAGCCAGAGGTGGTATTTGCCAGTTCTCTGAACTACTCAAAATTTCCACTACCAGTTCTCCAGAACCTGTTAGAACCTGCTGAATTTCACCCTGGGCTGTAGCTTGATGTCCCTCACACCACAGACCATTCTGTCCAAGAGAGCATCGTCTAAGTCCTTGAACTCACAATATAGGACTGCCTGTTGAATGGTGGCAATGTATTTGTTGATGGATTCATTCAGCCTGATTCTGATGATGAAAGCCATGCCGACATGCGATTCAAAAAGGTATAGGTTTTTAGTGAGTCCATAGCTTGCTCTTCAGCAAGTCCCATAGCGTAGACTGAATGGCCAGTGGAGTGAGGAGAGCCCTGGCCATCTCAAAGATCTTTGGGCTGCAGCAGTTTAGGAAAAATGCCCTTTTCCTGTTGTCAATGATCTCTGCAAAGTCATTGGCTTCAAGGAAGCAGTCGAAACAAGCAAGGTAGGATGTTTCAGAGGCAGGGTTGAATGGAGCAAAAGGCAGTAGTGCAGCCATTTTCCATGAGACTGTGTGAGCCCCCAAGCAATCTGGGCTGAGGCATCTATGATCAATGCAGTGGCAGCAACTGTGGATCAGCTCTGGTGATTCAGCTCTGAGTGGGTCAGTTCACAGTGATCAGCTCTTTGCAGCCTCAGTTTCCATTTGATCCCATCCTCGTCGCCAGTGTTATGTTCTGGGTGAAGAATGGAGGCAAGGCCTGAGTGACTGACAACTATATACAATACATAACACTCCTCCCCACCAAGATGGAGCATTGTGGTGATCAAAATAACAATTTTACATATGTAGTCTTTTAGGTAGGCAGGGTGGTGAAGTTTCTGTCCCAACCTTCGAGGTTCCGCCTCAAGACCAGAAGGTCCAGGGCCTTGACTAGACAGAGTGGTGGACACTATTTCAGGTGCAGCTTGCGGCAGCAGTAAGGGGTCGGTCACTGGTGCTTCTATCACCAGAAGAACTGAATCAGCAGGCATCTGTGAATCACCACAGTCTCTTGTCGGTATTCTGCCTCTGATATTGAAAGTTATAGAAAGCCATTGTAATGCATAGACACATTTTAGCTTATTCTCTTCTCTGAAAACTCCACATCATGATGGTAATCATTATAGAAAATGTCTGTTTGTAAGAAATGACAAGCATCTGCTAATTTCTATGTCTGAAGCGATAATTAAATAAAATGAAGCGATAATGAAAAACATAAAGATGTCAAGCTAATGTTATTTTTGATCAATTGGCAATTCTAGTTCATAAACAGCATTAAATATTCTCATAGATTTTGCATTCTGTGGCAGGATCCAGAAAAAATCAGTTATTATCTCTTTTGCCTGTATTTCATTATCATTTTATAACCCATGAATGAGTTGAATTTGGACCATATGTGCAGTAAGACTTCACTAGAGTAGCTGGTGTGAACTTTATATATTCGTAGATAATGCCTGTAATAGTAAAGTTTTTAAGTACTGTACCACTTGAAAGCCCTTGTAACTCTTGGCTTTCTAGAGATTAAGAGCCACAATCCACTAAGAAAATAAGTAAATGTAAAGTTTCTTTCTTGTCAGTCACATAAGTAAAAAGCATTGCCTTCTTGCACTTGGAAAACAGGTTTATTTTTGGAATAAATGAAGGGTAGGTGAATCCTACAAATAGCCTTTCTAGCTCATTTGTTTTCTGCACAAAATGTAGCCTACAGTGTCAGAGTATGTTCATAGACTGGAATAGACATGATAACAGGTCAGCCAATGGGGACTGTTTGGAATCTGAAATATAGTATTTGTTTGTATGTGGGTCATAAGAGACGTTTGGAGTTTGGGTATGACTTAGACTTGCTGAACTGTATATAAGAGTTGGTTTGGCTTCTGTAACTTTACCTCAGCTTCTGTACAATGTAGGCCTCTGTATCTCTTTTTTCTGTAATGACTTACTTCTATGAATATTGCTTCTGTGTTCCTGGTATTGTATGCTGAATTCTGATTTATAGTATTGTATATAAAGAGGTTTCTGATATATAATTGAATTCTGTTGAAGATCATTTACTTGTGTGCTTGCTGTGTGTGCTGCTACAACAAAAAAAACCCTTGATATACAGGTGATTTGTGGAACACCAAGCATTTTATAAAAACTCAGTATTTCTCAATAGAGCTGGAGATAGCATCCACTTAAGGGTTAACCCTGTCCGTTCTCCTATTGGACTGAGTCTGATTAATAATTAATTAGCCGCATATATAACCTGTCTCTGTGAGTGACTCCACCCATCTTTTCGACTCAGTCCACTCTGGACAGTAGTGTTATCCAGTATCTGATCTTCGTTAGCAAAATTGTTTTTAACAGGAAAAGTGAGTAACAGAGCCTTGAGGCTATTGGAGAGAGAGGCTCATTGAGGTTTCTGTCAGCCTCGAGCCACAGGTGCAAAAGGGGGAGGAAGGATCGCGTGCTGACAACCAGCCCCTTCAAACACCTCCCCCTATTGTGAATGGCCGATTGTGGCTGGGAGGCGCCTTGCCGGCCTTTACTTGACCTCTCCAAGTTAATTAGGGATCTGGCACGCTGACGCTGCGGAGAGACAAAAGAGTCCTCACACGTTGCCTTTGATCCTGGCAGTTGCCTTTGATACCTGCGAGGCCCGCAGAGGGAGATTCAAAGTGTGAGTGGCCGCAATAGGTTGAGGGAGCCCTCAGGAGCCCAGAAAGAGCCGGTGGCCGTCTACAAGGAGGAGAATTTTGGCACGAACGCCATTTTGAATAGGAAAATTAGCATGGCCGCCATCTTGAATACCAACAGTCCCTCAAATGGCAGATAGCACAGCATCAGGCCAGTCTGACATGTCAGGGAGTGCCCAAGGAGGTTTGCTGTCAGTGGCTAGGGGCTACGATCCACTGGCCTTGCCTGCCTCAGCCCAAAGCAGCAGTACAAATAAGCCTCAAAATAAAGGATCTAAGGACTCTAAATCCTCCAGCAAGGGCTCCAAACAAAAAAGACTCCCAAATCAGCAGACAAAGAGGCCCACCCCCAGGCCAAGACTGGGCCTCATTCTCATTCCTCCACTACTATCTCAGGACGCAACCCCCGCTCACAGTTGGATTCTGGGTCTGGCCCATTTAGTCCAATGCTGTCTATTAATACCTCAGGGATCTATCAGCATTGGTTCCCCAAGTCCTCAAGTTCCTCTAGGACGGACTGGAGAAGGGATTGTCGCCCAATACCCTTAGGCGGCAGGTAGCGGCCTTGTCCACCATGTTGTCTTGGGGAGGGGGACAATCATTATCTCAGCACCCGGCAGTTAGGAGATACTTAAAAGGGGCTTCTAATCTTAGGCCACCTATAGTACACAGATAGCCCACATGGGACTTGGCAAAGGTCCTTACCTCCCTAACGAAAACCCTATTTGAACCTCTAGACACTATTCCTCTACAATTTCTTTCCCTGAAGGTTGCATTCTTAGTGGCCATCACATCTGCGCAAAGAATATCAGAGCTCCAGGCGCTATCTATTGGCAAAGGGCTGTGCACCTTTTATGAAGATAGGGTGGTCCTCAGGCTTGACCCTTCCTTCTGCCCCAAGGTCAATTTGTGGTTTCATAGGGTGTAGGACATTGTATTACCTAACTTTTGTCCCTCACCTTCGATTCCCTTGGAGGAGCAGTGGCACATGCTAGATGTCCAGCATGCCCTTCAAACCTATATCCACAGGACTGCGGCTTGGCAGAAGACAGAACGTCTCTTAGTTTCTTTCCAGCCTTCCTCTCTTGGGCAGAGGGTCTCGGTCACTACCATAGGCAGATGGGTTAGGAAATGTACAGCCACAGCCTATTTCTCCAATGAGGAACCGGTCCTGCAAGGGATTACGGCCCATTCCACCAGGAGCTCGGCCACTTCGGTGGCATGGAACACCCAGGCTTCCCTGGGGGAAATTTGCAGGGCGGCAGCGTGGGCGACCCCATTGCCCTTTGTTCAGAACTATAAGCTGGACAAATTCGCTTCGGGAGACGCTGCCTTTGGCCACAGGGTTCTACAAGTGGTCCATACTGGCAGGTAATACAACAGTCTCTCCCTCCCTATGGGGACTAGCATGGGTATGTCCAATAAGTGGATGCTATCTCCAGCTCTATTGAGAAAGGGCGTTGGTACTTACCTGATACGCCTCTTCTAATAGAGTGGAGATAGCATCCAGCCCCACCCTGATTGGAGAATGTTCCTTAAGTGATTACCTGGATGAAGGGTTGATGAGGTTGTTGTTCATTGCATTATGTATCATTGTGGAATTTATTGTTGGGTTTATTATATATCGTTACTAAAGTTGAAAGTTGGATAACATGTGGAGTCTGTGTTTTTGTTCTTCATCGCAAAGATGGGTAGAGTCACTCACAGAGACGGATTATATATGCGGCTAATTAATTATTAATCAGACTCAGTCCAATAGGAGAATGGATCCACCCATAAGTGAATGCTATCTCCACTCTATTAGAAGAGGCGTATCAGGTAAGTACCAATGCCCTATTCAATGCCCCCAGATATCACAACTGCCAGGAAGGATCCACCAGCATAGTCTCCCACAAGACACTGCCAAGCACCTCCAACACTTTCTGTCCTGACTGACACCATCAGCTCCACTGATGCCACCAAACAAAGGATCAACATGTCAGCTATTTCTTTGTGGTCCACAATTATTTTTAATTTATCAGTGTAGCCCTCAGTTGAGGTTTGCAATCATACAGTGGGAAATTTAAATCCCATAGACCATAGTAAGATTTGCTTTCAGAAGGCTGTGTGCCTAAAGGAAAGGTACCTCGCTCAGTATATTAAGTGAAACTCCACCTAGTGTGGAAGTGAACTAGTCAGAGTTATCTTCTTTTCCCCCTGGCCTGTGTATATTTCCCTATTCCTGCACACATACAAGCACACCAAAAAGAGAACAACAAAAAATGAACAAAGTGGGAACCAGTAAAAGTAGGAAAAGAAAAGAAGATGAGGAGAAATTAAAAACAGATTCAGAGAAGGGGGAAAGAAGAGAATGAAAGGGAATGGTGGTGGTGGTGTCAGCAAGGTTACTTTATGCTGCAATTTAAATGAATGAGGGATAGTCACTTGAATAAGAAGAGTTTGTCACTGTCAAAAATACCTCAAAGCAGGAGAAAAATCTTCTTTAAGAATCTGGATACTTGCCCTTGGTTAGTATTTATAAGGAGGCTTCTCTCTCCTTCCAGAACTGTTGCAGCAAGATAGATTTGGTAGATGTTTTCAAACAGAAATTAAACATACATACATCTGCTGACGATGCTTTAATCTACATTCTGCACAGAGCAAGTAATTTGACTCAATGAGCCAAATGGCCCTTTCCAGCCATAAATTCTGTCATAAATATTAATTCATTTGCCTGAGCATTGAATTACATGCATTGCAGTTTGCATAACATGTGTTTCTGGTCTTTACTTGTGACAATAAATGTGGCATATTGTACTCTGGATTAACTCAGCTATCCTATAAAAGGCTAACTTGAGGATAGGCAGGCAGGCAGGCAGGCAGGCATTCTACCTTAAAGATAAAGAATCAGATCAATTACACTGAAGATTCTTCTGGCTTCATAGCAAGCCTTGATTAGATTGTTCTTTTTTAGCACAATCCAAAGAACATGTGCTGGGAGTACATGTGCATTGTGCTAAATTTACAATATTAGGATTTATTCTACATAGATGTTTTAAAGAGCTACATTCTATATAGGTAATCCTCAACTTACAACAGTTCACTTAGTGACTGTTTAAAGTTAAAATAAACTTTAAAAAGTGACTTATGACCGTTTTTCACACTTACGACAGTTGCAACATCTCCAGATGTCAGATGATCAAAATTCCTAGGAGCATGTGATCACCTTCTTGCAACCTTCTGACAAGCAAAGTCAATTGGGAAGTCAGATTCACTTTACAACTGTGTTACTAACTTAACAGCCACAGTGACTCAATTAACAACTGTGGCAAAAAACTTTGTAAAATGGGGCAAAATTCATTTAACAACAGACTCGCTTAGAAACATACATTTTGGGCTTGCTTGTGGTCGTAAGTCAAGGACTACCTGTAAGTGTTCTCATAACCGTGAATTTTTTAAGGCGAGCTTTGGACAGTTGTTTCATTAACAAGCTACTCATTCTCCAGTGCGCTGCTTGGAGAATCCAAGCATGGGTTAACTTCTGTCTATCTCCCCAGAGACTGAGTTGAGAAAGCTTTCACCACGCATCCTCTGCTCAACTGAGCCCAGTTTTTCGACTCAGTCTAGCCTAGAGATGTGGAAAAGACTTGCTCTGATACTCAGAGTAAACAGAACTTATCCTTGCTTAGATTCTCTTAATTTTCCTTCTACAGAGGAGCAGGCATTGCGATCAGGAGATTTCTCGATGCCACATGGTGTTTTTGCATCTTTTGGTGAACACAACTGCTGGTGAGTGCACTGGTCTTCCACGGTCCACCAGCATGATCGCCACCACCTGGGGACTCTGAGGAGAGGCAGCAAGTGGAGAAGCCCGAGCATTCGTGGCATCTCCCGGATTTCAGCGGTCGCATGTCTCCACCATTTGTTGCTGCCAGTGTGTGCGCTGGTCCCCCCAGTCTGCCTGCATGACCGCCACCACCCAAGGGATCATGGCAGCTCTAGAGTCACTGCCCACTCTGTTGGGTCAAACTCTGAGGATCTCGGGTCCGGGGGGAGGATCCTGTCGCCGAGGAGGGCTCAACCAAGCTCCTCTCAGAGATCTGGTCTGTATATCTAAATAAGATCATAGATATCACCCCTTTTTGGCATAAAGGGGCAGGGAGTAGCTCTGTGTGCTAGGGTCTATTCGTAATTCACAGCCTTTCTCTTTTTTTTTGGCTGTGGACAGAGATTAGATCCAGCATGAGCGGAGCTTTTATCTCCAGCCAGTTCTTCTCAGCTGCCTTTTTTTTGCAGCCCTAGACAGGCGACCCCCCCCCCCCAGGACAAAGCAAAGTTGTTTGAAGCTAAGATTAATACGGGCGGGTCCCACCCCTGTGAGATTTATGCTTTTATTACTATCGTAAATACCAGCACCATTTGTCTTAGAGGCTTCTTTGTTTAAACGAACTTCAAAATGGCGATTTCTCTCCGTTGGTGACTGATAGGGGATGTACGTAGCCGGTTTTGCCTTCCTGCAGACCGCTCCTTAACAAAATAATTTTTTTTGTTTTTTGTTTTTTTGGAAACAGAGGGGAGCGAAAGCGCTGTTTATTTGTTTATTTATAATGGCACCCAGGTCAAAATCGAAGCGTCTCTCTACAAATGTGCCTAAAGAATCTGTGAATGAACTTAAAGAATTTACACTGGCATCGCAGCCCTTGTCTCCTACGCCCTCTACTGGAGAATTCTTAACACAGGATTTTTTTTTCAAATGTTTAATGATTTTAAACAAGAAATTAAGGAATTTGTATTGGAGCTATATGGTGATTTAAAGTCTAAAATTGACCAAATGAAGGCGAATACGTTTGCAGCCGTGTCTGCCCTGTCAGATTATACCGCTGAAATAGAGAATAAATTAGAAAGTTTGGAAGAGGCTAATTCTAATTTGACTACTAATATTCAAATATTACAACAAAAAATTAGAGACACTCAAGAACAGCTCGTTATGATAAACTTTAATAAGAAGGCATTCGCAATAAGAGTCAGAGGATTCCGCGAAAAGGAGCGAGAGAATCTGAAACAGACCTTTGTTGAAGCCCTCAGCCATGCGGTGGGAAGCCCGGGACTTAACTTTGATTGGCAGATTCGGAAAATTTATCGCCAGAATTCGTTGGTAGCGGAACAGCGACAGCTCCCGAGGGACATAATTATATATTTCTCCACAAAAGAATCCAGAAACGCGATCATGCAAAAATTTTACAATAATAGTTTGAGAGTTGATGGCCAGAACTTGATTGTCTTCAAAGAAATACCTTTCCAGATGTTAAAGGCAAGAAGGGACTATACCTTTTTAACTAAAGAGCTTAGAAATCATCAGATTCAATATAAATGGGAGGCCCCAGCCGGTATTACGGTCACATTTGAGAATCAAAGACTTCGTCTCAATTCTGTTTCGGAGGCTCGAGATTTCTATTACAAGACTTTGAAGGCGGGACTTCCTGATTCACTTGGAAAAGAGGAGAGACAAGCCGAAGGAGAAGGCAAGCAACAGACCACATGGCTGCAAGATGGAGGGGGTAGCTCCCCCTCCCTCGGAGAAGCAGAAAAGCGGAGTTTGAGGATTTAGACATTCTAAAATATTCACTAAAGTTGTGGATTGAATGGGGGTTTGCGACCTCTCTCCGGCAGAAAAAGCGGAATTTATTGGTGGGGTGATATTGAATGTATATATGTAAAATGCATGCAGAATGATTTACGCTGTTTAAATCTTGTTAGAAGGGAAAGTTTGAAGAGATTATTTTAAAATAGAAGGTAAACTGATTCTTGCTGAAACTATTATTTGAATATGTGGAATGATCTATGCTATTTAATTTTTATTAGAAGGGAAAGTTTGGTGAAATTATTTTGAGCTAGATTTTAAACTAATGTTTGCATAAATTTGACAGTGGCAAATATTTGAGAAGCAAGGGATGAGGGTAAAATGCATGCGGAATGATTTACGTATATTGGTGGGGTGATACTGAATGTATATACTGAATGATTTACGTTGTTTAAATCCTATTAGAAGGGAAAGCTGGTCGGTATCATTTCAAGATAGAATGCAAACTGATTTTTGTGTAAAGTAATACTTGATCCACGCTGCTTAAATTTTACTAAGAAGGGAAAGTTTGGTCAGATTATTTTGAATTATTGTTTGAAATTAAGGTTAAGAAAGGGAAAGTTTGATTGTTCTTCTGTAAAGTAATATTTGAATATGTGGAATGATCCACGCTGCTTAAATTTTACTAGAAGGGATTATGTTTGAGTTAGATTGTATATTGATGTCTATACAAATTTGGATAAATGTTTATCTGAATACAAGGTTAAGGAAGAGGAATGGGAGAGTCTACAGGAGGTCGGGGTAAATAACAAAGAAGCAAGAGACGAGAATAAAATATAGATAGAATGACATACTATTTAAGCATAGATAAAGATGGGGGGCTGAGCTTAACACAAAGAGTTTCTTTTTTTTCTTTTTCTTTTTTCTTTGTTCTTTTCTTTTTTTTCTTTTTCTTTTTTGGTTTTTTTTCCCCCTTAATATATTACTTTTATTTTTAATCCATACGAACATAAGATACTTTAGATAGAAGGCAGTGCCAGGTGTGGGCCCTGGGAAGTCGGGAGGAGTAGGGATGGGGATTTATGGGGGGTGGGTGGGTGGGTGTTAACATAGTCGCAATAAGAACAAGAATGCACTTATATACGGTTGTTCTTTTTTTTCCCTTTTTTTCTCTTTTCTTTCTTTATATTTTTTTTTCCCTTGGTTTATTTTACTTTTTATCAGATTATAATAAACAACACTTGAATAAAGGAATACACCAAGGAGGGAGGTAGAGGGAAAGAGGAGGGAGGAGTAAGGAAGGAGTAAGGGGAATGCAAGGAGGGCGTGTTGGGAGTAAGGGGAGAAGGAAGGTTTGAGGGGAAAGGGAAGTAGGAGGGGAGCGTTAGAGGGAGGAAAGGAAAGTTGGAGGGGGTAGATGGGGTGTATGGAGGATGGAAGTGTCAGGTGGGGTTGTGAATGATGAGTTGTGTTTTCTTTTTTATTTTTTTTATTTTTATTTTTTTATTTTTTTTATTTTATAGCAAATACCCTGTATATAAGTGATTGTAAAATGGAATGTGAAAATGAATAAAATAGATTTAAAAAAAAAAAACTCTGAGGATCTCAATGATACTTGTGGCAATGAAGAGCCATTTTGTTCCCTCACAGCAACGGTGAGTGATCTATCCCCCCCCGCTGCTATTCCAACGCAACTGCCATCACTCTAGAAGATTTTGCATGGGCCTTGCTAATCAGGTGCCCCACTAGCCTGGAGGGACATTATATTGGATTTCGGATAGCGTGACCACCTGGCGGGCCTTAACGTTCCGGCCCTTATTCAAAATGGTGGAACACACATTGTCGGAGAGCTGCAATCAGGCTGAGCCTTCCCCTAGCCAGCAGCAGAGTATTCCTCTGCCTCAGACAGAGATTCCAGAAGATGCCAAAGGGCATTAGAGAAGCAATTTGCCAAAGCCCAAAGGCAAGAAGAGGCGGATAGGCCACCAAAGGCCTCATTGGGGAAGGCAGATTTTTCCTGCCCTTTGCAACATGAGCTGTCTCCTTTCCTCATTGAGGAAAGACAACAGGATTGGTTGCCAGATGGCGCCACTGAGCCGCTGGCCTTCCAGGCAGCCTGCTTCAAGGATGATTTTGCTCCCTTTGTCTGCCTAGCAACAGCAGGTTTGGAGTCAGCTGGCACTGCAAGGGGTTCAGCCCCTGAAGCAACCTTCACCCTATTGCAGCAGAGCTCCACTCACGGGAGGATCAGGGCCCTGGGCTATCTCAGGAATTACATAACATCATTTCTGAGGCCATTTCACAGTTAAAAAACAACATCAACTGGCTGGAACTAAGAGCAGTGCATCTGGCACTTTGTCATTTCCAGGAAAGGATAGCCAGCCAACACATTCTGCTATTAACAGACAATGTGGCCGCCAAACCACATGTAAACTGCCAACTGTTCCAGGTCCCTCACACATGAGGTGGAGAAATTGGGGCTCTGGGCCAATCCTCTCCATCAGGGCAGAACACATATCCAGGGTTGACAATGTGCAACCGGACTGGCTGAAGAGGACCACTCTAGACCATTTTGAATGGTGCCTGCATCTGGACCTTTTCAAACATCTGTCTGAGAGGTTTGGCCATCTGATCATGGACTTATTTGCTCGACCACAGAACACCCAGCTACCAGGTTTTTTTTCCAGATTCAGGACGCTAGAAGGGGTCAACGCTCTCCGCAGCCCTTGGCCTCAAGGACTCTTGTATGCCTTTCCTCCCCTTCCCCTCATCCCAAGGGTGATCAGGAAGGTGTTACTGGAGGGGGTGGAGATTCTTCTCGTTGCTTCCTATTGGCCCAGACATCCTTGGTATGTGGACCTGGTCAGCCTTTCTGTATCACAGCGCTGGAGGATACCCCAGAACAGGATCTCTCTCAGCCAGGGCGTCTTGATCTATCCGGAGCCTCAGTGGCTCCAGTTGACCATCTGGCACTTGAGAAGGACATCCTGAGGAGGGATAATTCTCCAGGAAGGTGATACAGACTATCCAGGCCTCCAGAAGGCCTTCAACCAACTGGATCTATAATGCGACCTGGGCAGCTTTTTACAAATGGTGCTCCAAGGGACACATCAATCCCATCTCGGTATCGGTTCCACAAATCCTAGACTTTTTACAAGAAGGACTGGACAAGGGGTTGTCCCCCAACACCCTCCGCAGGCAGGTGGCCTCTCTGTCCATGGTATTGATGTGTGACGATCTGCAATCCCTTACTCAACATCCAAGAGTGTGCAGCTTTCTAAAAGGAGCCCCTAATTTAAGCCCCTGTGGTATACCGGTACCCTACCTGGGACCTTTTTATAGTATTATAAGTCCTCACCGCTACGCCATTCAAGCTGTTGAGGACCACCAGCCTCCACTTCTGACCTTTAAGGTTGCTTTTATTGGTCATTACATTGGCCAGGAGGATTTCTGAATTGGCGGCCCTTTCCGTGCATGAGGACCTGTGCATTTTCCATCCAGACAGGGTTATTCTGTGGTTGGACACCATCCTTTATCCCCAACGTGAACTCCTGGTTTCATAGGGCTCCGGAGGTCATTTTGCCAGATTTCTGTCCAGGACCTAGTCACCCCCTGGAGAAAAAATGGCATACTTTGGATGTCAGGAGGGCTCTCCAAATCCTTTTGAAGGACAGAATCCCCGGTCATCTCATTCCAGCCTGCATCTGGGGGCAAGAAGGTGACTCCATCCACCATAGGATGCTGGTTGAAGGTGTGCATTGCCAAGGGCTATGAACATCAGGCCAGGCCATTACCCGGGCACATAATGGCTTATTCAACCAGGAACGCGGCCACAACAACAGCATGGGCAATGCAGGAATCAATTGAGGACATTTGCAGGGCAGCGACATGGTCCTCCCCATTGCCCTTTATTAAACACTACAAGTGGGATGTTTTCATCTCAATCGAGGCATTGTTCGGAAGGAGAGTGCTGCAAAGGATTAATTCGACATTGAGGACCCTGGACCACTCTGTTTCCCGCCCGTGAGACATTTTGCATGGGTATGTCCCATGCTTGGATTCTCCAAGCAACGCACTAGAGGCGGAGTGTTGGTCTTACCTGACACGTTCCTTCTCTGTGCGCTGCGGGAGAATCCAAACCCACCCTGATAACTACTCTAGTCCAGGTCTACTGGAAGTCTAAAAAACTAAAAAAAAGTCAAACAGAGGAGGTGTGGCCAAAGCTTTCTCAACTCAATCTCTGAGCAGATAGACAGAAGTTAACTCATGCTTGGATTCTCCCACAGTGCACAGAGAAGGAACGTATCAGGTAAGACCAATGCTCCTTTTCAGTGTAAAAAGAGGATATGTGGCATTTTTATGTATCTTTTGCTACTTGAACACCATCTAAATGGAACGTATTCTGTATGAGATGTGAACCAATGCAAGCTTTAGGCAGTAAACTATGCATAATCTTAAAGTTCAGTTATGCTTTGCATGTACACGGAACAATTAACAGTGAACAAGCTGTAGAGCACCATTGTTCCTGTAAATAATTAACAAGGCTAAAGAGGAATAGGGAGACAAAATAGATTCTGCTGGATAGGAGGAACGTCTGAGTATTAAAAAATAGCTAGAGTTTGGAAAGTGATACAATCTTATTGCTTGGTAATAAAGATGTTTCCTGGTAAGTAATTCTTTGCTTAAATTGGGTTTTTTTAAACTTTCCTCTGCTGCCTGCTTTCCATATAGTGAACATAATTAAGACAGCAATTCATGCTAAAATATTCTGAAATTTGTCATAATTAGTGGGATTGGGTAGAGTTTTTTGGAGGGGGGTTGGCTTTTAGGTTGCCTTGGGATCTTCTGCCATCACAAAGCCAAGGATATTTTCATAGATCCATTGTTTGATGGATCTGTTTTCATAAAACAGCTAAAAATGTGTAGTCTCTCCAGGAGAACCAACATCTACAAAAAATGGAATAGTTCAGGTTTAACTTTATCATATTTGTGGAGCAGGGCAAAATATACAATATCATAAAATGTACAAATAAAAAGACAAGCATTCAAGATGATAAAACACAAAATAAGAGTTTCTTAAAGCAACACACTGACAGAACCCAATATTGGCTATCCCTCAATTTCAAGGCAGGGGAAGAAAACTCATGTAGAAATTTTGTTTCTAGGCCCATAAACAGCAATTTTCCCATAAAAAGAATTTTTGCTAGGGCAGAATAGGGTGATACATTTACTTTAGCAAACTATGGAAAAACTTCATTACTTCATTACTTCCTTCAGTGTTACTGTACCTGTACCTGTTGGGAATTCTGGAAGTTATAAAACCGATAAATGAAGGGGACCAAGTTGGGAAAGATTTGGTCCATTACTTTTATACACCATAGCTGCCATACTTGATGGGGAGTTGTGGCTGCAAAGCTTTGCACTGTTATTGTCTCTTAGGCGATGTCTCAACTGGTTCATTTGCCATGTTAAACCAAACTTTATGAACTAAACCTCAGTTACTGGAGCTCTTTTAATATTCTGATCCAAACTGCAATCAAATTGCATGGGCCGGGGGTGGAGTGGCTTGTGTGGCTAGGACACTGAATCACTTGATGGAATGAGCTATCGATTTGCCTCAAATTCTGCCATTTAGCAGTTTGAAATCATGCAAATACATGTAGATAAATAAGTACCACCTTGGTGGGAAAAATAACAGAGACACGAAAGGACCCCTCCCCCTCTGGCATCTCCTGGTCAACGGTAATGTCACCGGCTACTCCTTTCAACCTGGAAGCGCCTTGGTAGTGCTTCCAATATGAATGTAGTAGTTTCAAACAGCATTATGTTTTTCCTACTTCGTTTCTGCTTTACTGATATTGCTACTAAATAAAGCACCATTGATAGATGAAAATTAAGTTCTTTGTGCTGATAACAAAGAGTGATGTCAATCATACTATTTTTAAAAAAATAGAACCTTTCCTTAAAATATCAAAACAATGTACAGTAATGATTATAATTAAAAAAATTAAAAATAGAGCAGAAATAGTAAAACAGTGAAAGAAAATGGTAAAACATGCAATTAACGTATAAAATTTTAACAATTAAAGCCTTGGCCAAATACAGGTTCAGATTCTGACAAAAACAATGCAATGGATCACTGCCTAGCCATGAGGGAACATGATTCCTAAGGGAATATTCTAAACTCTTGGCTGGAACATGTTGATCCACAAAATGGAATAACAGATTATCATGCTGGAAAGTATACAAAAATTATACCACTATAGGAGCACTAGAAAATCAGTTTCTGGTGGGGCATTAAATCATCTTTGTTTTCTGATGAAAAAGACCCAGTAGGGTAACTGCTCTAATCTGTGAGTATTGGGGTGGGGGTTGGTCTTCTCTGCTGAATGCAGTGCCCTAAAGCTGTGCAAAGCATTTCAGAAGGATTTTGTGGCAAACTGCAAGTGAAACATCTCTATGAAACATTAAAGCAGTTGTGTACTTTGCAAGTGTGGCAAGCTGACCCATTTTGTGCTTGTACAGAAGAAACTTGTGCTGTGATCACAAGTGGGGTGAAATGGCTATGCCGAAACAGTTGGCTGGGGATAGCTTTTGAAACAGCTGCATGAGTCTTGCAAAACACACACCACTTTAAAGCTTTGAAGAAGTGTTTCATTTATCCAAAACACATTTTACAATGCTCTTCTTTGGAATATTTTGGGCAGATCTAATAGACACTGTTTGGGAAATGAAGCTGTGAGAGATTAGGGTTCCCAGTTTAATCAGGATCAGGTCTCATTCTTGCAAGAAGGTCATAGTCACTAAATCTATACACAATGCAGGTGTACAATTTGGCTGCTGTAAGTAGTCTATCCAAACCATTAATAGTATTGATAGAAAGAAATATTTTTGCTTCCAATGGCTAAGTGAATTGCTATTCGGCTTCTTTAGAGGGCAATGTTTGCTTTTGCTCTAGGCACAGCTTGCCTATTTCATCTCTGACAGTCAGGGAAACTGAGTAGATATAAAATAAAATGTATTGAAGGTGTCCTTCTTAAAACATGTTGTCTAAAAGATGGTTACTGGGCCAGACACATAAATATACAGTAAGCTAACTTCAAATTCAGTTTGAAGTTAAATTTGAGAGGCAAAGTTTAAGCCTGGAAGACAGTCACGTTTTACACATTTCAGATTGCCCTCAATTTTTTTTTCTTTCATTATGTGCGTGCATGTATTTGTGGATGGCTGGCTGGATAAATGGATGAGAGACTACCTCTCAGAAATAAAAAGTGATATTTCTTATATATGAAATGGGCATCCTAATCAGTATCAGAAATTGTGAAAACAAGCCAGGAAAGGCAACATATTCTCCAAAATACATTTTAAAAGTTCCTCACAAGTATTACTAGAAAGAATTTCTATGTCACAATTAATAGCAAATAATATTAATTAGTATGGAGTACAAAGATATCCATATGGACTTGGAAGAAATAAAAACAGCTTAGCAAAGGTTTGTAAAAAGATGTGAAAAAGGTTTAATTTCCAAGATAAAGCTTCAGCTTTATATACACTGGGAATGGGAAAGATTCAATTGAATTCAGTGGGCTTTATTTTTGAGACTATGTTATAGGATGGTGGTAATTGATTTGTTTGTATCCGTTATTTTGATTTTAGCAGGTTCTAATTGAATACTAAAACTATTTTTAATAAAAAATATATATATTTTAGGCCATCAGTAAGTATGCAATTTTTTCAAGTTGGCGCGCATATTGGAAGAATCTGGAAAACAAGGAAAACAATGTTTTTACAAGTTCATTTAAATAAATAAATAAAATTGTCAAGAGTTCGATCACTTTCTTTCCCCCAAAATAGAAAAAAAAACCAATAAAAGCAGTGTGTTTTTACAAGTCCAAAGACATAAAGCAGGAGAATCCCCCGATACAAGCCATTGTAAATTTATCAGGCCATTGCTGTGCCTAAAGCAGGGAATTGAAATCCTGAAAGGGATTTTTAAAACCAAGTTAATTTGTAGCCACTTTATACACAAGAGATAAGCAGCTGAAAGCTGATTCTCACTAGTTTTTACAGCTCCTTTTATGAAGTTATTACATCATTAGCTTCTCTGGACATCCCCAGTTCACCAAGTGTGAAGTAATTATCCTGTATCACAGAGATAATGAAAATTGTAAAAAGTAGAGATGAGGCCAAGTATTGTAGACTGTGGCTATTGTGTAGTGGGGCTTTAGTAGACAAAAAGCAGACCAGCATAGCTACAACAGCATTTATTGACTCAAACTGGAACTGAAGAACAGCAGGCAGTTGCCTGTAATTTATACTCTGGGACCACAGGGTGTTAACCATTCATAATACATGAAAAACCTCACCCAAATATGAATGTTCAAAATTTCCCTCCAAAACAGTTGGAGTTAACAGTTAGGGTCATCTAAAGGTTAGCTTCATTTTAGCAGGGTTTAATACAACTACATATATTCAATACATAACAGTGGCGATTTATAAACAGTTATTGGGTATGATGCAGGAATTCTTAATTGGCTCTGATTGATATATACTGTATGAAGTCCTGATCTTTGTTTTAACAATTAATTTTCTTGGGATTTTATACTTGTTGTTTCCCAGCTCTATTTCTGATGCTGAAAAAGATTGCTTGGAAAGCACACAATAAAAATAATTTCTAAACAGATCTTGCAAATAATTGAGAACGTAATTTAAGAAGGCTTACTCTTTCCCAGCAAACATATAGGGCTGTGACTTCTACCAACTTGGATTGGTTAAATTGTTTATATACTTGCAAGTTATCATATAATGCAAGCATGTTTTCCTTATAGAGTTTACAGTTTAAAATTTTCTCCTGGTAAAGCAGAAAGAGAGAAAAGAGTAAGAAGGCAATATAAATAAGGGAGAGAAGATGTTTTCTGTCCATATATTTAGACCTTGTTTTGGTCATTTATACTTAAAATATGAAAGCACTGTGTTGTTGTGGTGATTGTGTTGAATTATGACAACTGAGACTCGGGGTCAAGATCATTTCAGCCAGGGAAGGTTACTGGCTAACTTTTCTCTCTCCTCTACTTCAAATGATTGTTGTTATGAACATCCTACGTAAGCTCCCTTGAGCCCCCCCCCCCGTAAAAGATAGAATTTCAATCTAAATAATAATAATTCAGTATTTCTGCCCAAAAGACATGAGAACAAAGGGATCATATAGAGGGACATCCACAGGGATGGTCAGTAATGTCAAAATGCTGGGTGCAACTGGGTTACCAAAACTTCAACCCTTTTTAAAATGCTGCTCATATCATGTACATAAAAAAAGGACAGGGCTTTAATTGTCACACCCACCATCTGGACATCCTTGCCAATGGCTCAGATTGGTCCAAAATATTTAGCTACATGATGGTCCTCAACTCGTTCCTTCCACAGAGAGAAATTCTCAAGCTTCCTTTCTCTGCTGCAGCAAAATAACTTAATTTAGGTGATGCAGGGTAGATGTCTGAAACAAAGAGCATCTATGAAGCAGAATATTTGTAGCTCAGGGTTGAAATGATGCTCTCTGAGCTTGATTGTTTTCTTGCAAATGTTTCATTACCCAAACTAGGAAACATCATCAGTGCATGATGATATCTAGTTTGGGTAATGAAATGTCTGCAAGAAAACAACCAAAGTCAAAGAGCAGCAAGGACCCCTCATAAAAAAATCTGCCATTATCCTGCATACCCCACATATCATGTACTGCCTGAAACATGGACCTTTCCTTAATAGTAGGGACAATCCTGCAAAACCTGTACTCTTATAAATAAAGTGAGGAGTGAAGGGGAAAATTCCCCAAGACCCAATTTACGAGTGGAGACCACATGACCTTCTTGAGCCAGTTTATCCGAACACTGCTGAAGACAGATCATAAGGTTCCACCTGTTTAAGGCTGGTACAAATAGCAAATAAACTTTATATAATCATCCTGACCAATAATGATGTTAAAATGCCAAACGTCTTATTTTTGATAACTTGGGTTAGATTTTCTGCTTATCGTCAGAATATACAGTTAATAAAGTAGAGGTTGGCACAAGTCTGTTTTTGTGGTTAGTTACTTCCTAATTCCCATTTGAAAATAAAGATGTTGATTTAAGCTAACTTCTGAGCTAACACCTGCAAACTCAAAGCAAATTATAAAGAAGGTTCTCCAGTCCATGGTCCTTCGTAGTTTAGAGGATTTAGTCCCAGAATTTGTTTTACACCTTCAGGAATAAATGTGATAACATGATCAAGAGCCTAAATTCCAAATTCCTTTTTTTTTTGGCCTTTCTTTCCAATTCTGAAATAGGGTGTGGTCGCTACAAGTAACCCCTTCAATCTTTGTAATTCTGCCATACATTTACTTTGGCAGTTGGGCTCTTCAACTGCCCAGTTATGGAGCACGACAGATACAAGATCAACTTTCCATGACAAATCACAGTAAAAAGTGGCAGATGGACCACATTGAATGTAGCAGGAATACAATAGGTGGCTCTAAATCCTGTTCTTAAACTCTCCTATTAATCAGCTTGAAGGAAAACTGATTGAATTATTTGGTTCCCTGCCGTTTCTTAGTGTTTCTAGATTAGCAAACCCAACAGTTTGGTTCCAAACTGGATTGCAAGGAATGTGAGAAGTAGAAAAGAGGGGAAATTGATTTGTAGGGAGGTTTCTTGCAGGGTTCTATCCAGCCTGTAGTGCTCAAATAAAGATTAAAATTGCAGAAAATATACATTTTATGTCACCCCTCCAGATATTACACCTGAATAAAATTGAAAAGTCTGTCACTCCGCCCCAGATTAGTTTTGTGTTGAATTTCATCAGTGATATTATATCATCCAAGTATGTATGACCCACACTTCTTGTTAAGTAGGATTGGGATCTGATTATTGTAAAAGCATCTGTGTCCTTGGTATGCTCTCAAATTGGTCATACACTTTTGTGGTCATCACAAAAAAACTCATGACTGCTGATTTATCTTATATTTAAGATCATCACTTCCAAAATGAAATAATAGATACTATATTCTTAATAATCCAAGATGACCTCCTGTTCTACCTCTAATTTTAAAGTAAGGCATTTGGAAAAGAATCCTACTTTTCCTCTGAGATATTCTCTTCTTTCTTTTTCCTCAAACTAGAAACCCATTAGCTCCCCAGGATATATATTCTCTACCATCCATACTTTATTTCTTTTCTGGGAGGAGGACCATATCCTCAAACTAACTACAGGATCTTAGTCACCTACCATTTTTATTTTAAAAAAAACTTGAGGACTAAGATAAGTTTCACACTAGGAGTTGTTGCATTTATTGTATTTCCCTGTCTTTCACCTAAAAGCAAATGCATAAGGAACCCATCAGCTCTCATTGTTTGTCATGAACTATAAAGCTTCAACATTTCAGATCTTCAAACTGCATAATTTTTACAATCCATTTCAGAGAACTGCTGCCAGCTCCAGATGTACTGTAATGGATGTGCTTGAGAAATAAATGATGAAAATTTATTGGCTTGCACTTGCCATATTCCTATTTATTAGCAATTTCAAAGATGGAAAGAAAAACTGTTTGTTTATCGAGTCTGTTTTAACATTTCATATAATTTTTAGGCTTTGTATTTGTTTAAAAAAGGCCAGAAGGCCCGAAAATCAGCTGGCGCATGTGCACCGGAGCTGAGCTCATGTGCCCACCAATAGGGCTCCGCATGCCACCTGTGGCATGTGTGCCATAGGTTTGCCATCATGGTCGTATACTCATGCTTGTCTTATTAAATAGGGAAATGCTGTTTTAAGACAGCAAAGTGTTTCAGAACATATTGCTACCTTATGCTCCAAGGGAAGATCCATATTCCCACTGGAGAGATTTTGCCTTAGCTTCTGAGCTGTGATGGCGAACCTATGGCACATGTGCCTGCACCATCACCCCAGGTCAGATCTCCATGGCGTTTCTTTCGTGAGCTTCTGTTTCCCTGCAAACGACGAAACAGAAGCTCACGAAAGAAAAAGATCTTACCTCTTGCCGCACTGCTGGTGTTGGGATGCCCCACCTCCTGCCAGCCAGCTGGTCTTAGGGTCTCTTCTGCACATGCGTGTACATTCACCTTTCAGTTTGGGCATGCACGTGCGCAGTTTGGGCACTTGGTGTCTAAAAGGTTCGCCAACTGTTATAGAACATGTGGGCCAGGGGTGGGTTCCTGCCAGTTCTAACCTCTTCTATAGAAAAGGTTCCACAAATCTACAGTGCCATTTAGAACCGGTTCCAGCTCCCTCCCCTCGCCCATCCACACATCATCAAGATGAAGAGCGAGAGGAAGAATTCTGGGAGTTGAAGTCCACAAGTCTTAAAGCTGTCAAGTTTGAACACCCCTGGGTTTTTTTTTCTAAAAGGTTAGGGGTGCAAGGGTCTTGTAACTTGACAGCTTTAAGACTTGCGTACTTCAAGTGCCAGAGTTTCTGACCCAACATTTTGATTGCTAAGCAAGAGCATTGTTAAGTGAGTTTCACCACATTTTACAAGTTGGCCACTCCCACCCGGTCACATGGCTGGCAAACCACTCCCACAAAGCAGGCCACACCTACAAAAGAGGTTCTAAAAAATTTTGAAACCCACCACTAATGTGGGCATAGTTGGCATAGGTCCTCAAATCAGGGTTCCCACTATGCCAAGATTAAGTTCCATGGAATAGGGATGTCAGCAAGTAAATGGGACAAGATGTAACAAATGCACAAGCCCTTCATTTACATGGCTGTGGAGCAAGGCTTGTGCATTGATGTCACCACATGCTCAACATATCTTGTTCCTTGCTTGCTGGCAGAAAAACCCCATATCCCATAGTCCAGCTGGTCATTTTCTGCTAGTATTTCTCCATTTCTAGTATTTCTCCACTGAGGTTGAGACCAGACTGGCTATGGCCTGCTCTTGGGGGCATTTTAGTTTATTTAATTTCATTTTTGGTCATCAAGGAATAATTAAAGTGTTTCAATTCACTGGCTATAGTGCAGATGCCATTATCTTTCTAGGTTTTTTGCTATCGGTCGTTGTATTTATCCTACCCATGGTTGATGTTTAGCAAATTTTTGGTGATTACCAACTGCTATTTCTACCAGTTACTGTAAGAATGTGTTTTATGTCATTTTGTTTCATTTTTAATTTTTTCTTAATGCCGTGTTTCCCCAAAAATAAGACAGGGTCTTATTTTCTTTTGACACCCACCTACCCCCGAAATAAGCACTTGGCCTTATTTTTGGGGAGATCTCATTATTTTTGAGGTGCAGGAGGCCTCATGGTCACCTCATGGCTGCTGTTATATTGCAATATTTTCAGGGAGGGCTTATTTTAGCACATGCATTCAAAAGCCTGATTGGGCTTATTATCAGGGGAGGTCTTATTTTGGGGGAAACAGGGTAATTACAGATCTATGTGCTGTATTCTGTTGTTTCTGGTCCAAAGGTTTGTTGTGGATCCCCCTTCTGTGCATTTTTTGAGGCAAGGGAAGCTTGCTCCCCTGCAAGGGAGAACTTTCGTAGGGTTTTCAATGTTTTGTGCATTTTTTTAAAAATTGACCTCCCCTTACATAACTTTTCCTCCAAAAGCTTCTGGGTTTTGTTGTTGCTATTGTTGTTGTTGAGTAACAATGGACAAATATTCATGCATTCAGGTACAGAAATGTCTGTAGAACAGGAGTAATATAAGCAAGTTATTTTATTGTTGAGAAAGAAGAAAGAGATGATTAATTATGCACAGACCTGTGCATAGCCTGCCTGTGCCTGGAGCAGCCTGAGAAGAGCAGGATAAGGCTCTCAAATATTGGCCTGCTTGAAATGATAACCACTGACTGGCTGAGAGTTCTTGGATATTGGCCAGAAAAAGCAAGCAATGTCTGATCACCCTCAGCAAACTACATTCCCGAAGATGTCAGCTTGACCACGCTCATAATGCCTTGATATGTGAAGAGATTTGTAAATATTGGGATACCCTGGATCAGTCTTGGATATATTTTCCAACTGGGTGGAGAAGGAAGATTTTTTAAAACACAAATTGAATCTAAAAGATACATTCCACACGATGTCAGCTTGACCACGCTCATAATGCCTTGATAAGTGAAGAGATTTGCAAATATTGGGATACCCTGGATCAGTCTTGGATATATTCTCCAACTGGGTGGAGAGGAAGATTTTAAAAAACACAGATTGAATCTAGAAGATCTCAAATGTATTTCCTGCTTTGTTTTTTCTTCTGCACTGATTAGCTTCCATGTCATATATCAAACAAACAAACACCCAAGCAGTTAAGAGGAGTGTTTTTTTTAAAGCAGGAATTTGTCCATTTCTCCTTTGCTTAGGAGAGCTATATTTATATTTATAAAGCTAGACATAAAAATGGCATGTGAAGGATAATTTAATGACTTTTAGTTTTTTGCTATGAAGTACTTGGAAGGAATCGCAGATGTAAATGTTCTCTCTCTCTCTCTCTCTTTCTCTCTCTCTCTTTCTCTTTCTCTCTCTCTCTCTCCCCTCCCTCCCTCTCCCCCCATGTGTGTGTTGATATGTATATATGTGGATGGCTTCCCTAACATGTTGATTCAGCTGCTGTTTATTTTGGCCTTTCTCAATGACAGCTAGAATCCATTTAAAATAAAGTCCATGAATGATTCCAAGGTACTGTTTAAATAAATGCAAACCTTCTCTTATTTTAACTGGAGGAAATCTCCCTTGGCCTTGGATCACCACAAAGGCATTATTTGTGGCAAGGACAGTGTTTGGAGGACTGTGCCAGCTGCCTCTGTATAAGTGTGCAGATCCCTTCACAAGGACACCCATAGTAACACCATCTGCTCCCCTATGAGTCTGCTCTATGGGTTTTTAAAAATAAAGCTTATTTGGATATTTATCTCCTATTTGCTTCTTTGGGAAAGGTCATATTCCTGCCTGATGAGTTATTTATTGTGGTAATGATTACTTCCTCGAACTCCTGAGATCCCACAACCATGAAAGCTTCTTGGGTTTGTAGTCCACCTGTGCCTGATGCTAATTATTAATGGCCATTGTCATCTTTATTCCAACCTGCCCTTAATTTCCAGTCTTCTGTTGTTTCTGTGATAAGCGATAAAAGAGACGGAGATAAAAAGTGAATATTAATTCATTCCTAGAATCTCCCAGGACATTGGAAAGGTTATCTCTCTAACCCAAACCTCTCCTCTTTACTTTGGGCCTTTCTGAATGACGGTTACTCGATAACTAACTCTTGCTGACAGAGAGAGTATTGAATACAATATCTCTTGACACATCTTGTGCCTGAAAAATGTGGCACCCAATCCCTCCTTCTCCACCTTTTCATTGCTGGAATCAAGGTCTGTTTTTAGAAGGCGGTCGTTATAACCAGCAGCTTTTGTTTGAGATGTATTTCAGGCCATAAGGATAGCTGGGAAGTTTTTCTACCCAACAACCTTTCAGTGCCACTAAACATCATTAGAGAAGTTTCATTAAAATGTACTGCTTTGCTTCTGGGGTATTGGTCAGCCATCAGAGTGAAATTGCCAAGTGTGGCACTTTCTGATGGATACAGTTATGACTTCTTGATTGAATGGTAGAGCACTATAAATAAGCACCCCAGATTAGACTTGTCAACTGAACAGATTCAATTACTCTGGCCTGCTCTTGTGCCTCAGGTACACTTACGAGCTACAGAAAACAATTACAAATTTTGAGATTATAATGGCAAGTCTATCAAGTGTAGATCTCTACAAAGCACGCTGTTAAGCACTACGACTTATGTGCTATGCATTTATAAATGAAATTTAAACAAACCAAGATTAGCATAGAACAGTCTTAACACAAGAAGGGAACAAAATCAATATGTTATGAAAAAAGGTAAGTCCGTTTTTTTATAGCTTTCATGAGGATACATAATACAATTCTGTATTATAGCTCACTCCCAGCTTATCTACAATACTATTGAATTTGGGTGACATGTCTCCAGACACTTTCTTACAAGGACTTCCACCTAAAGCTTTTTTTCTTATTTTGCTAATTTATTTGCAAGATTTTTCAACTACAATCCCCAAATCACAGCTTTGTAGGCTGAAGCAAGACATGGAAATGCCCCCGAATTTGTAAAACCCATACAGAAAAAGAATTGTGCAGAAACACACTATTCTAAATACGACACCTTTATGTGACTGTTTGAAATTCCCCACATTCTAATAAAGAGGTGAAATAATAGCTATTATAAATGATAGTTATTAGTTGTTCTTTTCTGCATACCATTGAAGGAAAAACATCAGAGAAAGTTTTTGTTCGTGTATGTGAATTTATGTGTGTTAAACTTATGATTACATTTTTAAAAGACAAGACTAAAAAGTACATGCTAGGGATCATCAGGTGGTATTGAGAAGTGTACAATTTTCACAACTATTATATGAAATGGTTCAGTTGGATTTATATTTTGTTCTGAAATAAATGAAGGTTGTTTTAGGTAAGAATAGACAGAAAAGCCATCTAAAACCACCAATGAAGATAGGTATGTTTTGTGGCCCAGCAGGAGCCGTTGGAGCTGCCACCAGACTCCGACAGTGAGGGGCCCTATGAGTCGGCTCTGGAGGATGTGGAGGACCCTGGAGAGGGTTCTGACTCCGAGCAGGGCACGGAGAGGCTGGTTGGCCACCAGGAAGCACCTAAGCCTTGGACCAGTGTGGAGGAGACAAGGGAGAGTGAGCCGGATGCCAGCAGTGAGTTGTTCCTGGATGCCCGGCACCGAAGAGCTAATAGGAACAGTTGTGCAGTTACAGGAGGTAATTGCACTCAGCTGGTGGTCATTAGGCTCCTCTCCAGACTATAAAAAGACTGCTTGTACACACGCCCCTCTTGCAGAAGTCAACGCAGGAACTAATGTTGGAGAACATTATGGTGAGCTTGGCAGGCTGGATTGCTGCCAAGCCTTATCTGTGGTGGATTGCTGCCCAAGCTTGTCTGTGCTGGTTTGCTGCCAGACCTGTCTGTCTGTTAATTAAATGCCGTAACTTATCTTTGACTCGGAGTGTGTGTTGGTGTGGGACAAGGGGTGTCAGAACAGGTATGTAATATTGGATCGCTAATTATTAAGATCATCTGATATCCAAGCACAAAAAGGCTTACATTAAGTGGAAAGTTTTAGCATTCTAATGGTGATTTATTCATATTTCCAAACCATTCTATGTATTTCTAGTTCATCATAAAAATGGATAGGGCTTCACATGCCTATGGGATCTCTTTTTGTTTATTTTGTATTTGTGAGATTTACATCCTGCCTTTCCTTTGGGATATGGAGGTTACATATACAGCACTCCCTTCTGCCAAGTTTATTCACTACAATGACCCTGCAAGGCAGGCTAAGAAAAAGTGTACAAGGCATCCAAGGAGATTCTCTGCTTTAAGATGGACTAGACTGAGGTCTCCCAGCACAATTCCAATATTTTAATTACTGTGTCACACTGTCTCTCCATATTTTCCAGCTGAACACTGACAACCTTTCAATTGCAGATGTCTGTGGAGATTTTCGGTCATCCAGGTCATGGCTAAGATGCTTTTTTTCTACAGGGCAACTAGACTTCCTTGGTTTTTTACTTTGAAAACGTTTCACTTTCCATCCGAGAAGATTTTTCAGTTCTACCTGAATTTTCAGAGCAAAAAAAAAATTAAGAAAGACTAGTTCCTTTTTGGTAAAAGCACCTTTGGGGTTTCAATTCCAGATTTTTCCCCCAAAAAACTAAAGTGGTATTTTGACAAATGTTGCCACTTGTGCTGCTTCTAACTAAGCTACTAGCCCAACCCAGTCAGACTTTTCATTCCTTTCTTTGCTATATTTTCTATTCACCCTCCAAAGATGCCATTCTCTGCTATTGAACATTCTCAAGTCTCTAGTCTGACTTTTAATCTTTAGCTTATTCCTGGAAAATTTGAGGGATTATTTCTGTGCCTCTTGATGATCCCTCTCTTATGAGAACAGATAGAGGAGGTAGTATTTGAGCCAGATAAGTCCTGGTTTAGTATTTGAATCAGCAATTGCCAGAGAACATCAGACCTACAGTATAAACTAGATGAGGTCCAAAAATAGCCCCCCAAAAGGCAAACTGCTTCCACGTTATCATCAACAAAACAAAATGCCCATGTAGACAACAGAAAGCACAGCCTGACTCAAGGGAGACTTTATTTTTTAAACATACTATTTTGGCTCCAAAGCACTCTGAGAATTAAATTGAATAAATTAATATATAGGCTGTAATTTCCTGTTGTGTTGTTTCTCCTGGTTTACAGATGCAGTGCTTCAAATGTGATTTTTAAAATCTATTTTCCCCTTCCCGATTCTTTTATTGGTCACTGTTTTTTTAGTCACTTTAAAGTGTGCTTGATCAGCAAATGTAGCAATAGCCAAGGAAGCATTCCTTTCTAGAGGTAAAATAATAACTATAAACAAATAATACATAAGAGAGTGATTAAGGAATCAGGCTAGAAACTGGGAGACTGTGAATTCTACAGTAGTCCCACTTAGGCATGAAAGCTGAATGGGTGACTATGGGCCAGTCACTCTTTCTCAGCTCACCTCATAGGGTTGTTGATTTAGGGAAAAGAGGAGGAAAAAGGTGCATTAAGGATGTTCAGCACATTAAGTTATTTATAAAAATAATAAGGGTGGGATACAACTACTCTCATATAATAGCTTGCATCTGTGTATATATGTGCATGTTTTTTATGGCTTAAAAAAGTATAAGAATTCCCAGTACTAAGCTATGCTCTTCCTTTTTGGTTTTAATTTTCTTAGCATGATAGATTAACAGCTCAACCTATCAGCAACTTTCCCTTTCTTCTGTATTGGGTTTAAGTGGTTTAATGCCATTAATTTCTAATTTTCTTCTGTATAGGTTAATAGATGTACTTCTCAGTTTGGTTACAAGATAGCAGAATCAACTCTGGGCAGTAGATTGCTACATTGTGTTTTGTGTGCATTTGTGTGTGTGTGTATTACTACTGTATGTACATCTGATAGATAGATAGATAGATAGATAGATAGATAGATAGATAGATAGATAGATAGATAGATAGATAGATAGATGATAGATACAAGCTGATAACCCGGCGTTGCCTGGATATTTATTTATAGACAGAAAATGGCCGGACCAAACGTAATTTCTAATATTGGATTTTCCCCCTTACCAGAGGGAGCCCCCTTATAGAGTACTGTGAAGCCATTACCATGGCAACTCCACTGTACTGCATAGTAGAAGCCATTTTAAGGAACAACAGGCTGTATCTTAACAGAACACAGACTCCAAGGGGTTTTAGGGGTGTCTTACCCCCACAGTATTTGTTTTCAGAGAGTAAATCCTCTCTCTCTCTCTCTCTCTCTCTCTGTGTGTGTGTGTGTGTGTGTGTATGTGTTAGTAAAATAAAAGAAATAGACTTTAATCAACCTAAAAAAGAACTCGGAATAATTGATGAGTGAATGCAAATCCATTTTTGCAGCATTTCAGGTACTTAGTATCAGAGGCAGTCTACCAGATTCCTGAAATAAAGGGACTGATTAGGCAAGGCTTCTTCTAGATTTGAGGCTATTCCCCAGATTCTTTCTCTACAACTATTTCCATAGTTCACCATCAAAGAAAAGCTCCCTTTCTTCCTCTTTTTTCAGCCGGATAGTTTCACATATTTTTGTACTCATGTTTATGAAAAAGAACATAAAACATCTGACGGAAGGGCCACGTGAAACTATAAATGATGAATAAACTTCTGTGGAAGAACGAAATTTGGTCCCCTGTAAAGGAATACAGATAAATCCTTGACCTACGACCATAAAGCCCAAGTCCAAAACCTGGGTTGCTAAGTGAAACATTTGTTAAGTGAATTTTGCCCCATTTAACAACTTTTCTTGCCACAGTTGTTAAGAGAATCACTGCAGTTATTAAGTTAAAAACATAGTTGCTAAATGAATCTGGCTTCCCCATTGACTTTGCTTGTCAGGAGATTGCAAAAGGTGATCACGCAACTCTGGAACATGGCAACTGTTATAAATATGAGTCAGTTTGCCAGGCGGCTGAATTTTGATCATGTGACCATGAGGATGCTGCAATGTTTTAAATATGAAAAACAGTCATAAGTAACTTTTTTCAGTACCATTGTAACTTTGAATAGTCACTAAATGAACTCTTGTAAGTCGAGGATTACCTGCAGTTCTTTTTTGCCTAGAATCCCAAGTGCCCCTTGGAAAGTACCTATTTCCTGCTGGGCCATGTCCAAATGCTCATGGACCTACTCGTATGAGTTCTCATAAAGTTTTAAGGCAGGACTCCTAAGTTTTTAACAGTTGCATGACAGAATAGGAAACTAACTGTTCCATTTTTCATCTTGGTCTTCATCTATCTTTCATCTGAACTGGCATTTGCAGCTTCTGCAGGCAAAATAATTGTGACAAAAGAATACACACTGTGCTTTTCTCAGACTATAATTCTTCCCTTACCTTTGGTGCCAACTTTTGTGAATTCTGCAAAAAGAGAAGCCACTTCATGGTGCATCTGACATTTTGCAAGCATTGGGAGGGGGTGTTTTTGTACAGTAAAAGAACCAGACAGGTCTGCTGCCTTTTCCTTTGTTTGTTTACACCAGCATTTCCTCAAGCAGTTATGGTGAACCTTTTTGGCACCGAGTCCCCAAACCGGAATGCGTGTGTGCGTGCATGCGCATGCACGCCGGAGCACCAGAACACAAAGACTAGGGGGCCAGCGTGCATGCGTGTGCTGGAAACCAGAAGAGCAACTGGCGACGGCGCACGGTTCGCATCACAGTCCTAAAGTGTGGTTTTAGGGGTCTTGGGGATCCCCTCAGACGCTCTCAGGGGTCCTCAAAATCAATATTATTTCTGAGCCTATGTTGAAAAATAGCACAGTACTAAAACCAAAAAATTGTGAGAAGCAGTACTGGCAGCAAATATATCAATTTTACATTTTTAATATGATAAATAGTAAAATCATTGGAGAAAGTAGTGATGCTTGAAATGGTTAGTTGAACAAGAAGGGGAAAGGAAAGAACACACTGGCTTGGTAACTTCAAATCTGACAGAAAGTTGAAATCCAACAATTGAAAGAAGCTGTGTTTGATAGGGTAGTATGGAGAGGACTTGCCTATAAATTCACCAAGAATTGGACATGATTAAATGGTAAAAAAAAATAATTAAAAAGAATAACACATAAAAACAAAAGCTTCGTATTTTTTAAAAGTGGAAGGAGTCCTGAAGGGAAAAAAAAATTAAGAAATTCCAGTTGGCATATCTGTCCTGCACTGAATACTGATTTTTCAGGCTGGGGGTGGGTGGGATTTTTTCACTCGCTTGCATCTTTTGTTCAAATAATACATTTCAAGGGTTCCTAACCAAAACACAAACATCCCCCAAAATGAAGCTATTTGTTTATTTGTTTTTGCCATGTTCAAGTTAGAATTAGAATTAGAATAACAGAGTTGGAAGGGACCTTGGAGATCTTTTAAGTCCAACCCCCTGCTCAGGCAGGAAACCCTATACCATTTCAGATAAATAGTTATCCAATCTCTTCTTAAAAACTTCCAGTGTTGGAGCATTCACAACTTCTGGAGACAGGTTGTTCCTCTGATTGATTGATTGTTCTGTCAGGAAATTTCTTCTTAGTTCTACATTGCGTCTCTCCTTGATTAGTTTTTTTCTTATTGCATTTGATAATAAAGTACTGTAATATTTTCCACTTTTCCAAACACACCTTTTACTGTGGATATGTGGATATTATATACCATGGGTGTCCAACCTTTTGGCTTGCCTGGACACACAGAGTGAAGAGGAATTGTCTTAGGCTGCATATAAAATATGTAGAATAATTAATGCATATAAATCACATAATGTTAGAAGTTTACAATCTCTTGGGGCAGCATTACTAGCTATCCAGAGCCAAATGTGACCCATGTGCCATGCATTAGATACGCCTGGCATAGACCTCTTGGGTACCAAATGGACCTGCTGCTACTGGCCACATAATCAGAATCAGGTTCCTTGTTGCTCGTTGGAATTTCCTCGCAGCCCTTTCTGTCATTTGACCCACAATAAATATCGAGAGCCTGGACAGAACAATTATCTGGCCTTGTTACTATGGCAGAATAGAGATCAGCAATGGGGGCAGCACAACTTATGCCAATGTACTTTTTGGCCTTCTCAAGTGCTAATGGATTGGATTTTTAATCTGATCATCAGGGTGACTCTAGGGAAAAATATTGGGGGTATAAATAAAATTGGATCTGAATCAGCCTCATAGTACATTGTTGAAAGAAATGGCCTTCTGGGTTCAGTTCCAAATGGGGAAAAAGACACTGGAAACATGGAAACTGCTTGGAAAGATGGTTTTATTGGTAGACAGGACCACATGGTTTGAGGTCCTGTGGAAAAGGGGAATCACATGCCTCAAAAATATTGAAGAAAAAAGGGCTGGCTTGCTGAAAGTCCCTGGGTTTCATGCCCTCTGTTGGGCCCTGCCCTGGGGCCTCTGCTCCTGTGCAAGAAATGCACTCTGATTGGCTCTCAGGCTCCCATGGGGCCATGCAGGGGCACCTCTGTAGGCTGTTCTTTGAGTCCAAGTTTGATTGAGCCTTGCTGGTGGTGATGTATTGAAAGGGCGTTGGGATTCTTATTATGGCTCTGCCTGTAGATCTTTGTTATGTAGAATAGATTGGCTCAGGCCTTAATGGCCCATTGACAAAGGTGGAGGCTATTAAGAGTGAGTCTGTAACATGTTTCTCTGGCCCAGGCCTTATGGCCCATTGACAAAGGGGGGGGGTGAGTTTCTTCCTTTTAGGGGGAAATATTCTGTCCTTTAATATTTCCTAAAATATTTCATTTTCTAGGAGAGAGGTGGGTTAACACTCCTACAACATATAACTGTCAAACCCAGTTCAACGTTACTTCTTGCACGTGCTGAAGATTGATTCTTCTTGGTTAGCCTTCACAAGGTTAATCTTTAAGACCAGCATTTTGGTGAGAAGTATCAAAGAAATGGCTCTGTAGCTGGTGGATATCTCCCATCTTTCTTTCTCTCCTCCCAAGGCTATGGGAAGAAAATAGGGAAAGCAGATTTTAAGGATGCATGGTTTCCTCCCACTTCTTCTCCATCTGCTGCAGTCTTTGTCTTCCAAAGATGCCTCCTCTGTTACATCCAAGGTTTGGTTCCAGGAGCAAATCCTGCTACTGTGTGACACCAGCATCTCTGTATTAGGGGCAAGGCCACCTTTAGTCCAGGGGCACTAGTTGCAGATCCCTCTTTCCATCCTCCAAACTCGATTGCAGAAAATAGGACATTTGGCAACAGAGTGGTCAATGCCTGGAATGCACTACCTGACTCTGTGATTTCTTCCCCAACCCCACAAAACTTTAACTTTAGACTGTCTATCGTGGACCTCACCCCATTCCTGCATAAGTGCACCAACATGCCTACCGTCTCTGTCCTACTGTCCCCACTTACTCATATCAATTTCCTGTATTCATAATCATGTTTATACTTATACCTGTTATCTTATACATGCTTGACAAAATAAATAAAATAAAAATGCATCCTGTCCGCTGGTCGCTCTAGACTAGAGAGAGTGTATCGCGGGACGTCACGCGCTGCTCTGGCCCAGCGCCTTGTTTGCAGACCGAGCGTCCTTCAGCCTGTTTGTTATTGCAACAAACGCTGGACGTCCCCAGGGCGCGCTGCCGCTGGAGTTTACCTTCTTGGCAATCGGCCTGCCTTCTGCCCTCCCGCGTTCCCCACCTAGGCAACCCTGATCAATCCCCCCCTCCCGGTCTGCTGCAATGATTGATCACTTCTCGAAAGGCTGCCCTATGTTGGCAAGCGCAGTTTCTGTGCTAGGTGGACTTTAGCTTTCCCTGCTTTGCATCGCAACCCTAGCGTGACACAGCTCGGTGATGAGCAGACGGGGACAATTATCGGACGGGGGAGTGGCTGGAGCGAGCGAGCGTGGTCCGTCCCGGTGGGTGCATGAGCGGAGCACTTTTCCAAAGCTCCTGTGCCTGGAGAGCTCCGCTGCATATGAGCCCGGGATCCGCCGCTTGCGCTCCCTTGCTCCGCCCCCCACCCGCCTTCCCTATCTAGGGGCTCCTACAGCTGAAGGAGCAGAGTCGCGTCGAGCGCCGCTCTGCCTTCCTCCGCGCTTCGGAGGGGAAGCTTTCCGTCGCAACAGCTGCAAGGGATTCACTTGGACCAGAGGGCAGGAAGAGGTGCGCGGCCCCGATTTGGAGCCAGAAGGCAGAGAGAGAGAGAGAGAGTGAAGCACAGACTCGGACCTTGTAAGTGATCTTGCGGGAGAGTCGGTGGTGCAACCAGGATCGGTGGCGGGTAGAGGGCTCGAAGTATTACGAATTACAGGTGGGAAAACTTCCCGATCGAGGAAAGGCAGAAGCGAGACTGGCCCGGATCGACAACCAAGCAGGGGTGGTTATAAAATGCTAGTTTTCTCTCCTGGCACATTGCTTACGCTCCTCTAATTTTAATTTTTATTTTAGGCTGCAGTCGTGGGCGCGCTCATTTGGAAATTATCCCCTTGCCTTTAATGGATTTTTCTTTCCCGAGCAAGCAGAGCGAACGGGAGCAAGCTGTGTAATCTGTTGCATGCTTTACTTCGATAAGAGCTTCATCCACCGATGGGATGGACGCCCGAGTTGGGTTGCGTGCCCTCCCCGTTCATCTGGGTTAGAATCAAAGTGCGTTAAAAGAACCTTCTTCCGTAGCAACGTATCTGTAGTGAGTCTAATCCTCGTTGCATTTATTCCGGCCGATAGGGAAAAAAAACCCGCTAATCGTACAAGATGTTTTACTGTGGCCACTGCTCCTAAAGAAAAGTGGATGTTTCATGTTGGGCAGTTTTCTTCGGTATGTGCCTTCAGTTGTGTAGGTGATTGAAAATCTGAAAATTCACATTGACTGTGTTGACTGGCAATTGGATAGACGGGTGAATTCTGTGAAGAGAGAGGCTCTGTGCAGTGTAATATTACCCCCCCACCCACCCACACTTTGACTTTCTCATCTGTATCCCAACTCATTCCCAGTTCTTCCCCAGGCAATTCCCTAACTGCTGAGTATGAGGACTGCCCAGCCAGGATTCCCAGTTTTACTTTAAACTGGGTCCCTGTGAAATGCATTCATCCACTTCTCTCCCCTGTAACATGAAGACCAATAATCAAAATGATGGTGCAGAGATAACTATGTGAATGCTGTTCTCCCAATCTAGAGATCATTGCAATCTGATCTTTTTTTCCAAAAACCCAACAGGGAGGCAATTTTTTTTCTAATGTAAAAGGAAGAGAAAGGCACCCACATTAATCAGGAATGCAATTTCTTTGATTTTCATTAGATTGACCCCGGCTATCCATGTGTTTTACCTTAGTATGTTAAACAAACCCAGCCATTTATGGGTTATTTAGTAAATCGTGATTAAATAATCTGTGGTTGAGCTAAGTCAGTGTGACACTGAAAGACGACTCCTAGCTATTCCTGGTGTCCTTGATTGTCTCTTGCCTCTCTGATGTTTTGAGTGGCTCAGCCATAGCCAGGTACAACAGAAGACTGACATGACCTAGTTCGAGTTTTACTCCTGAAGAGAATGAAAAGATGGAGAGGGTAAGACAAGAGGAAAAGGGAAAGATCTTGTGTAATAGTCTGAACTTTTTGATAAAAGATGGGAATGTAAATGTAATTAAACTCAGATATTAATTTTAACCATCCAATACATTTTATTTATGTCCTTCAGCACCTATGCCTACCCCTGTTGCTTGGATCCGGTGCTGCCTGTTGATTCTGTGAAGGAAGGAAGCAGGAGAAGCTGGCAACATAGCTTTTCCTTTTACCATCCTAAGAGCCATCCTAAGTGGCTTCCCTGCACCAACATGTTCTTTTCCTCTTTTCAAGTCTGATTTGATTAGGAGCTGCGAGACAATATCCAGCAACCCGTCTTTTGCCAGGGGGAGAATGGCTGCTATCTGACATCCAGTATAAATCAGCAGCTCCCAGTCAAGAATGACATAGAGCCAATAGAGGGAATATGGAAACACTTGGGTGGAAAATGAAATGCTGTCTTAGGAGGGCTTGTGTCAGCTAACGCCATGCCAAGAAAGTATTGAAGTTGGGTTAAGTCTTGTTTTGACAAAGGGGCTGCACATATATTTGGAGAAATTAAATCACTTTGATTCCCTCTTGGCACATTGATTCTGTCCACAGACTCACACTGCGTACATTTTATCATTTGGAATGGATTTTTCTGAGACAAGGGGGAGATGCCAGTTGTATGTGATAATGGGCCACTGCAGGCAATAACTGAAAGGAGAGATAGATCCAGATTCCCGTGTTTTATGGTGTAAAAGAACAGCTTCAGTTAACATGTTGATCCACAAAGTTAAGATTACAATCTTGGTTTAAAAAAAAAAAGCTTAGTGCCATGCTGAATTAGGTCTTAAAAACAAAAGGTTGCTTTTTTTTCTTAAAACAAAGTACTGAATGATGGATGGAACTTCCTTGCATCCAAGTAGACTCTGAATTGGATTTATTTGTAAATCCAAAATTTGTAAATAAAAAAGTAATAGATAAACAGGGCAAACTGATCCTTGAAATGCATGTGTGAAATATTACTACAATCCAAAAGGATAAAATATAAAAGCTTATTACAATAAAAAAATTAAGTTGATCCAGCATTTATCTCAGTAATTTGTAAATACAGATGAATGATTGGTCACTTCTTGAGGCATCAAGTTAGTATTCCTTAGCGTATCAGTAACACAAGTCTTTTTGGAGTGAGAGGTTTTTAAAAATTACCTTCTTGGAAAGAAAGGAGCAATGTAAATGTGTGACAAGAAAAGAGTTTGCTCATGAGTTGTAGGGCTCAGAGGATACAGTCAGCCTTTCACCACTCAAAATTTTGATTTCATAATTGAAAGTAATCAGGACTTCAGAAATATTTTAAGTTACTAGGATGCTGTGCCAACAGACCTATTTACATATATCGGGACCTGCAGCACGTGCAGAATACTGACAGCCAATCAGAACGAGTTTTTCTTGACAAAAAGATGAGCACAGATACGTATACCTCAGTCTGTCAGTGACCAGTTCCTCAGTAAATAAATGAACAATTGTAAGTTGTATATTTATCTCCTGATTTGAAGGTTCTGCATTTTGTCTCCAATGGCCAGAAACATAATCACCTCTGCAGAACCACTTGGAAATTGCCCATTTGCCTCCTCCACCCCCCTGCTCCCCCATGCGTTCCATTAGAACAAAATGGGTAACTCTTGTTTCACAACACTGATGACGTTACCTAGTTTGGGCAATGAAACGTCTACAAGAAAACAAGCAAGCTCAGAGAGCACCAAGGACCCCTCGTTTCAACCCTGAGCTTCAAATAATTCTCCTTTATTTGCACAAAATAGCAATAGCACTTATATACTGCTTCATAGTGCTTCTTACAGCCTTCTCTAAGCGGTTTTACAGAGTCAGCATATTTTCCCCAACAATCTGGGTCCTCATTTTACCCACCTTGGAAGGATGGAAGGCTGAGTCAACCTTGAGCCCAGTGAGAATTGAACTGCCAAATTGCAGCTAGCAGTCAGCTGAAGTAGCCTGCAGTACTATACTCCAACCACTGTGGCACCTCGGCTTTTATAGGTAGACTACAACAGAATGAAGTCAGGAATTAATACAGGTAGTCCATGTCTTACAGTCACAATTGTAACTTTGTGAAGTGAGTTGTAACTTTGGTTGTTAAGCGAGTTGCACTGGAGTTTACTTTTCCTGCCAGTTAAGCGAATCATTGCAGTTGTAAGGTGAAACATGTGGTCATTAAACAAATGCAATGACCCCAGGATGCTGCAACTGTCATAAATACATGCCCGTTGTCAAGCCCCCAGATTTTGGTTATGTTGAACCATGGGAATGCTGCGATGATCGTACATGTGTGGCTTAGTCATAAATCACTTTCTTTCAGTGGTGCTGTAACTTAATCGACTGTTAAATGAATGCTTCTAAATCAAGAACTACTTGTAATGGGGAGAGATCAGAGTTGGAGATTCAGTTGGCTTTGTGAGCAGATTTTCAGCCAGAGGTCATAATGCCCCAAATCTGAGGTACACATTTTCCTGGAAGCAGCACTCTCCTGTATAGGAAGGTCAGAACAGACTGTGGCTAGTATTGCAGGCTAATTCTGCCAACTGCCAGCAGTTCAATCCTGACTGGCTCAAGGTTGACTCAGCCTTTCATCCTTCCGAGGTTAGTAAAATGAGGATCCAGATAGTTGAGGGAATATTCTGATTGCTTAGAGAGGGCTGTGAAGTGTATGTAAGTCTAAGTGCTATTTCTATTGTTTATCTCCATACCATAATCTCAAAAGGATTTGAAAGTGGCCCTTCCATTTTACAGGTAAATTATTTTGAAAAACAAAATACAATAAAGAATCTCTTCAAGTTAATGCAGTAATGTTTTCCTTGCAAAATAAAAACAAAACTATATAGCCTACATTGACAATGAAATTGTATCATTATTTAACAACAATAAATCTCATTAATTGAGTGAAATATATTCCAGTAGAAGTAAACATGGAATTTCATCTTTAGAGATATCTAATATTCACTCCTTATTATTTGTGTACACATTGTGGAGGGTGAAATTCAATTTTTTTTACTACCGGTTCTGTGCGTGGCTTGGTGGGCATGGTAGGGGAAGAATACTTCAAAATTCCCATTCCCTCCCCACTCTTGAGGGAAGGATATTGCAAAATCTTCATTCTCACCGCACTCTGGGGCCAACCGAACTACTCAAAATTTCTGCTACCAGTTCTCCAGAATCTGTCAGAACCTGCTGAATTTACCCCTCGTGGACGGGAGATTTCTTGTAAATAAAAAGTAGAGTATTTGTTTTGAAAAAGTTAAGTAGAAAACTCTTCTGATTTTCACACCTTTTGAAAATACAAGAGAAGAGGCTGATAGCTTTTGGATAGTGTGTCTGTTTCGGCGATTACAGGTTTCACAGGGCGAAGCAAAGATATTGCTGGAGGGGCAGGATAGAGTTTCCTACCACTTGCTTAACACACCTGTTTGTTCGCTTGCTTGTTTGTCTGTTTTCCTGCTGAAACTCAGGAAGAAATCAGTGGTGATTTCTGGCATGTTCTTGAAGAGAAGACTCTGCAGTTAGGGAAAAAAATATATTAGGAGTTACCTGTAGTTTGCAAGTCTATCTTGGAGTGCTGATTTCTATCCTGAAAAGTAGGTCATGAAAAAAAGATATATTAGAGACTGTTAATATTTTAGCTGATTCTTCCAAAGTAATCTCTTACAATTTTCAGCTGCAACACAATATTAACTCTTTTATAGTAAATATAGTATTGGAACCTCAAACCCTAGTTTGGTTTGTAGTCCAGAGCTAAATGTTGTCTCTTGGGAAGATACAGGTGAATTACTCTCTTCTTAGGAGATACCTTTCTCCATATCTTCCACATCTGTGCAAAAGGATACATTTTACTTCAGCATTGTTTCTCCATGAAAAAAACCCCAGAGGTTGTGTTGATGGATGAGAAGTAATGGACTTGGTTCCTATTTACTGGGATGACATTGTTTCACATTGCCAGGTAAACAGCTGCTGCAGAGTAGGGGCTGGTTATGTCTAAAAAAACTATGCAGTCCAATCTCACCTCTACGGAGGTGCAATCATATATAATACACCCACTTGGAACCTGGTTTATATAAACTGCAATTAGCTTTACATCTGGCATTTTTCCTTATCACCAGATCTATAATTTGGAACTAATCTGGTGCTTTGCCTAATGAAGGAGAAGTGAGTTGAGAAAATCTGTGTCAGAATAAACTTTATTGAACAAGCTTAGCTCTCAGCCTAACCTATTTTATAGGGTTATCACGGGGAAAAAATGAAACTCATATAGAACACATGAAGCTCCTGTTTACAGGTAGTCCTCGACTTATGGCCACAATTGAGCCCCAAAATTTCTGTTGCTAAGCAAGACAGTTAAATGAGTTTTGCCCCATTTTATGACCTTCCTTGCCACAACCGTTGAGTGAATCATTGCAGATGTTAAGTTAGTATCACAGTTGTTAAGTGAATCTGGCTTCCTCATTGACCTTGCTTGTCAGAAGGTCGCAAAAAATGATCCTGTAGCCCTGGGACACCACAGTTATCATAAATACATGGCAGTTTCCAAGTATCCAAATTTTGATGGAATGACTGTGGGAATGCTGTAAGTGTGAAAAATGTTCATGTCACTTTTTTCAGTGCTGTTGTAACTTCAGTCGTCACTAAATGAATGGTTGTAAGCCAAAGACTACCTGTATGCATTTTAAAAATGATTGTCAACAACAGTAACAACAATGGCAACCCACTAGAATAATGTTTTGAGCATCCAAGCAGTAATGGGTTCAGTCAAATCTATTATTAGTAGCATTCTATAGGGAATAGGAAGCAATCCTCCAAGCCTGGGGTATCAAACTGGCGTCGTCGTGTGACATATTGCAACTCCCCCCCCCTTCCCTAAACAGGGCATGGCTCTAAGTCAGTGTTTCTCAACCTTGGTAACTTGAAGATGTCTGGACTTAAACTCCCAGAATTCCCCAGCCAGCATTTACCTGCTGGGGAATTCTGGGAGTTGAAGTCCAGACATCTTCAAGTTGCCAAGGTTGAGAAACACTGCTCTAAGTCAATGTTTCTCAACCTCAGCTATTTTGATTTGTAGACTTCAACTCCCAGAATTCCTCAGACAGCATGCAGCTGAAGAATTCTGGGAGTTGAAGTCTACACATCTTAAAATGGCTGAGGTTGTGAAAACACTGCTCTAAGCTTTCACATCTCCTGAAAAGTTCTTAAAAGAGGCTGAAGGACCTTTTGAAGGTGCATGAATAATCTGAGGATATACACAATGATTATCTCCCATCTCCTTTTTCCAGTGGAAAATTCTTTCTCATCCAAATTAGCTTATCTGTGGTCAATGATGGGGTTGTTAAAGATTGTGGCTTCAGATTGTGCTTTCTTGATGAATTGCAGGACCAGATTAATGGGAGAATTATACTCAGTGGCCTATGCTGAGATTTCTCTGTTACAGATAATATCCACTAAATCAGGGCTGTCAAACTTGTGGCCCGCGGGCCGGATGTGTCACGCCATGCCCATGCCCGGTTTAGCAAAGGTGGGAAAAGTCCCGATACATCACGTGATGCTGCTGTGATGATGTGAATTTGACAGCCCTGCACTAAATGAAATATAATTCATATGAGAGGTCAAATCAAGAATAACATTCTTTTACTCTTGGAAGTTTTGGTTTCTCCCCAAGTTGATGTATATAGGAAGACGTGGGTTATTAGCGCTCAATCCACTGTGACAGTTCTATTCAAAGAAAAAGCTGGGGCATCATCAAAAAGATAATGAAAGTAAGAACTTTCCTTGATTTTTGGCTATAGGGAGTTGTTAAATAACCATTCTGAACCCGATCTTTATTTTTCATTTATTTTGTGCTTAGATTCCACTTTATCTTAAACCACCCTGAATCAATCAAGATGGCGTCTTCTTTTGCTTGAAGGAGATTTCTTGCCAGGCAGACAGTGACAGCGGTTGCACCATGGACCAGGATAACAAGTTTCCCAACACCACAGTCTTCTGGTTCCCCTCAACCTCTCAGTTGGACAGTTTCTCCCCAGAGACTCCAGCTACTAATGTTTCCATCAACAACACAAGCCACCATTATGACTTGACTAGCAATGCCATCCTCACCTTTATCTACTTTGTGGTGTGCATTGTGGGCCTCTGTGGAAATACTCTAGTCATCTATGTCATCCTTCGCTATGCCAAGATGAAGACAATCACCAATATCTACATCCTTAATTTGGCTATAGCTGATGAACTGTTTATGTTGGGCTTGCCTTTCCTGGCTATGCAGGTGGCTCTGGTTCACTGGCCCTTTGGGAAAGTCATCTGCCGGATTGTCATGACAGTGGATGGAATCAATCAATTCACTAGCATCTTTTGCCTAACAGTCATGAGTGTGGATAGGTATCTTGCTGTAGTACACCCCATAAAATCTGCTAAATGGAGGCGCCCAAGAACAGCAAAAATGGTCAATGTAGCTGTCTGGGGCATCTCTCTTCTGGTCATATTACCCATCATGATATATGCTGGAGTGATCAATAATCATGGAAACAGTAGTTGTACCATGATCTGGCCAGATGATTCTGGTGTTTGGTATGCTGCCTTCATCATTTATGCCTTTATTCTTGGCTTCCTGATACCCCTAACCATCATTTGCCTTTGTTATCTTTTCATCATCATCAAGGTGAAATCATCTGGTATTAGGGTAGGTTCCTCCAAGAGGAAAAAGTCAGAGAAAAAGGTCACCAGGATGGTCTCCATTGTTGTTGCTGTTTTCATCTTTTGCTGGCTGCCCTTCTACATCTTTAATGTCTCATCGGTCTCTGTGTTTATTGTCCCAACGCCTATCCTCAAGGGCATGTTTGATTTTGTGGTAGTCCTCACATATGCAAATAGCTGTGCCAATCCTATCCTTTATGCCTTTCTATCTGACAACTTCAAGAAGAGCTTCCAGAATGTCCTCTGCCTGATGAAAGTTGGTGGCATAGATGAAACTGATAGGAGTGACAGCAAGCAGGACAAGGCCAGGCTCAATGAAGCTACAGAAACCCAGAGAACATTGCTCAATGGAGACCTTCAGACAAGTATCTGAGAAACTCCAGCCGTGGTCAATACAATCTCCATACTTCTTCATGGAAGGCAGCAGTCCACACTGAATGACAGCAAAAGCTACTGACTGTTCTCTTAAGAGAGTGGCAAATGTATGTGACGAAAAGGGCACAGAAGTACATCACAGCTCCAGGCTAGCTGGTTATGAAGATACTAATCAAAAGAAGAAGTATATTTTGGGGTGATAGACTAGACACACACATTGGTGTGTGCACAATAGTACATGCATGTATAAAGGCATGATGTGATCAAGCATAGTAAGAATGTTTATACTAGATCCATCAAAGAATGTCTATATTGGAATCCATCATATTGCACTGTCTTTAAAAAAAAACCTTTACTGGTAAGATTTTTTCTAGTATTGAATTATTTCATTTCCAGGATTTGAATTATAATTTTAAAATGATTGGACAAGCATTAAATAAACAAGTTCCAATTCTGAACAAGTTGTATGAAGCTGGGATCATTGACACCCTCTTCCCATTCTAAAAGTAGATGCTCTGAAAGTTTCTGCCCTTTTTTAGTTAACCAAACATTACATTTGTGTGTTCAAATAAAAAAAAATAGTAGTCATGATACTATTTGCAGGTTGGAAGGAGATAATGGGAAAATTAAAGCTGCATAAATATATTATTTAAAAAGTAGCTAATAAAATGTGATCTTCAAAAAATGAGGATTGTATAGCTCGTTGGGCAATAGAGAGATGTCTGCAGCTATAATCAGATTGTTTTCCTATGAATTCAAAGAAATAATTTATTTTGCCATATTGCTATCCCTTGGTTTCCTTCTTAATGGTTTTCTCTCAGAAAGCAGGGCAATTGGATCTCACCTGCAAATATCAGGAGGCCACTAGATGGCAAGAGAGAGAAATGAAAACTTCTTACTCTTTACTGCCATCTAGCCATCTTCATTATTTTTTCAGCACTATTTTTGGTAGCACCACAAAAAGTTCTTTTGTAAATAGAGCTGATATTACCAAAGTATGAAATCAGATTTTTCGTGTTCTATAAATGGATCCAAAATCCACACTTGAATAATAGTATTATATGGACCACCCACCTCTTGTGAAGCAAGCTTTTAAGGTGTGTAGCATATTCAGTCTTACTCCCAACTTTGACATTTTTAGGTAAAATCTTAATATTTTTATGTAGGTCTTTGTTCCTGATGCTATTTTAACTGAACCCAGACAACTACCCACCAGTGGTGGGTTACGACTGGTACGCCCCAGTACGGGCGTACCTGTGCCTGCCAAGAGCACCGGGTACCATTCCAGTATGGGGCTCCGGAGGGCCCACCCGCATTCCTTACTGGCATTTGAGCTCTTCGTGGCTTCTGCGCAGGCACAAGGAACGTATGGCGCCTGCGCAATGCTCCAGCTGCTTATGGAGGCATCACAGAGTGTCGCAGGCGGTAAGTGCACATGTTCCTGTGGTGGACGCTGGGCCCCGTTGCACCATACTGGTTGCAACGGGATCGGGAAACCACTGCTATCCACATATGTGTCAGGTAAGGAATAGACATTGTCCTCAGTGTGATTCAAATCTTTATCCCGGGTAAAAACAACCCCCTAGTGGCTTGTGTATTTATGGTTTGTGGGAGAGAATTTACTCCACCTTGAACTCAAGATTAATAATACTTCTTTAATAACCATTTCTATTATCTATTTCCTATCCATTCTGCTAAGATCATAAAAGATCATAAACTGCTGATCATTTGATATCTAGATAACGGGTAACATTCATATATGAAACAGCCCTGATAAAATGATGGTGGCAAATGTCTACTATCTTACCTGTTGCTATCTTTTCTTTTATATCTTCTTAAGTATCATGGCTAAAAAACAAAAATGTGGCTAAATTATTAAAAAAGGAACCAAGGTGTAACATTGACCCACATGGAAAAGGAATCTATGGGCACTTCCCTATATTAGTAGGAAGGAACCTGTGGCTGTCTAGATTAGTGCTTTTTCAACCTTGGCAACTTTAAGACATGTGGACTTCAACTTCCAGAATTCCCATGCTGGCTGAAGAGTGCTGGGAGTTGAAGTCCACACATCTTAAAAATTGCCATGGTTGACAAACACCGATCTAGCAATTCCGTCCATCCCTTACTCTTGGCCATCTTGCCTGAGGCTCCTGGGAGTTGTAGCTTGGCAATATTAAACAAAGGACCTATTCTGTACCTACAAGTCCTGGATACTGAACTTGCCTTAGGTCAGTTGGTGAACCTTTTTGGCACTGAATGCCGAAATGGGACCGCGCGCACATGTGGGGGAGCGGCAAAAACTGGAAGACCAGGTGATGCACGCTGGAAACATGCTCAGCTTCCCTGTGCGCCAGGGAGCTGCTTTTTCAGTTTCTAGCTGTCCCGCCCTTGAAGACCAGCTGGCTAGCGTTGATGTGCACACTGGAACCCAAAAGAGCAACAGACGACAGCTGGCGTGCCCAGAGAGATGGCTCTGTGTGCCACTTAGGTTCGCCATAACTGCTTTAGGAGTTCAGTATGGAAGATATCCTCCAATTCCAAAGTTTCCAGTTCAGAATCTGATACTTGGGGCAGGACCTTCAACAGTTACCGCCAAGGCAAAGGATTATGCCGGTATTTGCCGGTTCTCCAAACTACTCAAAATTTCCACTACCAGTTCTTGCTGGTCAGAACTTGCTGAATTTCAACCCTGGACTCCACCAGCTTGACATACGAAGGAATCAGAATCTCCTTCAGTATAGCTTTTGACAGGCTTTAATGAGGTGCAAGAGAGTCAGACCGACTGCCCCATGTTTACGCTCAGCTCTTGCACACACACTCACAAAAGTCTGCCAGTTCCTTTGCGGGTGTCTTTCCCTCTGGCAGCTCCTCTCTTCCCTCCATGTGCCCAAATGTCATCAGGGGTTTGCTTTTGACTGGGAGAAATGGGCTGGTGCACTAAGTGCTCTTTTCTGTGGTGCAATAATTACTCGAGGGTTTTGCATGCCAGAAATGAAAGCCTTCACTTTATCGGCCATCTTCCTCAGCTGGAAGCAGCTGTTTAGAGGGTGCAAAAGCCCACTGTTAAAATAAGGCAGCTGGGTAGATGAGTGGCAAAATGAGAGTGCTGGCTCTTAAAACCCTAGGTCTCTGGGGTTCCCCTGCTACTGTGATAGCTGCTTGTTGGGCTGTCTGAACCATTTATTACAGTAGAGGCCTCCAATTCTATTGCCTCCTTCAGTGGCCAGTAAGTACCAGGTTGTTCTCATCTATCCCATATCCTCCAAATATATTGCCGATAGAATATTTGGCAAAGCAACTAGCTTTTGTATACCTTGAAAGTACTATAGGTGGCCATTGGCTTTGAGGAAAACCTACCTTAAAATTGGAGTAACTGAGGACAATTTAATCCTGTCTCATTGAAGGATGGGATGAAGGTATCATTAGAAAAATGGGTGTTTAGACCTTAGATAGGATCAATCTAACTAGATAGGATCAATCTAACTATAAATCAGATCTTATTTATTAATAAGGAGCAGCATACAATATGGTACAACTTTTCTGGCAACCAGTAAGGAGCAGGACTTTAATCTGCTAAGATTCCTGTTCTCCTGATTGCTACACACTTATCTTTAGAGTACTGTTATGTCAGGGCAAAGGAACAGGCCCATATGCTAAGTTGCAGCACAGAAGATTTATTCAAGCCTATACACAAGAACCTAGTCACTAAAAATCAGCACTAAATTGATGCTAGAAAAGGGTCAAAGGGATTCAAGGAGGGCTGACATGGATTATTTGTGGCAATGTAGGGACTCTAAGCTGATGACATACTTAATTTCACCCAAGGTTTGCCTATTCCTTTCCTATATCGTATCTTTTTTTCCCCTCCACCAGATAGGTTTCTGCCCCAAAGTTCTGTATTTCTGCATGATTTATAGATTTTGAGGACTTGTAGGATTTGGAAGTCTGCATTAAGCAAGATATTTTAATTTAAGTCTTTGCATTTCTGAGTTTGTTTAATGAAGTTTTATCATAAACTATAACATTACCCCTTATCAAGGAAGCCATAGCTTGAGTAAGTTTATCTTTCAGTTATTGTCCCCAGGAGAACAGTTGATTGATAAAACAAGGTGCATGTTGATCATTAAAGTCTTGATATCCTTAAAGATAATTACATTTTATGATCCTAGGCATTTTAACATGGCTTTTACTTGCTGGAGTACATTATTACTTGCCCCTCAATCACAACTCGCCCTCATGGCACTTATTTTAATGGCAATTTTGAGCACAGAAAACAATTGAATGCGATCTCACCAGGACTTGAAAATTCAGTCGTTGCTACAATTTCATTTATCCCAAATTTGGGGTTCAATTTGTATTTATCATACAGGACATAGTAGACCATCAGATGCAGGCTGCAGAACTTAATAATAGCCACTAGGTGATATCAAAGAATATATCTCCCTCCCTCCCTTTCTCTCTTTGCTGTCCCCTACTGGACTTCTGGATTTTGCAGCCCACTGCTGCTAGCCCATTACCAAGTAGTATATTTACCAAGGATTTTAAGTTATTTATGAGCAGGAACAGGCTTTATAATCCCTATGCCAGTGATGACTAACCTTTTTGTCCTCGTGTGTCGAAAGCCTGTGCGTGCGCATGACATCGCACGTACATATGTCCACACCCATAATATAATGCGCATGTGCCCCCCGCACCTCCCACTGTGCAGGTGCGTGCGACCCATCCGTGCCCCATTTTGGGCCTAGCAAGCCTCCCTGAAGCCTCCTGGGATCAAAAAAGGGGTGCAGGGGGGAGTGCCCCCTGCCATGCTCCCCCCTGTACATGCCTACATGCTGTTAACAGGAGTTATGTTGGCCTAGTATGCAGTTTTATTCCTCTCTAGCATTCATCTCCATTGTTTAGTGATGCATTTCATGCCTCTCTAGGATTTACCTCTATCTGCTCCAGTTAGGAACTCCCTGTTTATTTATTTATTAATTTATTTTATTAATAAAATTTGTAGGCCGCCCAATCCCGAAGGATATACATTCCCGTTGGATGTATATTGGTGGCTTGTATAGTGTTTTGCAGAGACCCAAAAATAAGCTGGCTGGTGGCCATGCTTGGTGGAGCTCAGCTGAGGCTTGCGTGCCGGCAGAGAGGCCTCTGTGTGTCACCTATGGCACGCATGCCATAGGTTCGCTATCACAGCCCTATACAGATAATAATCCTTGGCTTATGACCAGAACAGAAACCAGAATTTCCATTCCTAAGCAAAGTTAAGTGAATTGCACCCGATTTCACAATCTTTTTTGCCATGTTAAGAAAATCACTGCAGTTGTTAAGTGAACTTTGTGGTCATTAAGCAACTCCAGCTCCCGTCATTGACTTTGCTTGTGGGAAACTGGTTGGGAAGGACACGAATGGCAATCATGCGACCTTAGGATGTTGCAAACATCATAAATGCATGTTAAGCCCCCAAATTCTAATCACAATTGGGAATGCTGCAAGGGTTGTATGTGGGAGGCCCATCATAGGTTACTTTTTATCAATGCCAACTTTGAACAGTCACTAAACAAATGTTTGTAAGTTGAGGACTGCATGTAAAGGAGAGGTAGACAACTAATCGGCAGTAAAGGTTTGTGCTATTTTTTTTAAAAAAAAAACTCACCAACAAAAGCTATAATGAATTGAGCAGGGTTATAACCCAATAACATTCCTGCAAATAAGAGCCGATAAGATTTTAATGTTCTTTTGGATCTGTGGACTTGGGAAGCTACATATAGTAGTTTTACTTCTTTATATGAACTAAACATATCCAGAGGCTTATGCTAGTATTTTATTTCATGAGTCGTGGTGGTGCACTGGTTAGAATAATAGTATTGCAGGCAAAACTCTGCCCATCGCCAGCAGTTTGATCCTAACCTCCTCAACGTTGACTCAAACTTCCATCCTTCTGAGGTCAGTAAAATGAGGACCCATATTGTTGGACAATATGCTGACTATGAATCGCTTAGAGAGTGTGATAAAGCACTGTGAAGCAGTATATAAGTCTAAATGCTATTGCTATATGCTTTTATTCAGAAAATTGCATCATAAGTTGGCATTTTTGGGCAAAGTTCAATAGCTCAAGAGGGAGGAGTTTACAAAAGACCCAGGGTTTCTATATCATTACTGGGCTCTCCACTAATCTTTGAAACAAAAGAAAAATGACTCTGAAATTGTATTTTTCCCATGTATGTTTAAGAGTCCTCAAATCTCTCATATAATCGATGCATATGCTGCTATAATTAAATGCAAGGGGAATAAGACCAAAGAAGGGAGAGACATTTTAGATGAAATATGTATTGCAGCCAGTTGTATGCCAAACCTGTAGAATGAAAAAGGCATTTTACTTTCAATTTTGCCATTTGTGGTAATGGTCTGAGTCTGCATGCTTTCTTTTAAAATAACAAGAGAACAATAATATCTATCAGATTCCCTTTTGTGATGGTGGAAAAAGAAACCTGGAAAAATCAAAGCTGTTGTACAACAATAAAAATGTAAAGACTCGCTAATTGTTGAGGTCATTGATTTGCATTACAGATTCTTTTGCTAAGCTTTTTCTTCATTTTAACAATACTTTGATGCAGATAAGAAAAATCCATAAAGATGGATTTGCATGTTGGAATGATCTATTGTTTACAATCCAGGTTTTAATAACATTTTAGGTTGCAGAGGTAATGTGGTATGCACTGAAACATTAACAAAAATTAGCTTTCTCTGACATAACTAAGTGCATGGAGAGGGAGACCTTAAAATGCAACGTAAGTTGAGGTGGTCCTCGATTTACGATCATTCATTTAGTGACTGTTTAAAGTGACAGCAGTACTGAAAAAAAGGGACTATGACCATTTTTCACAACGGCCATTACAACATCCCCTTTTTGCGACCTTCTGACAAGCACAATCAATGGGGAAGCCAGATTCACTTAACGACCGTGTTACGAACTTAACAGTTGCAGTGATTCACTTAGCAACTGTGGCAAGAAAGGTCATGAAATGAGCCAAAGGTCCCTTAACCACTGCCTTGCTTAGCAATGGGATTTGGGGACTTCAATTGCAGTCATAAGCCGACAACTGCCTGCTTATGTAAGCTTCCACTTGGCTGAGAGGTTAAAAAACAAACAAACTAGAAGGATGAAAAGGGAAGAGATAAAACAGCAGCTGCCTCCAGACGTACCTGCCAGATCTCTGCAGCAATGAAAGTGAAGAGGGTGAACAAAGTATTTCCGACACCAAGGAAGAAAAACAATATGGAGAGAGAAGAGAGGAAGAACTATGAAGGCTATGAAAGAGCTGCAACTGCAAGTGAGGTTCCCCCACCCAAACCCAATGACAAATGCTAGCTGTACCATTTAGTTTTAAACCATCTTAAATTGGGTGATAATTATCTCTAATACTGATTGTCTACCATGTTAGGACTAAACCCTGTTGCGTTGCATTTGTCTCTCGCTTTAATTTGATCTGTTGAGAAATGATGTCAATATCATTTTCAAGCCATGCATGAATCCATCTCATAGATGTCCCAACCAGCCCATTCTTAACTAACTTGCTAACCAATATGTTTATGGGGAACTTTGTCATATTCTTTGCTGAAGTCAACTGTATTATGCCCACAGTGTTCCCATAATGTCCTAAGGAAGTTACTAAATAAAAACATAAAATACCATTAGTCTGGCAAGATGTGTTCTTGACAAATCTGTCCTGACTTATATAGTCTTTCCCTCCCCCAGAGATTGATTGATTCTGTGATCTGTCTAGGATCCTTCCACTTATCAGTAGCAGAGTGGTTGGTCAGATAGTACTGTAGTTTCCAGCATCTGCTTGTTGCCCTTGTTTAAAGATGGGGTAGCATTTGTCCTTCAATCATCCGGCATTTCAATATTTCTCCAGGTTTTCTCAAAGGCTAAAAAAAAATAGATCACACTTTGGTTTTTGGCAATTTCTTTCAGTAACCGAGAATGCAATCCATCTGGTTCTGGAAATTTGAACTCACTCAAGATCAAGATGTATTATTTCTCTGTGTATCTGTTTAGTGCAAGTGGGAATCCTGTTCCAGCCATTCACAATTGTCTGGTTAAGATGTCCCTTAGAAAAGGCTGAATCAAAACAGTAGTCTTTAAGTTACATAATAATCTTTAGTTAAGGTCTGAAATTTTTTTTAATGCATGTCAAAATAATGTGCTAGTGTTTGAAATATGTAATGTAAAGGTAAAGGTTCCCCTTGCACATATGTGCTAGTCATTCCCAACTCTCAGGAGCGGTGCTCATCTCCGTTTCAAAGCCAGCGCTGTCTGAAGATGTCTCCGTGGTTATATGGCTGGCATAAGTAAACCAGAGGTGGGTTGCTTCCGGTTTTATTACCGGTTCACTTCGCACGCACTTCGCAGAACAATTTACAGTGAACTGCGCACACTCACACACTACAAAACAACATGCCGGTAATGGCAGCAGGGACCAGGGAACCAGTTCAGGGGCGTGGTCAGCCTGGGTCACTGCCAGTTCTGCGATCCAGGCCAAAAAAACACTACCGGTTCAGCCAAACCGGGAGCAACCCACCTCTGGACTAAACGCTGAAGATGCATGGAATGTATTACCTTCCCACCAAAGGTGGTTCCTATTTTTCTACTTGCATTTTTACATGCTTTCGAACTGCTAGGTTGTAGAAGCTGGGACACTCTGTTACGCAACAATAGGGATTCGAACCACCGACATTTCTGATCGACAAGCTCAGTGTCTTAGCCACTGAGCCATGTCCCTTTTTGAAATATGTAATAGATAGCAAATAGCAACACAATAACAAATGTTGTCAATCTCAGGATGGACCCAATTAATGTATGCATGGGAAAGGATGAAAAAATCCCCAAATTATGGGTGAATCCAGGAAGCTGAAGACACATTTTTGTTGTTGTCACTAAGTCGTTTCTGACTGTTTGTGACTCCATGACCCATAGCACACCAGGCCCCCTTGTCCTCCATTGTGTCCTGGAATTTGTTCAAATTCATATTCATTGCATCAATAACACTATAGTGTTATCGACCAACTCATCCTCTCCTGTCTCTTTCTCCTTTTGCCTTCAAATGGATACCTGAAAGTGTTTCCTATTGTTGCCAGTGAAATATATGGGTTTGTCCTTAGAATCAACCTTCTTACTTTTATAGCAAGCTGGAGACTGATTACCAGCACATAAATTAAATATGATATGACATAAAGCTCATGGATGTGAACCCTAAGGATAAATAATATATTGGAGGGGGAGGTCCAATATTTTGGCAAGGTAGCCCAAATTTAAGGTTGAAACTTAAGGTTCAGTTGAAGAAGAAACATGTTTGGAAGGAGACCGTATAAATAAAATAACTGTCTCACAAGAGTAGACTTAGGGTTTCGTGGTACATGTTAAGATTGGCTTCTACTGACATAAATGAAAGTAGGCATTTACATTTTTGATATGAAATGTAGAAGGTAGAAGTGTTCTGACCGAAGCTTTCTTAGAAAACAAGAAGCAAAGTCTTGGTCCCTGAAAAACCTCTTTTATTTACATGACTGTGAATGCCTTTCATTCATAGTCATCAAGGCTTAGCAAACAGTCTTTCAGAGGAATGTTTATCCCCACGCACCTTATCTCGTTTGGAGCTCTGCTAGATAACTAGTTTCCAAATGCAGGGCAAGGCAAACTTGGCACAGAGTCTCTTAAAGTCACACACAGAACTTTCCACTCTCAAACCGACAGAATGAATGAATTGTTTCCTGCAAAAGCCCACTCCCTGTTCGTTCCTCTTTTGTTTCCTATGGGAGGGGCCAATCACCTCCAAGATGTGGCTTTAGTCCTAAATTGACCCTGCTTTCTTAGTTGTTCTTGTCTTCTGGCAGCTCTGTGCTTGCGCACATTGGAACAGGCTCCAGCTGTTCTGCCTCACTGCTGTCTAGCTCCCTCTCTGCCTCTGATGCAGACCTCTTGTCTGAGCTTTCCTCAACTCCCAGGACTGGGAGTTGTTCCTCCCCAACCTCCTCACTGTCTGACTCTGCTGCCAGCTCTGCTAGTTGCCAGGAGGCAACAACAAGAAGTGAGCCTTCTCTGTAGCCCTGTGGAAAAAGGATCCCCCACCCCAGCTGGAAGATCCAAATAATCCCCATTCTGCTTCCCTTTACCCAGGCCTTTGGAGAGGGAGAGAGAAAGATGTTTTACATCCTGACACTTGCCATCTTTTTGTTTTGTTTTTAAGTTTTATTGTAATTTCTTTGGTGTGAGCTGTGCATAGTTCTAAAGAGGCAGACTGTAAACAAGTTTAATAAATTATTATTACGTGCTCTAAGAACTGTTTAGGTAGAGGGATAAGTTCAGCCTAGCAAGTCACTATGTTGTTAATAAACTATTCTAACATTGTGAACTTGCTTTAAATGAAGCAAATTCTCCTTCTAAGTATTTCTTAGAGCAATGTTTCTTAACCTTGGCGACTTTAAGTCCTGTGGACTTCAACTCCCAGAATCCCCCAGCCAGCATAACTATGCTGGCTGGGGGATTCTGAGAGTTGAAGTCCACGGGACTTAAAGTCCCCAAGGTTGAGAAACACTGTCTTAGAGGATATTAATATAATAGGGTATCTTGTTTTACAAACCAGGCAGCTATAAATCTAACATTTTTCTTTAATCATTGCAATCTACAAATGTTTCGAAAGATGGCTGGCTTCAAAGAGAGTGGTTTAACAGTATCTCCAATTAGTGGAAATGGAACTCCATCACAATAAAGCATCAAATTGTTCAAATAAGAGTTCCAGAACGCTGGCTACTGGATGTGGAACCCAACAAAACCACTATTGTGTGAACATATGAAACTGATGAGCGAATGAGAAATGCTTCAGATGGCTTTAGATAATCAACATCCAATCATCAATAATACAATAATGCACAAAATTTCACATCTGAGTCTCAGCTGTCTAGGCCTGCTTCACACAGAAGGAACAAAAAACCAGAACATTCGTGCCAGAGCAATAAAACTGCCTTTAATCCAATGACCAGACAGGTGCTCAGAACGACGTGAGTCCGTGAATTGGTCTAAAGTCAGTGCTGGGAGCACCTGCCTTCCAGCGCCTTTTATGCATATGCAATGTACGCCCTAAACTAACCACTATCTGGCGCTCCCAACTCCCACCCCCCTCCCAGCTGTTCGGCATGCTTGTTGCTCTAGGTTCATACGGCTTGCCCGGCACAGCTCCAGCAATGTGCCTTGGACCGGTGAGACGTCATTCATCGGCAGCCTGCACAAATCAGATATCAGAGGGTTTGTGGGGATCTCCTGTAGCCACTAGCTTCGTTCCGCTGTCAGCTGTATTAGCCAGTATGTAGGACATCATCAGCTTCACCACCCACTGTCTCTCTTCTCCCAAATATGGCGAGGTTCAGCACGGAGCTTGACACTGATGCCATGGACCTACACATGTGTGCAATTAAGATTTTACACTTACAGGGAACAGTTGTCCCTCTCTCTCTTCAGAACCTCCTTTGCTTTTGTGGGTGTTAAGTAGAATGTTAGTCCTGCATGAATACGGTATTGCCAATTTCAGATTAGAATTTATTTGAGCATCCAATTATTAAAGAACTATGCTTAAAATAGCTTTTAAAAATGAAATGAAAAAACAACTGAACTGAAGCTTACTTATCTAGAAATTAATTCCTAAGAATAGCTCACAGCTAAGCTGTTTGAAGATTTGGAGTGGAGAGTGAAAGAAGAAGCCGAACTGAGGCTTCGTGATGACAAAACCTTAATTTTTCATGTTCAGAAATATGGGTAGGAAGAGGTGTGTGCATGAGTGAGCAATTCCTAAAGCATTTGAATTACGGGAAGCTGCTGGGTGAGATCTTCCATCACCATAGGGTGTGTTTAAATGCTGACTATACTCAGTTGCATATCTCAGCCCATGGTGAGTTAACCGATGGTTTGATCTCTCTTTAACAGTGCCTAGAGACTATTAAGGGCTACATGGCGAACAACAGAGAGAAAGTGAATCTTAGCTAGACTGATCTCTGCAGTTTCAGGGCTCCTTGATTCATGGAGAATTGCTATCTGTGATTTTGATGGAGTTGTATTGCCCTAGATGAACCTAGATGAACCTGGGGGCTTTCCTGGATTTGCGACTGCTGCTCAAGGAGCAAATGGCAGTCATGGCCAAGAGGGTCTTTGCACAACTGTGGGTTGTGCATCAGTTGCAACTTTTTCTGGATCAACAGGCTCTGCTCACAGTCAGCCATGCCTTCATTACCTCCTGTCTTGACCACTATAATGTATTCTTCATGGAGATGCCCTTGAAAAGTATCCAGAAGCTTCCATCGGTTCAGAATGCAATGGCTGGCATAGTTTTGTGCAAATCTAGATTTGCACGTGCCCCCGTTTTTGCAGGAGTGGTCAGACTATTTGAAGGACCATCTTTTCCCAATTACATTTACCCAGCCTACAAATCAAGGAGGCAGGGTTGTTATGGGTCCCCTCCAGGGGTGAAATGCTCTGAAGTCTGCTACTTGTTTGCTTTGCTTCGCTACTGATTTGCTTCGTGCGCGCATGCACACTGCAGGCTCTATCGCGCAGCAATGAAAATGGAGGATTAAGAAACATTTTCTGAGTCTGCAAAGGTAAGTAGAACAGTGAGGGGGGAGGGGGAACAGCTGTGCCACATGATTTAGATTAGCTAGAAAGCAGGATTTCCTGATTTCTAGCGATTATAAATCATGCGGCCCAGCTGATTGCCGCACAGCTAATCATCTGAACTACTGGTTCACCCAAACCGGTAGCATTTTTTATTACCAATTCGGGTGAGCCGGCCTGAACTGGTTAGCATTTCACCCGTGATCCCCTCAGTCAAGGAGGCCTACCTAGTGGGACCAAGAAGAGAGACCTTTTTTGTGGTGGCTCCCTCTGGTGCAACATCATCCCTGTGGAGATAAAACTGCCCCCTACCTTGATATTCTTTTGAAAGACCCACAAGACACATTTGTGTCAACAGGCCTGAGGATACCACGATCAAATGGGAGCAAGTGGTTTATTTGGATGTTGTTGCCAGGAGGGGTGGCGAGATTTTGACTTTTATATTTGGGGTTTGTTCCTGTAATCCATCCAGAATCACTATGAGTGGATTGCCATATACCGTTTTTTTTAAAAATACAGATAAGAAATCAAGCTGACAGTCAATATCTATGCATTGTCCCAGTATGATTCTCACATTTGTCTTAATGAACACATAGAAATAAAAAGAACAGTCAAATTTTCAATGTTTAATAAAACAAAGTGTGATGCTTAACATGACATAATCTGAGCTTATTCTTTACTTAGAAACATATTTTGTGAGGGAAGGACAAAACTCTCAGTTTATTTTAGCAATTACGCATGTTCTCTTTGAACTTGGGTCAAAATGCCAATAACTAAATAGTTTCCGTGTTAGGTAAAATAAAATACAGACATAAAAATTATAACTAAAAAGAATAAAATCTATATTTCTTTATTTTTTAAAAAAGTCAAATCATATGCTTGAAATCAAAAAGCCATACTGTATCAAATTAATAAGGTCTTAGCAAAGAACTCAGCCAGCACGGCTTGTTTAAATTCCTGGTCCAAAAAGGCTTGTGGGAATTGCTGATGTAATCAAAATTGTTGAGGTGATTAAGGCACTTTGAGCTTTACAAAAAGAAAATAAAACTTTTTCCACATTGAAGGAAGAGAATCATACTGGTCTGAGGTGAGTAGCAAGTAGATTTATTGCACAGAATTAAGAAGTCAGCCATACAAGAAATTATCATCTAATAATAACCCCAAATTCTGCCTTTTATATATGTGAGTCCCAACCAGGGGTGAAATCCTCCCAATTCTGCCCGGTTCGGCCAAATTGCTAGGGACGATTGGCATCAGTTCTCCGAACCAGTGGTAAAAATCCCTGGTGGCCCCACCTATCCCCACCTGGTCACCCTGTCTCGGCTCACCTCTTCTGGCCAATTGACCCACTCACCCAATCTGAATGTTTTTCCCTCCATTCACAGCAGAGCTGCTGCAGCCTGTCCTTTTAAGTTAGACCCAGGAAGGGAGGTGGTGGGGTGGGGACCATAAAGGGAGCAGCAGCTCTGCTGTGAATGCACTCATACACACATTTATTCCTACTGGGTTTGTGGGCGTGGCTTGGTGGTGGTGACATGCTACTGAATAGGCATGACCATGAGTGACATCAAGTTGGCCACGCTCACTCAGTCACAGGACCCCACCACCAAGCCACGCCCACAGAACTGGGAGTAAAAAAATGTGAATTTCACCACTGATCCCAACATCTATATCCTGGATCTCTACCTCCCACCGTCTTGAGCCACTGGCCTTGGGGCTACTTGTTTTCCAACAGTGAAGGTTTGTATGATCTGTCCTTTGTTTATAAAATGACTTTCTCTGGCATGATAAAACAAGATTCACTTCATCAGCTTCCATCTTCACACCTAGCTTTTGTATAAAATTGCTCAAATCTTATTAGCTTGAACGACTCTAAAGAGTTCTGGCTTGATTAACAAATCATAATTAAGTCAACCAAGGTTTAAGGCAATTTCTGGACCAGATACTTTAAAAACAATGAAGTAATGTATAATAGGTTTGTGGGAATCCTGACAGATAATTTGTGGATGAGGTTGTCAACTCCCCCCTTGACATTATGCTCTGAAATCTTCCAAAGTGTCAAGTTAAAACAAAAAAATCAATAAGTAGATTCTATAGCATCTACTGCAAAGCTTAACCATAAAAGCAAATAATAGTGGTTCGTGCAGCTTTTCACAAATTTTAACTGGGGAAACAGGGCAAGCTACACTAGCTACCCTTAGGTTCTCTTCCAAATTTAGAGATTACATTAAATCAGTCTTCTGTTGCAACTGATCCTTCCATAAGCCAAGTCTCATAAAATACAAAGTTGTTTTCATATTTTAAATTATTTCTGGTCTATGTTTATTAGGCGGGACATGCTGCCTTTGAAACATAACTCTGTCAGACTTGACCAAACTTTTCTAGAAAAAAAAAGAATGACAAAGAATGACATCCAATAGTTTTAACATGTTCATCAGTATTGGAACTAATAAAACTATTTTTAAATTATCAAAATCCTATTACTCTTGGAATTGTTGATGTTTTCTTTCAGTGGAAACATGGATTCTTGTCCTGTCTTTAATCTATGAGAAGAAAAATCAGCCTTCCTTCTCTTTCACATTTCTTATAGTTCTTAATGCTTTTAACTGATAATCTTGTGAATGAGTGTTCCCTTCTTTAAATGAAATCACATCCAGTTCTTTCCATCTCTTATAGTTTGACACATCATGGGAAGTCTGTAAGGTTATACACAAAGTAGAATATTTATGGTTCCATGTTTTCTTTGCTAGATGTTTTATTCTTGGTTTAAAAAAAAGTAGTTCCCTAGCTATGAATCTAAAGTCCTACCTATAATAATTATATGTATTTTCCCTATAAACAATTTAATTTTACTCAATCTCTATGAATCAGTCGCAAATAAGCACTTTAGAAAATATTGATTTCAATGCAAGTGCTAGGCATGGGCTTAACTCTCTCACACTAAAATCAATAGGGCTTAAAGTGATTACTTTTGGTTGCATCATTCCTTATTTGTTGCTGGTAATCCCCCTCTCCAGTCCAGCCTTCAGAGCAACACTAAAGATAGTATTTAAAAAGCAGTAGACATGGTTGGTTTGCAGACAAATCATTATCTTCTCTAATGAGCAAAGAATGTGCGTTCTGGCAGAGAAAAGTGGGATCGGTTTTGCTTCTTTTCAGTAGCTCAGCTTTCTGTTGCATTTAAAGTGTTGTTATTGACCAACTCTCATCAGATCACTTCTATATCTCTCATTGTCCCACCACATTTCTAGCAATTAGCTTTTCCATCTCCCGGGGTCCTGATTGGACCATGTGATGGGCATGTGGGGAAGGGACTTTGACTTTACTTTGGGTGGGAAAAATCCAGGGGGCTTTCAGATTCTGACATTTTCCCAGGTGTGCCAATATGACATCTCTAATGAAATGGAATTTTGAGGAAAATGCCTACCTTGGAGTTTTACTTCTGTTGGGGGTGTTGGTTTGAACCCTGACACAGGAATTCTTCCCAGACTAACCAGCTTTTTTTTTTTGAGTATTTTATTAGGATTTATAGGCCGCCCTTTTCCCTGAGGGGACTCAGGGCGGCTTACAATCATTAGGGAGGGGGTGCAATTCAAAACAAACAATATGTGAACAAAATAAATAAAGTATAAAAACACAACTTGCATTCAACATTCAACACTCGGGTGGGGCAAATTAGAGACTTATCCCCAGGCCTGTTGGGATAGCCAGGTCTTAAGGGCTGCGCGGAAGGCCTGGACGGTGGTGAGGATGCGTATCTCGACGGGGAGATCGTTCCACAGGGTCGGAGCTGCAACAGAAAAGGCTCTCCTCCGTGTAGTTGCCAGTCGACATTGACTGGCGGATGGGATTCGGAGGAGGCCCAGTCTGTGCGATCTCTTTGGCAAGGAACAAACTGGTGTCCAAAGACAGCTTGATGTTTTTGTTTCCTTTGAGGCTTCTCAGTTCTGAAGCGCTCAAATGCCTGGAAATGGAAGTTTCCCATCTAAGCAAACAACAGGGATAGATTGAGATTCTTTATCATTGTTATTGGGCTTTGTTGAAATATTCACTCAGAAGCAACCAACCACACAAAGGCTTGGTCCATGCGATGTCTGAATGACATAAGCTACCACTGAAACTGGACAACTGGGTTTATACTCTGACTTCAAATGTTATATCTGTTGCCCTTGGGAGGCCTCTAAATCTAAGTTCTGATCATACAGTAGCTACCAAACACCATTTTTGGAGTGGAAAACAGAAAAAAAAAATGGCAATGCTATTTTGAAAACCATTATACATTCTCATGTGAACTATTAAGAAAAAGAACATTGAAGTATCATAGATTTGAGATTGTATTTTATTTAACCTCCAACTCCTTCTTGCTTAGCTTCTATTCATAATCAGCAGAAAGAGTAAAGACAACAAGAAAAATTATGTTCGGAGTGGAGGTTTGAAGGACAAGCTGGCACCAGGATTTTAGTGCCTTCACCATTTAAACGATCCCAAGGGAGATTGAAATATAAAATGAGTAAATCATAGCTGAGTTTTAGCACAATGAAGAGTTTGAAACCATGCTTCGCTGCTAGTTTGCTAAATATAACTGGCGTAGTGTAAAATACAAAGAGACAGAGAGTCTATTGTTTGTGGTGTTCCGACTAAGTTTGTTTCTATGCTCTTACTAAGCTTTTAATCAACTAATTGAAGTTCAAGGCAGGAAGAGCAGTTTAGAAAAAGAAAGGGTCCAGTTGGCCTAGTAAGTTAACGAAAAACAGCCCAATGTGCAAACAAGTATGGGGACACAGTTTGTGTGTCAGGCCATTTTTGGCAAAAAAGCCGCTGAAAACCAAGGCTGAAAGTTAAGGCTGAAAATCAGCTGGCCAGGGCATGCATGCATGCTGGAGCTGACAGGGCAATGCCTTGCATGCCCTCAGAAATGGCTCTGCGTGCCATAGGTTCGCATCACGGGTCTAGTATGTTTTCTTCTGCACAACAATGTTACCCCAGGCTTCAGGAGCAGCGATCTTTAAACATGCTGCAGTTTAAAAAACATTGAGATAGCAGGGTTGTTGTTTTTTTTAAAAAAAAAGAAGACATAGCAAAATTGGACTTGCAATACCAAAAATGGGTTAAAAACAAGAAGAATTTGAATATTTGCCATTATGCATGTTCTGTTCCTTTTAATTCTGGTCCCATCTAAGGAGGAGTAATTCACTAGACCTTGGATGCTCACCATGGATATGAATGAAGTGTCTATTGTATGGTATACTCTCCCCGAAAAGTTTAGTGGTTAATATAAGGTCAGCGAAACACCAAGGCCTCAAAACTTCAGAATTGTTCTTGTTTCATTTTCTTCCTTTTTGGGGAGTGTGTGTGTGTGGCGGGGGAAGAGGAATGAACACACCTGCTTTCTATCACAAGAAATCCTGGATAATGTGGTTGAACACCCTTGGGAAGGGAAATAAGACAAGATGACTCTTTACATTAAAAGGTTAAAGTGAAAGAAAAGAAGAAATAGACAAGGAAACAAAAACTAGCACCTGGAGACTCAGTTCAACTGGTTTTCAGGAACTCTGCCTGCACCTGCAAATGTGGAGACTGAGCTTCCCCCCCCCCCCTTTGAGAAATGTGATTAGTTGCCTTGTTTTTACATTGTTTTTTTCACCACATGTCGCATATAAAGGGGTGTATAACTATATGGGCTGCTCAGGACCTGTGAAATAGAATGTGTATCCATGGTAACTCTGTGTTACTCACTAAAGATGCATACACATTTCACAGGGGGTATAATCAGCTGCTTTGCTTTGCATCACGCTCTTGTTATATTGCATAGCAATAGAGAAGCATGACATCATTTGATCGATCTTTCTTTCTGCAGGAATTTTCAGACCATATGCCTCTCTTTCCATTCCCACCTATTTCACCAGTAATGGTGAAACCTTTGTGGCTCACGTGCCAAAAGCGGGGGGAATGCAGGGGGGGGGCATATGCGGGCATGCCACACCCATAATGCTATGCACACAACCAGCGTTCTCCCCCATTTTTGGTGTGCTTTTTTCGCCCTCCCCAGGCTCCAGAAGCTTTATAGGAGCCTGGGGAGGGTGAAAACAGCCTCCCCTACCCACCCCCCAGAGGCCCTCCGGAGGCTTCAGGAGCTTCCCTGAAGCCTCCGGAGCGCAAAAAAAAACGGCCCTATGGGCAAACCGGAAGTTTGGGAATGGACTTCCGGTTTGCTTGTAGGGTTGTTTTTTTCCCTTCTGGAGCTTTCAGGGAAGCCTCCTGAAGGCCCCTGAAGGCTCCGGAGGGCTAAAACTGGCCCTATGAGCAAACCGGAAGTACGTTCCTGAACTTCTGGTTTGCCCGTAGGGCCAGTTTTTCACGCTCCGGAGGCTTCAGGGAAGCTCCTGAAGCCTCCGGAGGGCGAAAAATGGCCTCAAAAGAAGGCCGAAGACTGGCCAGCTGACAGCGCAACGCCTCGCGTGTCTGGGCAAATGGCTCCGTGTGCCACTTGTGTCACGCGTGCCATAGGTTCTTTTATATATCGGCGGAGGGACGACGCGGCAGCCAGGGTTCAACAAACAACTCGGTTTATTCTTAAGCTGACAGCGATTCGAAGAACAGAACGCGCGCCAAAGGTATTTATACGAACAGTTTAACCAATCACCGGCCGGGGACTGGGCAGCAACCGCTGACGTCAGTCCCTCAGCCAATCAACTGTAACTCTAGGCCGGCAACACCCTCTGCAGCTTTCAGCCAATCAGAAAGCAAGAGGCTGTTGCTGGCATCATGAATATTAATGAATACTTAACACCCCTTTCCCCCAGTTCTGCGCATGCCCGAAACGGAGCATGCGTAGTCCTGAAGGTATGCTGGGCGGTGCCGGACCCGCCCAGATCTTCTCATTGCAGGGGCAGTCGTCGGCGGAGGAGGACCTCCTCGTGGTAGCTCCTCCCCGAAGGGAGTGGAGCTCCGAGGCACGCCATTTTGAAAAGGCCCAGAAGGCGGGCTCAACTGCAAAGGTATGCTTGGCCGTGGGGGCGCGTCACCAGGCGTAGGAGGAACCTTCTGAAGAGTGTTCCCGGGGTTGTGAGTGAATGTCTGCAAGTTTCCTAGGACGGGTTGAGATGTTAGATCAGCGTCCCTGCAGGTGGCGCTTTGGTAGGTAGGGCCTGGTGTGGCGAAGGCCCTTGCTTGCGGTCTCTCGGCTTGAGTATTTTGTGGTTGACACAGGTGGAGGCCTGGAGTGGCGAAGGCCCTTGTTTGCGGTCTCTCGGCTTGAGTATCTTGTGGTTGGCACAGGTTGAGGCCTGGAGTGGCGAAGGCTTCCCAGGGCAACCCTGGTATTGCGGTGTTGTCGATCGGGGATTCGTGGGAGCCGGCCTGCAACGGGAGACGCCTCCTTAGCTGATCCAGGTGGCGTCTCCATTGGGATCCGTCAGCCAATTGGATCCTAAAAGAACATGGGCCGGTCAGGGCAACGATAGAAGCGGGAACCCATCTCGGCTCCCCCGCAAAGGAACGGGCCCACACGGAGTCCCCTAACTTAAATGAACGGGGAGGGAGAACCCCCAGATTGCTCGGCTGATCCCCTGAATAGAGCGGGTGAAGCCTATCCAGGGGAGTCCGCAGGCGCCGACCCATCAAGAGCTCCGCGGGGCTTTTGTTGGTGGTTGGGCAGGGGGTGGAATGTTGGCTTAGCAGGTAAGCCGCCACCCTTGCCTGCCAGTCGCCCCGGTCCATGCGGCCCAGCGCCTCCTTCGCTGAGCGGACCGCCCGCTCCGCCCGGCCATTGCTGGCCGGGTGGTACGGGGCTATGGGCGCGTGCCGGATCCCTTGCTCGGCCAAGAATTCCTGGAAAGTGGTGGATGTGAACTGGGGCCCGTTGTCCAAAACCATCACATCCGGCAACCCATGGGTCGCGAACAATTTCCGTAAAGCCCTGACCGTACTCTCGGCTGTGGTAGAGCCCATGAGGACCAGCTCCACCCACCGAGAGTAGGCGTCCACCACAACCAGGAAGTTCTGGCCGTGGAAGGGACCAGCGAAATCGATGTGGAGGCGGGACCATGGGCCTCTCGGAGCCTCCCACTCTCGAGCAGGCCCGGCGGGAGGGTTGGGCCTGGACACTTGACAAGTCGTGCAGCGGCCTACATAGGCCGCTATCTCTGTGTCCAGCAAGGGCCACCAGACATAGCTACGGGCCAACGCCTTCATTCGTGCTATGCCCGGGTGGTCCTTGTGGAGCAGATCCAGAACTTGTGGCCGAAGCGCGGTGGGGATCAGCACCCGATCCCCCCAGACGAGACATCCCCCGTGGAGGGAGATTTCTGCCTGGCGATTTTTAAAGGGCCGAAAGCCCTCTGCCACTTTGTCTGATGGCCATCCCCTCAAAACCCAGGAAGCGACCTGGGAGAGGATTGGATCGGCCTTCGTGTGGGCTGCCACGTCTGTGGCGGAGATTGGAAAACCGGAGGAAGCAATGGAGAGGACGGAGAGGGCTGGGACGGGGGCGGTGTCCGTCTCCGGTAGCGGGCAACGGCTGAGGGCATCCGCATGCCCCAGCTGTTTGCCAGGACGGTAGAGCAGCGTATAAGAATACGCTGCGAGGAACTCCATCCAGCGGGTCATTCGGGGGGACAAAATGGCAGGGGTCGGCTTGTCGCCCGCCAAAAGCCCAAGGAGTGGCTTATGGTCGGTGACAAGAGTAAAGTGCCGACCGTAGAGGTAGTCATGGAACCTCTTAATCCCGGACACTGCAGCCAGAGCCTCCTTGTCGATCTGACTGTAGTTTCGCTCCGCCGAGGAGAGTGTCCGGGAATAAAAGGCCACAGGGGCCTCTGAGCCATTCGGGAGGACATGGCTCAGGACCGCCCCTAGACCAAATGGGGAGGCGTCACACGCCAACGTCAGAGGCATCCCGTCATGATACTGAATCAGGACTGCCGATGACGTCAGCGTCTCTTTGACAGCCGCGAACGCATGCGCTTCGCGGCTGCCCCAGCGCCAGGCCGCGGATCGGTCGAGCAACCGATGCAGCGGCTCGGCTAGTGACGCCTTGTGAGGAATAAAGGGGGCGTAGAAATTGAGCAGCCCTAGGAACGCCTGTAGCTCCGCCCTGGAGGTGGGAGCAGGGGCGTTCTTAATGGCGGCAATTTTTGACGGTGTGGGGTGAATGCCTTGGGCGTCTATTAAGAAGCCCAAGAATTCTACCCTAGGGACAGCAAATGAGCATTTGCTGCTTTTCAATTTCAATCCCGCGCCCCTGAAACGACTGAGGACCTTCCGCAATACCTCGATGAGTTCTGAGCGGCTGGCTGCAGCGATCAGAACATCATCGAAATATGGCACAACCCCCGGTAGTCCATGGAGCAGACGCTCCATGAGGCTCTGGAAGATCCCCGGGGCAACGGACACGCCGAATTGCAGGCGGCGGCAACGGAAAGCCCCACGATGGGTGACGATGGTCTGGGCAGCCGCCGCATCGTCATCCACCGGGAGCTGTTGATAGGCCTGCGCCATATCCAGTTTGGCAAATATGCAACCCTGCCCCAAGGAGTGGAGCAGGTGTTGCACAACAGGGACTGGATAGGGGTTTGCCTGAAGGGCCAAGTTGATCGTCGACTTGTAGTCGGCGCAGATTCTCACCGAGCCATCCGGCTTGACCGGGAGGACTATGGGGGTCTCCCATGGAGCGTGATCAACTGGCTCGATGACACCCTGCGCCAGAAGTTTGTCAAGTTCGGCGTCAACCTTGGCCCTTAAGGCAAAGGGCACCCTGCGGGCTTTCAGCCTAATGGGAGCAATCTGGGGATCTAAACTAAGGGAGATGGGGGTTCCCTTGTAGCACCCGAGCTGGCCATCAAAAACGTCGGAGAATTCCTTTAAGACGTCTTCCACTGAAGAGGAAACCACCCGGTGCACCCCCCCAATGGTCAACCCCAGGGCTGGAAACCAGTCAAGGCCGAGAAGGGCCGGCAGGGCGTTTTTTACAATAATGATTGGCAGCTCCCCATTAAAAGTGCCATAATTAACAGGAATAGGGAAAGACCCCAGGACAGGAATCAATTTTCCCTGGTAGTCCCTCAACAGTAAACGGGTAGGGGCTAACTTTGTTTGGGGCACCCCAGGGCAGAGGCGGGAGAACATGTCCCAGGACAGCAACGAACGGGAGGAGCCGGAGTCCACCTCCATTTGGCACGGCTGACCTGCCAGGTGGACATTAGCTGTTATTTTTCGGGATCCGGAGGAGGCCTGGTTGATTGAACTCTCCCCTTCCTGCGGTGCGGACACATTGTGGCAGTCGTCTCCTCTGCGCGTTGGCCGCGGAGGCTGGCGGCGCGGCTGCGGTTTGGGTCTTTCGTTGGCTTGGAAGAAGGCAGGGGCCGGCAGAGATGCTCGGCAGACTTGGGCAATGTGCCCCTGCCTCTGGCAACGGCGGCAGATGGAGTTCCGGAATTGACAGGTCTGGCGGTCGTGGCGGCCTCCGCAACTAAGGCAAGGAACCTTGGAGGTTTGCGGCGCGGCCGCTGAGGAAACCGGTTGTCTTCGCCGAGGTTGGGCCCGTACTTGGCCGACGTTGTCGGGCTCCGGGTCCTCGGAAGGCGTAAAATCGTCAAAGTCAATGTCATGGATTTGGGAGGCCGGTGGAGTGAACGGAACATGTCCCGGAGTTTGTGATGATAGTTGTAGCCGCTCCAGATCAGCGGTGGATTGCTCAGAGAGCTCGGCCGCTCTGGCGATTTCCACCGCTTGTAGGAGGGTAATATCGTGGTAGCGGAACATGCGGCTTCTTAGATGGACGTCCCGCACTCCGCACACGAATTGCTCTACTAAATTTTCCTCAAGATTTGAGAAGTCACACTGGGACGCTACCGTGCGTAGGGCTTCTAAGAACTGGCTAATTGACTCTCCCGGCTTTTGCACTCTTCTGCGGAACGCAAAGCTGCGGGCGATTTTGGAAGGTGTCGGGGCATAGTGTCCCTTCAGTTTAGCCATCAGGTTGTCCCAACCTAATTTATAAGCTGGTCTGGGAGCAGCCATAGCTCTGGCTGAGGCGAACATAGAAGGTTCGCAGCAGGATAAAAAGAAACTACATTTCTCCTCATCGGTTTGAGCCTGGTTCTTTGTAGCAATCAGGTATGTCTCAAACCGCTCCATGAACCCTTCCCAGGATTCACCGGCGGAGCCGAATGGAGCGAAAGGCGGCAAAGGATTCATGTTGGCCAGGAGTTAGTGACAGGCTGAGGAGAGGAGGTTGTGACAGGAATTTTTTTCTCTCAGCGTTCGGTGCCGGCGCGACTTGCGGCTTGTGGCAGCTGGCTGATAGAACCTCTCTCTCTACCCTAGGCTTGCGTGGAATCGCGATCCCATCCTCGTCGCCAGTTTTATATATCGGCGGAGGGACGACGCGGCAGCCAGGGTTCAACAAACAACTCGGTTTATTCTTAAGCTGACAGCGATTCGAAGAACAGAACGCGCGCCAAAGGTATTTATACGAACAGTTTAACCAATCACCGGCCGGGGACTGGGCAGCAACCGCTGACGTCAGTCCCTCGGCCAATCAACTGTAACTCTAGGCCGGCAACACCCTCTGCAGCTTTCAGCCAATCAGAAAGCAAGAGGCTGTTGCTGGCATCATGAATATTAATGAATACTTAACAGGTTCGCCATCACAGCCCTAACCTTTCCATTCCCAACCTCAAATGACTGGGTGAGAGTGGGGGGGATCTGGATTACCTATGTAGTGCCAAGACTTCTGGTGCTTTTTGTACAGAAGCAGGCACACGATTGTGTGTGTCTCACTTACCAAAAGTTCAGGACAAAGCAGAAGTATTTTTCTTTCTTTCCCACAATTGCAAGCACAACTAAAGCTTCTGGATGCAAAGAGTGAGCCAGATGCTCCTCTGTGTGTAAAACTCAGCAAGATAAGGAGATTGACAATTCAGGAAAAGGTCAAGTTTGTTCTTAATACAGCAACCACATTTTGAACTCCGTATTCTGCAGAGGCATCTGCTTACACAAGGTCTGTCTGGTGCTTTCGGATATGCTTGCCAGGTCTTACATGGGCTTCAACTTTCAGTTCTTACTGTTTACTGATTACTTTGGGGTGGGGGACAGGACACTGTTTTGCAAACCTCTGAGCAATTTTGCCTCCTCCACTCAAAGGGCAGTACTGACAGCTTCCTCCTGCTTCAATCTACATCCCTCTTCCACAGTTGTAGGATTATTATGGAATTGGGGTTTAGCTCATAGGAGTTTATTGGTCAATTAAGCCACTAGCTTGGTCGCCATTCCGTTTGGCCATCAGTGGTATCCTTCTTGCCACTCCGTGTAATTATAGTGTTAGGAAATTAGCACCCACCCCTCTCCTACAAGAATGAAATATCCTAGGAAATATTAAAAAGGCAGAATATTATTTTTCCCTGGATGTGAAAAGGGAAAAACATGTTTTTAAAGACAAAATACCTCCCTGCAATTTCCTGCCCCCCCCTTTGTCAATGGGCCATTGGGGCCTGGGACAGTCTATTCTACATAACAAAGGTAGGATTAGTATACCACCCATCTCACCACATGGCACCTGGGAGGGTTGTATCAGCCAAAAGGACAAATAGGCTTAGGTCTCAGGACAGCCTACAGAGTTGCCCCTGCAGGGCCCCATGGGAGTCCGACAACCAATCAGAATACAATCTCAAGTTCTTAAGGACCACTCAAACGAGAGATATAAACGAGACTGGAAAAAATGGATCAATTATATACAAAATAAATATGGGACTAAGAAATTCCAGATAGCTTATGATTAAGATCAGGAATGATATAAATTGTTTAAAGTTAGCCTAGCAAGGAGGAGCTAAGTTCAATGTAAAGATGTTATCAATTTTCTATTCTTTTTTCAAATATATTTTAGACTGTTTTTGTTAAAGATTTATACTGTGTATGGGTTCTGGGAAGTCGGGGGAGGGAAGGCTGGGGGGGCTGGGGGGATGGTGGGAGGGAGGGATGTATATTAGGCTTGACGAGGGGTGTTAGATTTTAAAGTAATATGATTGCACATGTATACTGTCTTCTCTTATTTTTTCTTTAAAACTAAGATATGTTAAGTATATTGATATGGAAGCATAAATACCATCAACATAGAATGGAGTTTGCTCAGAAACTGAAATACACCAAGTGAATGAGAGGAAGAGGGGGAAACAGAGGAAAGAAGAAAGATTGGAAGAGAGGGATAGGAGAGAAGGTAAGGGGGGAAGATGAGGAGGATAAGGAGGAGTGGAATGAAGAGAGAGGAGAAGGAGAAAGGAAGGGGAAGTAGAGTAGAAAAGGATGATGGAGGGAAGAAAGGAGGTAGGAGAGAGGTAGAAGAAAGAGGTGTATGGAGAGCAGAAGAGCTAATAATGGGTCTTTATCTTTCTGGGTGTTGATGGCAAGAGGAACTGATGTAATTACTACTTAATACAATAGGATATTGGCTATGTAACAGTATACATGTGATTATATGTTATGAAAATGGAAAATTAAAAAAGTATATATTTTTAAAAAAAGAATATAATCTCAAGTTCAAAGCCCACAGAGGGAATAAAACCCAGGGACTCTCAGCAAGCCGGCCCTTTTTCTTCTTCTTCAACATCTTCGAGGCATGTGATTCCCCGCTTTCCACAGAACCTTAAACCATGTGGTCCTGTCCACCATTAAAACATCTTTCCAAGCGGACTCCATCTTTCCAGTGTCTTTTTCCCCACTTGGAACTGAACCCAGAAGGACCTTTCTTCCAACAATAGGAAGAGCTTTGGAAAGCCAACTGGATTCATCAATTGAATCTGATTCAAACTAGCATGAAGATTCCTTCTGAGAGCCTTGGGGACCTGCTGGTTTTAAAGCGTTGCACTGTTTGATCAGTTAAGGCAGACATTTAAACTTTGTACTGTGCCCTCAGTGTGTACTGATTTTCTCCTTTACTGTCTGGGTTGTTACAGTCCAACATCTCAGGAAGCCATTAGTTTTGAAAAGACTGCTAGTGGAAGAAATGTCCTTCTGGGTTCAGTTCCAAGTGGGGAAAAAGACACTGGAAACATGGAGGCTGCTTGGAAAGAAGGTTTAATGGTGGACAGGCCCACATGGCTTGTGGTCCTGGGGAAAAGGGTGGTCATATGCTTCCAGATGTTGGGTGAAAAAGAAAAGAGAAAGCGAGATGCTGAAAGTTCCTGGCTCTCCGTTTGGCCCCACCTCTCTGTTTCTTGTCCCTGTGGAAGAAATGTATTCTGACTGATTGTCAGACTCCCATGGGCCATGCAGGGGGAGCTTTCTAGGCTGTGTTTTGTTTCCACGTTTGGTTGAGCATTGCTTCTTCCCAGATGCCATGTGGTGAGTTTCTATGGAAGGCTAACCCTGTCTTTGTTATGTAGAGTAGATTAGCTCAGGGCCCCTAATGGCCCATTAAGAAAGACGGAGGCTATTAAGAGTGAGTCTGTTTCCTGCCTAAGAAAATGTTTCTCCATTTCTTATCCAGGGAAATATAATATTCTGCCTTTTCAATATGTCCTAGGATATTTCATTCTTCTAGGAGAGGGGTGAGTGCTAACTTCCTACACTGCCTTAGTGGTTGTTAAAGGTAGATTGCTTGAATGCCAGGAAGTGTTCAGAAATATTAAGCAAGACTAGCCTTGTTCTGAGCATTATGAGCAAAAGAGATTACAAGCAAATATCTTGCAATTGGAATATGTTTATTTAATTTGTATGCTGCCCCACTCCCGGGAATATACTTGTCTGCTGGCAGTGCATTTGATTGGTTTCAGTTGGATGATCAACAGGCTACATAAAATGAAAGTAAGAGTCCTTGCTAGCAGTAGGAGGACAACTTTCCCACAGGATTCTTGCTAGCAGGCCTCATAAAAGGAAAAATTAAAGGATTGCAATAAATTTTCTGATACATTTTGTATGTGAGCCTGTTAAATTTGTACCCTCTGTAACAGTGACGTGCGGTGAGGTTGATACCTGGTGAGGCTCAGCAGGGCAGCGGTCGGCCTCGGCGGGGGGGGGGTGGAATTTGCATCGCGGGAGCAACCAACTTAAAGTAGCCGCTGCCGCTGCCGCCACCACCGCCCCGCTGGGCGAAGGAGGGGTGGTGGTGGTGGTGGCGGCAGCGGCGGCAGCGGCTGCTTTAAGTGCTCCCTTGTCTCACAGCCGGGGCCGCTCCAGGCCGCCGGCCGCTGACACGTGCTCCAGCGCCGGGAGGCCGCAGAGAAGCTTCGCTCCGCTTCTCACCCAGCCTTCCCCCAGAGGCGATCCGGGACTTCCAGTGGCGGAGCCTGGAGAAGCAGGTCGGGGCAGCGGGCGGCAGCAGCGGGGATGGTGGGGCACTTTGCATCGCGGGAGCCGCCAAGCGCCCAGGTCTGCAGCAAAGAGGCAGCCTCCTCCTTCTCGCCCACTCCTCTCTCCTCTGAAGCACGCCCCGCCCAACGTAAGCGTGCTCAAGAAGACACGATTGGCTGCTTCCAAATCAGGAGGCGGGAGAATTAGTGCCTCTTTTCCATCTGAACTTCTTTGCCTTTTAACTCTTTATTAACTTTTAGAAGGCGAAAAATTCCTTATGGAAAAGAGGCCCCGAGTTCTCTCGCCTCCTGCTTTGGTTAACTCTAAGCAGACACCAAGCCACTGTGAGCTGGAATCTGGTAGCAACTATCTTGGCTTTAATTATTTAAAAATATATATTTAAATTTCTTTCTTTTTCCTGAGGAGACTGGTGAGGCTCCGCCTCCCTTGCCTCTAGTGACTGCACGTCCCTGCTCTGTAACCTCTAAAATTGTGAAATCAGAATTACAAGAGATTTTCCCGTCAGGGACTTCATTTTGGGTTGTGCGTTTTCATTTTTTAAAAAAATCTTATATGTAAATACCACTTTCTGCAAAGGAAAACTTTCTTGTAAACTTTCTGTAGCTGGAAGAACATCAAACTGCTAAAAAAAAAAATTGAATAATCTATATTCATTTTACAAGCAGATTCCGTTTTTCATCTACCAGAGTAATTGGTATGAACACATTTCCTAAATAGTACATCCCCAAAGTAATGCTGTGCTAGGCCATAGAAATAATGTAGCCTTTTCCTCAGCATGTGTGCATGCTTCAGTAAAACCATACTCAAGGCTAAACTATCCCTAGTGAGAAATATGACATGCTACAGATACAGACTTCCAGAAAATGCACTCTTTTGCAATCCTTTGGTTTACGCATTTGGCAGAAGAGAACCAACATGAAGAAATGTTTCAGAACAGCTCTATGCCGGCCATAATCTGAAGATCGTTACAATAGCACTTATGTGCCGCTTCACAGTGCTTTTACAGCGCTCTCTAAGCGGTTTACAGAGTCAGCCTATTGCCCCAACAATCTGGGTCCTCATTTTACTCACCTCAGAAGGATGGAAGGATGGGTCAACCTTGAGCCAGTGAGATTTGAACTACTGAACTGCAGCCAGCAGTCAGCTGAAGTAGCCTGCAGTACTACACTCTAACCACTGCGCCACCTCGGCTCTTACAGGTAGTCCTTGACTTATGATCACAATTGAAGCCCAAATTCCTGTTGCTGAGACAGTTGTTGAGTGAGTTTTGTCCTATTTTATGACTTTTCTTACCAAGTGAATCACTGCAATTGTTAAATTAGTAACCCTGTGGTTATGGCTTCTCCATTGACTTAAGGCTTAACATAAGGTGGCATCTGACTCTGGGACACTGCAAGCATCACGAGCCAATTGCCAGCAGCATCCAAATTTTGATCACACGCGCATTGGAATGCTGCAACAGCCATTAAGTGTGAACAATGATCATACATCACTTTTTTTCAATACTGTTGTAATGTCGAACAGCCACTAAACAAACAGTTGTAATTGGAGGATTTAATTTATAAGGATAAATTAAAGGATAATGAAATGTCACTAAGCAGCAATCATCATACGTCCTGTTTCATACTTCTTATGGAGTTGGCAAGCCCATTTTGCTACGCAAGGACAAGAGCTTCTACCAGGAACTGAAAATGGTGGTTATTCTGGTTGAGATAGTACAGGTGGTCCTTGATTTATGACAGTTCATTTCGTGACCGTTCAAAGGTGCAACGGCACTGAAAAAAAGTGACTTGGGACCATTTCCCCCATTTACGACAATTGCAGCATCCCTGTGGTCATGTGATTAAAGTTCGGATGCTTGACAACCGATTCATATTTATGGCACTTGCAGTATTTCAGGGTCATGTGATCAACTTTTATGACCTTCTGGTGAGCAAAGTCAACGGGGAAGCCAGATTCACTTAACAAGCGTGTTACTAACTTAACAACTACAGTGGTTCACTTAATAACTGTGGCAAGAATGGTTGTAAAATGGGGCAAAACTCACTTAACGATTGTCTCGCTTAGCAACAGAATTTTTGGCTCAATTGTTTTTGTAAGTTGAGAACTATTTATAAGCAACCACAAGTGTTGCAACAGAGATGGGAAGAGGAGAAGGGTAAGATCTCATTAACTAACCTGATTGGCTTGGGTATACAAACTGTGCTATTAAGATGTCTCTAGATGCCTTCTTCCCTAAGACAGTGATGGCAAACCTTTTAGGCTCAGGATGCTAAAAATTTGGAAAACACATTCCAATCATGTGTTTGATCTCCAGAACCTGCCATATGCCAGTGCCCCTCAGGTGTTGTCTTTCTGTTGACAGGTCCTTGTGGCTACTCACAGGTGCTCCAGGTTGCACAAAGCCTTCATTCTTGAAACAGTTTAGGAGAATGCTGTTCCGTTGCCCTTGCAGTGTTCCCAAACCAGTGGTGAAATTCAATTTTTTTTACTACCAGTTCTGTGGCTTGGTGGGTGTGGCAGGGGAAGGATACTGCAAAATCTCCATTCCCTCCCCACTCCAGGGGAAGGTTACTGCAAAATTCTCATTCCCTCCCAGCTGCAGGGGGAAGGATATTGCAAAAACTCCATTCCCATCCCACTCTGGAGTCAGCCAGAGATGGTATTTGCTGGTTCTCTGAACTACTCAAAATTTCTGCTACCGGTTCTGCAGAACCTGTCAGAACCTGCTGGATTTCACCCCTGCTCCAAACCATGCAAAAAACCCACTTCATTTGCATAATTTTCAAAGGCTTCAGAAGACACATCAGAGGCTTCCGGGGGAGGGGTCTGCCGTCACCGGTGGCTCAACGGAGCTGCCCTCAGAGTTTTGGTTCGTATATCTACAAGATCTATAGATATCACTTCTTTCAGGCAAGAAAGAAGCAGGGAGGAACTCAGTCGTTGGGATCCTCTTTGTAGTTCACAGCTTTTTTTTTGTTAGCTGTGAACGGAGAAGAGGGTTCAACAAAAGCTGGGTTTTTTTTTTTACTCCGGCCAAATCTTCTCAGCTGTTTTTTTCAGCTCAAGGCAGGTTTACCCCCCCCCCCCCCTCAGGAGAAATTTTTGAAACTAAGTTATTTAAAATCAATCCGAGCAGCAACCATTCCTGAGAACCCTTTTTTTATTATTACTCAAAATACCAGCTTCAACTTTATAAAAAACTCCTTTAACTGCTTTTCAAAATGGCGATTTTATAGCTTCCGCATTTGATACATGACATATTTAACCAGCCCTGTTTTCTTGAAGACTTCTTTTTACGAACTACCAAAAGTTTATTGAAAGTATCTTATCCTAAATCAAGGTGAGCAGAGACTTTGTTTGTTTCCTTTTTATAATGGCTCCGAAGTCAAAGCAATCTAAACGTTTTTTTAACAATACATCCCAAGCAATTGCGATAAAGCCGCAGCTCTTGCCTTCTACGCCCTCTACTGGAGATTTGTTAACGAAAGAATTTCTTTTTGAAACCCTTAAAGAATTTAGAGAGGAAATGAAGCAACTTATTTCGGACTTATGTGACAAACTTGATGCCAAGATTGCTCAAACAAAGGAGGATATGATCGGGGTAATAACTGTAATGACAGATTATATTGCTGGAATGGAGGATAAACTGGAGCTTTTGGAAGAAGCTAATTCTAACCTGACATCTAAAATTGAAATGTTGCAACAGGAAGTTGAAAACGCAGAAAAACAACTTGTTATGACAAATTATAAGAAGACTGCGTTTGCAATAAGAGTTAGGGGATTGCGTGAAAACGAACAGGAGAATTTGAAACAGACTTTTTTTGAGGCTTTCAGTCATTCGGTGGGAAGTCCGGGACTCAACTTTGATTGGCAGATCCAAAAACTTTACCGCCATAATTCATGGGCAGCAAAACAGAGACAGCTTCTGAGAGATATAATTATATATTTTGCTACAAGAGAATCCAGAAATGCGATATTACAAGAGTTTTATAATAACAGGCTGCGAATTGATGGACAGGACTTGATCGTTTTCAAAGAAATACCACCCCAAATGTTAAGAGCCAGGAGAGACTATGCTTTTCTAACTAAAGAACTCAGAAATTCTCAGATACAGTATAGATGGGAAGTGCCATTTGGTATTACAGTTACATTTGATGACCAAAAACATCGCCTCAACTCTGTTTGGGAAGCCTGAGATTTTTATTACAAGATCCTGAAGGCGGGACTTCCTGAATTACCCGGACTTGGAGAAAGACAAGGAGAAGTAGAAGAGAAACAACAAAACACACAACTACAAGGTGGGAGGTATCGCTTTCCCCCTCCAGAAGGGCAGAAGAGCAGAGAACAAGGATTTAGTTATGCTTCCAAAACACTTGCTTAATTTTTAACTTGAATAATACTTTGTGATTTCTGTCTTGTATAAAATGGTAGTTGTATACCGATGAAGAGACATTAAGGCTGAAAGAAGTGATGCTGATTTCCTCGGAAAATATATTGAATGGGACTTAAAAAAGACTTGATGGATAACTTTGAACTTTTATTTAAATTGTTTATGATTTATTCTCTAGGGTGAGGAGGGCGGAGATCGTGATGTTCTTGGATTGTGGTTTAGGATGAATGGAGTTGGGAAGTGTGGTGTAGATGGGAGGGTAGTGAAGGTTCAATTAGAGCTTATTTTGAGCCAGAAAGTAAGTTGATTTTTGTATAAACTGTTATTTGAATATAATGTTTGGAAGGATATACCCAGAGAGTTCGCAGGAAGGCGGAGCAAATATGAGAGGAGTACGGATGAAAATAAAATATATATATGGACACGGGTAGAGGCAGGATGAGAGGAGTTGGAAAAGGAAACCGAGAGAAGTATTTGAGATGCGTTTAAATTGCTTTATAGAGAAGGAGGTAAAAGGGACAAATTAAAGGTTTGGAAATGGACAGATATTTAGATAAAGAGATAAGGCCCCTAGCTAGAGTAGAATTCCATTTGATTAACCTACTTGGTTTCAACATAGTTTGAAATCCTGCAAGTAATAAATTAACTGAGATTAGGAATGATGTACATTGTTTAAGTTTTAATAATGATGGGAAGCTGAGCTCAATGTAGAGAGTTTATTGATTTTTCCCGTTTTTCTTTTTTTGTTTTTTTTTTATTCCCTTCTTTTTTCCTTTATCTTTTATCTTTTAATTTCTATCTATTTGGTTTTAATATACTCTAGACTGTGCTTGATAAAGAGTTATGCCGGGTATGGGACCTGGGAAGTCAGAAGGGGGTTAGGGAGGGGGGTTTACGGGGGGGAGGGGGGGGAGGGTGGAAATATAGTTTCAATTTTCAAAACAATAAGAACGCACTTGTATACTGTTGCTCTTTTTTCTTTTTTTTCTCTTTTCCTTTTATTTTCCTTTTTTTTCTTTTTTTTCAATTTTAGTGTAAAATACAAATTGAATAGATTAATGAATAGTAGAAATACACCGAAGTGAGGAGTAGAGGGAAAGAAGAGGGAGAAGTAAAGAGGGAGTGAGAGGGGAATGTAAGGAGGGTGAGATGGAGGGAAGGGGAGAAAGGAATGTCTGAGGGGGAGGGGAAGTAGAAGAGGGGAATGCTGGAGGGGAGAAATGAAAGTTGGAGGGGGAGAAGAAAGGGTGTATGGAGGATTGAAGTGTTATGTTGGTTTTCCATGGTGGAAGATGAGTTGTGTTTATTGCTTTTTTTAAATGCACAGTATATAAGTGATTGTATAAAATGAAAATGAAATAAAACAGTTTTCAACCAGAAGACACATCAGAATGTGGCATTCTCTTGAGAACAGTTATTGAGTGTTGAACTGGCAAAATGTCATGGAGTGTCACCTTTGACACATGTGTCATAGGTTCACCATCATTGCCTAAACATCTTCCATGTAAAATTGGGAGTTCTGGTTATACTCAAGGAATACAAAAAACCAGCAAGTATAAGATGATAATCCACAGCCTCTTGCCTTGGGCAGTATTTTCTGGAGCTCATAAGAATTGAAGTGCAAAGCATCTGAAGGTCACCTAACTACTCTGGAGTTGCAGGTCAGCCAGAAAGATCATGGCTGTAATTTTGTCTAGTTTGTAAATGAAAAGCAGCCACTGGAAATCTAATCTGCTTTAAAATAACATTTTTGATGGGTGCTGTACAAGGGGAGACTTACCGTTAATAAAGTATAAGTAGAGAGCTTTTACGCAACTATAAAAGAAATTGGCCTATTATGGAAATACTGATAATATCATTTTTCTTGCTGCAATAGCTATGAAAAGTGCTGGAGTGAACCAATCCAATTAAAAAGAAAACCTATTGTAATTGCAATACACTTATACCAAGAATTTTGGACAGGCAAACTGTATGTTGCCGACCACCAAAATAGTTTCACAGATTATTCTTCCTTGTTCCTCAAAGCATTTCTGTGGTCGGAGCCCTTGCATTTCTAAAGCCCTGTGGAGTGAGCCAGGTTAAAGAAAAGAGATGTGGATTTCATTCCTTCTCTCATATCCTTATGAAAAGAGAGGAATTTTTTTCATGGAGCTCCAAGGCTGGAGAAATGATCTGTGTATCTCCAGCAGCTGGGAGAACATTGGTCTTTGAACTCCAAAGTATGATTTAGTACAGTCCAGAAATGTCTGTTCTCTTTTCATTCTACTCTGATATGTGGAAAGTTATCACCCAGCCCTCTCCCAGAGAAATGAAATATCCTAGGATATGTTGAAAAGGCAGAATATTATATTTCCATGGATGTGAAAGGGAGAAATGTTTTAAAGAGAAACTTCCTGCAGCTTCCTGCTTCCCCCATCTCTTTTGTCAATAGGCCATTAAGAAGGCCAAGCTAGTCCCTTTACATAATAAAGAGTTCCCCACTTCAGCTCCAGCAACATGGGATTAAGGCAAGATAATATTGGCCCTTTACCCAACTCGCCACATGGCATCTGAGAACTCAACCAAACCTGGATTCAAAGCACAGCCTAGAGAGTTGCCCCTGCATGGCTCCATGGGAGTCTGACAACCAATCAGAATACAAGCTCAAGATCAAAGGCCAGAAAGGGCATAAAATCAGGGACTCAGCATCTCAGCCCTTCCTTCTCTTTTCTCCACCAATATTGAAGCATGTGATCACCTTTTCTGTTCAGGACTCAAGCCATGTGGTCCTGTCCACCATTAAAACCATCTTTCCAAGCAGCCTCCATGTCTCCAGTGTCTTTTTCCCCACTTGGAGCCGAACCCAGAAGGACATTTCTTTCAACAGATATCAGAGAGATAAGAGCAATATATACTTTTTAGGGATGAAAGGAGCTCCTGGTGATGGATTTCTCCCTTTGACTCCAGAGAAGTTCAAACAATCCCAGTTAAGAGACCCTAACAAGAGAAGAGAGTTAATATCAGTCTGACAAAAGTTTACTGTATTGAGAAGTAAAGTTGAGACTCATGTTCCAAGAATATATGTATATATGTACATAATGTATATGTGTTTGTATATTCATGTATAAGTATATATGTGTATGTGTATATGTGTATACGTACTCATACACACACACACCCCTACCTCTCTCTATATATTGATTTCCCTGAGTGGAAGTGGGGAGGTGCAAGCAGGTAGAGGAATCAATAGGCCTGTTTGTTTTGGTGCACATGTGATATTTGTGATCTCTGTATATGTGCTATTTGTAAACTTACACTTTGCATTGGGGCTTTCATTCAATCATTTGTCAATTGATTTTCTTGCCAGAAAGACAAGGACAACAGTTAAAAGCAGATTTTCCCTTTTAGTGGCCAAGCTGTAATTTTTAGTTCTCCAAAACACTTCAGATACAGTCTTGTTCTAGAATAGTAAAAGAAAAAAGGCAGCACCCTTTTTTTTCTGAGGGAATGTCACCATCTCCTTGGACTTTCCTTTTTTACCACAGTATGGCGCAATGATTCTGTATCTGGTGTGTTCTAAGAAAAAGGATGGTAAAGCTACTGAGTGAAAGAAAGAGACTGAAGGAATTTGCTGATATCTCTATACTTAAGGATAGATCCTTGTCCAATCATACTGTAGCATTTTCTATACTTCGAAAAAAAATCAGCCAATATCTCAATGCTGATATGAATGAAAAGCAGGGGTGGGTTCCTGCCAGCTCTAACCTCTTCTATATAAGAGGTTCCACAAATCTACCGTGCCGTTTAGAAGTGGTTCCAGCTCCCTCCCCCCGCCCGTCCGCACCACGCTTGCCCCGCCTGCCACTCACTGATTGGCTGGCCCACCAATCGCCCCGCCTGTCTCTAAACCTTAAAGTCTTAAAGCTGTCAAGTTTGAACACCCCTGGGTTTTTTTTTATAAAGGGTTAGGGTGCAAGGGTCTTGTAACTTGACAGCTTTAAGACTTGCGTGCTTCAAATGCCAGAGTTTCTGAGCCAACATTTTGGTTGCTAAGCAAGAGCGTTGTTAAGTGAGTTTCACCACATTTTACAAGTTGGCCACGTCCACCCAGTCACATGACTTCCAAGCCACTCCCACTCAGTCACATGGCTGACAAGCCACTCTCACCCGGTCACATGGCCAGCAAGCCACTCCCACAAAACAGGCCACACCTACAGAAGAGGTTCTAAAAAAATTTGAAACCCACCACTGGCGAGAAGACACATCTTGAGAGCCTGTTAGTGTTCATTCATTTTTAGAACTTATCTCTTTAAGTATTTCACTGTAAATAGAACAGAGCAGAACAGAACAGAATAGAACAGTGATGGCTAACCTTTTTGTTGTCGGGTGCCAAAAGCATACGACCCCTCCTCCACGCTCCCCCTGCCCCATTTTGGGGCTAGCAGGTCTTCCTGAAGCCTCCTAGGACCAAAAATGGGCTGTGGGATGGGGGTTCGCTGCATCCCCATGCTTCCCCCTTCCCCTGTGCATGCTCGCGCAACCCCCGCCCCTGCATGCACATCCCCTGTATGTGACTTGCTCCTCGCACGTGCGCAGCAGCGACCCAAAAATCAGCTGGCCAGCGGGAGGCGGGAGCACATGCACAGTGGACCTGAGCTGGGACGACGGCTCACATCCCCGCAGAGAGGGTTCTGTGTGCCACCTGTGACACGTATGCCATAGGATCGCCATGACAGGAATAGAATAACAGAGTTAATAACTTCCAGTGTTGGAGCATTTACAACTTTGGGAGGCAAGTTCTTCCACAGATTTATTATTCTAACTGTCAGGAAATTCATGTATAAGTATCCTTAGTTCTAGGGTGCTTCTCTCCTTGATTAGTTTCCACCCATTGTTTCTTGTCTTACCCCCCAGGACAAGATATATATATATAGTGTGTGTGTGTGTGTGGAGAATATACATGTGCCAAGGAGTACATCTCTACGAGATCCGTTTGAATAAATATATTTTGAACGATGTTTTTGGCTACGATCCTTATGCAGAAATGACTGGGAGAAAGCCTTATTGAACACAGGGGACCTCTTACATATAAGTTACACGGTTCCACCACAAATGCGCGCACAACAAAAGCGCGCCTGACTAAAGCGCAGTGACTAAAGCGCGGTGACAAAACCGCGTGACGAATGAGCGACTAATTAGCCCTAAAGCGCACCGACAAAAGCGCGCCGACAGAAGCGCGCTGTAACGGAACCCTAAACCTAACCCTAAACCTAACCCTAACCCTAAACCTAACCGTAAAACTTACCTTAAATTAAATCGCGCTTCTGTCGGCGCGCTGTTGTCGGCACGCTTTTGACATCGTGGTTTTAGCACCGCGGTGTTGTCGGCGCGCTTATGACGTTCGCGCTTTTGTTGGGTCACGAAGTTACACATAACTGAGAAGACTGCAAGGTGATTTCTGACCTGACATTCTGAAACGCTCCTGGTGAATTGCAGCAATTCTTCCCTAACTGTTCCCTAAATGCAGGTAGTCCTGAATTTACAAACATTTGTTTTATGACTGTTCAAAGTTATAACAGCAACAATGGAAAGATGTGGCATTTACAAACGGCACAGCATGAAGGAAACTGGATTACTTAATGACTGTGTGATTCACTTAACTACAGTGAGATTCCCTTAACAATTGTGGCCAAAAGGTCATAAAAACCAAGTGCAACTCACTTAGCAACCCCATTGCTTAACTACAGAAATTCTGGCCCCAATTGTGGTCGTAACTCAAGAACTATCAGTAGTTTTTAATTCTCCTAACCAACCTGAACTGGAAGAAAATCAAATATAAATTTTCTTTTACTAATGAAAGATTTCTCCTTTTTGTATTTGTGCCATGTAAAGGCCACATATACTTTATCAGAATGTTCTGATACATTTCTTAAGCAAACTGCTCTTGTTTGAGAGGTACATCTGGATTAGCACCAGAGCCTAATAAGACCATCTGTGTCTTAATTCAAGAGATGCTTTGCACGAGAGCTCATGAATATGAATGAAACCTGACAGGCCAGACCTTTGGCATAGCTTTTAATTTTTTAATACCTACCACTTTTGCATAGTTATTAAAGACAATGGATGTTTGTCCTTTAGAAAGAAAGGAAATAGGCTGGCTCATTGTGATTTTATTTTATCACTAACAGCTGGTAGAAAACAGTTGCCTTAACAATATTGCTATCTGGGAAGTCTTCTGCTGAACAACTGAGAATACTGACCTCGTACTCGGGAACTGTACAAACAAAAACAGATGCCCTCACCATTTTAACCTGCTGATTTTAATCTACTTGTATGAACATGTACTGTGTACATTTGTGTATTTATTAACTCATGCTAATTAATAAATATGGGTAGTCATTTTCTGACTTTTCTTGCCACAGTTGTTACATAAATCACAGCAGTTGTTGTTGTGGCCCAGCAGGAGCCATTGGAGCTGCCACCAGACTCCAACAGTGAGGGGCCCTGAGTCGGCTCTGGAGGATGTGGGGGACCCTGGACAGGATTCCGACTCCGAGCAGGGCGCAGAGAGGCTGGTTGGCCACCAGGAGGCGCCTGAGCCTTGGACCAGTGTGGAGGAGACAAGGGAGTGTGGTCCTGATGTCATGCATTGGAGCAGTGGGGAGGAGACAAGGGAGTTGGTCCTGGATGCCCGGCAACAGAGAGCTAATAGGCGTAAAGAACAGTTATGCAGTTACAGGAGATAATTGCACTCAGCTGGTGGTAATTAGGCTCCTCTCAAGGAATGATTGTCCACACTCGTTGCAGGAGTCAACGTATTTACTAGAGCTGGAGAACTCTTGTGGCTAGCTTGGCAGGCTGGATTGCTGCCAAGGTTAGTCTGTGCTGGATTGCTGCCAACATCTAGTCTGTGCTGGATTGCTGCCAAGGTCTGGTCTGTGCTGGATTGCTGCCAACATCTAGTCTGTGCTGGATTGCTGCCAACATCTAGTCTGTGCTGGATGGCTGCCAACATCTAGTCTGTGCTGGATTGCTGCCAAGGTCTGGTCTGTGCTGGATTGCTGCCAACATCTAGTCTGTGCTGGATTGCTGCCAAGGTCTGGTCTGTGCTGGATTGCTGCCAAGGGCTAGTCTGTGTGTGAATAAATCCTTGAAGTATCTTTGTCTCGGCGTGCTTTGGTGTGTGAAGAGGGGGGGGGTCAGAACAAGTTGTTAAGTTAGTAACAAGGTTGTTAGTGAATCTGGCTTCCCCGTTGACTTTGCTTGTTAGAAGGTTGCAAATGTGACTTCGCGACACTGCAACCTATGATAAAGAACTATTACAGCGGTGGGTTTCAAATTTTTGTTACCATCGCTGCACGTGCACCTGCGCGGTTTACGGGCGAACGTGTCCCTTCTGTGCATGCGCCCAAAACTTCCATACATGCACTTTGCTTGCAAGTGTGCTTTCCGCGCATGTGCCCGGCCTCAAAAACATGCCTAAATAGGACGGCATAGGGGCGGGTGGGCAGGCCCACCCATGAATTTCCACTATTGGTTCGGGTGAACCAGTCCAAACCAGTTGAATACCACCTCTGGACTATTATATAATTTATTATTTATAATAAAGAGCAGAGTCCCTAAATGAGTGATTATAAGTCGAGGACTACCTGTATTTGCTTCAACAGCCTCATAGGCATAATTTTAAAACCTCAATTCACTTTCTCATCTGCCCAGCTTTGCTCTTAGAAAGCGTCAGTAAGCTTTCTTCTCTATTCAAGACATTGGATCTTGTGAAGCTTTCAGCTGTTCAGTGTATTTGGACATTTCAGGAACAGAAAGGTACATTCTTTGTGAATTTGAACAGTGTAGGGGTTAATAGAAATAAGACTTTCTTGAACAATTTGAGAAGAGTGAGAATTGTGATACGAGGATACCATGAGTTCTAGTCCAAGTTTAGGCACAAAACCAGCTGGGTGACCTTGGACCAGCCACTCTCTATCAATCCTAGAATAAGATTTATAAGATTTGTTGTTGTTGTGAAGTCATATCCGACCCATTGCAACCCCATGGACAATGTTCCTCCTGTCCTCTACCATCTTGGTAGCTTATGCCTGCTGCTTCAGTGACTCCATCCAGCCACTCATTCTCTGTCGTCCCCTTCTTCTTTTGCCCTCAATCTTTCCCAGCCTTAGGCTCTTCTCCAGTGAGCCCTTCCTTCTCATTAGGTGACCAAAGTATTTGAGTTTCATCTTCAGGATCTGGCCTTCTAAAGAGCAGTCAGGGTTGATCTCCTCTAGGACTGAGTGGTTTGATCGCCTTGCAGTCCAAGGGACTCGCAGGAGTCTTCTCCAGCATCATAGTTCAAAGGCCTCAATTGTTGGCAGGGTGATATGAGATTTATAAAATGTTATTGAAATTGAATTTGGAAAGTAAACATGTAAAAACACTGCATGATTCAGTGGCCAAGGAATTTTGGATATGTGAAATATGTGGACAAAGGGTTTAAAATTTACACTAAATTATAATTTAAAAGAAGAGGTTTATAAGATGATGTATTGTTGGTATCTAACACCAGATAAGTTATCTAAGATATATAAAGGTATGTCAGATGACTATTGGAAGTGTAAAAGTAAAGAAGGGAATTTTTTATCATTTATGGTGGACATGTGATAAAGCAATGAAATTTTGAAGCATGATTCATATTTTATTACAGAAAATTCTGAAAATGAAGATAAAGATGATACCAGAAAATTTCCTTTTGGGTCTAATGGAAAAAGACTTAGAGAGAAAAAATGGAATTTTGACTCTATATATGTTGACAGCAGCAAGATTATTATACACACAAAAATGGAAGGATACTTCAATTCCCACCATGGACTAATGGCTGCAGAAGCTGATGGAATTGGCCGAAATGGCAACACTATTTTGATTAAAGAAAAGAATATAAGTACTTTTGTTTCCACATAGAGATCAATTCTTAACTTTGTGCTTAAAGTGGAAAAGAATGAAACTTTGAACTTGGGTTTTACCAATTAGATTGATAGATCCTTATAGAAATGGCTAGTTTATATTACTGTGAAAAAACAAAAAGCTGTGATTTGATGTTAATGCTTTATTTTACTGCAACAGAGGGAGTCGGAAGTCAACACTTCTTTTTTCCCCCCAACCCTTCCTCATTTCTCTCCCCCCCCCTGCTTTTCTATTTACTTTCGTATTTTTTGCCTTATTTTATCTTACATAACTCAATAACATGCTAAAACACAATCCTAGGAAGCAGGTAATGGCAAACCACTTCAGAAATCTTACCAAGAAAACTGCAGGGACTGGTCCAGGCAATTGCTAGGAGTCACGACTTTCTGGAAGGCACTTTTTATTTTTCCTTTTTCCTTTCATGAATCCCACTTTCAGCGGAACTAAAATCCTATCACCAGAGCTCCATCTAGTGCTTTAATCTGGTGAAACATAGTTCCTGATGGAATGTTACAGATGATAAAAGAATATGTGATGGTAGAAAGGTAGCAGGTATTCTGTTGAGAGCAATTAACTTTTGTTGAAAGACGTGTTAATATGGTTGCATATAACTACAGGATTTGCCAACTTTGTTAATTGCAAAAGAAAATGAGGAGAAAGAAGGAAAGTAAATTGAAGGCAGTGAAGGCACCTGAGGAGAATAGGTAGCAAAACAAAAAGAGTTAGGGGTCACAAATGAGTAAGGATGGAATACCAAGGATTTACCAGTAGAGGTAGTTTGGTGTGCTTCACCAACTGACCTGCCTCACATCTTCCAGTTGATAATAATATTGTAAGCCATCGAGAATTAATTGTGTGGCAAGCTGGTTGGCTGGTAAATTTTACAAATAAAATAAATCATGTTTCATGGATATTTATGTATTTATTTACATATTTATGTACTAAATTTATGTGCCACCCATCTCATCAGAGGCAACTCTGGATGGCTTACAAACATTAAAATGCTCTCAATCTTGGATGGTGGTGACTTGACAGGCCCAATGACCACTTAAAGTAGAGTTAAGCAAAGATACATATCCTGGCCTTTTTATTTGTTTATTTTAAGGACATTTTACAAGCTCTGCCAAACGTGAATTCCATAACTGAATTCTGGCCCACAGCCTCATCTCCCTACTTTTGTATGCAGATGATACCATTATTTTAGCTGCATGCAGATTGGCTTTGGCATTGTTTACAAGCACTACCATCATGTTGCTATGATCCAAAAGTAGAAATCAATTATTCTAAAACAAAGCCGCTCATAATCTCCAGCTAGATGCAGTATCTCTTTAATTGGAATGTTAACAATGATCAGCTTGAGCAGGCTAAGGACTTTAGATATCTAATAATTTATTTTCAGTCCTTTGCTGCTTTGAGACACCAAACAGGCAACCTTATAATATGGGTGCCAATGAAACCATCCGTTTTGCAAGTTTGGAGGGGCAATAGCTAGGGTTTCCTACAGAAGCATATAAAGCTACAGTATTAGGGTTTTCAGGCATGTTCCATGGCCTGGCATTTATAAAGATAGAAGCAATCATGTGTACATTATTGAGAATTATTTGCTTTGCTCCTTGGTCAATAATAAATGCATTACGGTTCAACTGTTTCTACACTGAGTCCCATCTGTGATTCTGTCATACAAAGCACTAACTAGAATTATTATTTCAGGTCAGGCCTCTGGCCCAACTCTTGGTAGTATCATTGTTAAGGTATTGGGGAGATGCAGACTACAGATGTAGAAAGACTTGGTGTGTGGCTTGCTGATCCCTCCTTGATATCACACCAAGCTAATTCCCCCTCTACCAGCAGATATCCAGAATAGTCCCAATCAAAGCTTTTGTAAACCTTTTACCAATATTATAGGCAAGTTTAGACTAATTTCTATGAAAGTTGTGACATTTTATATCATTGTAATTATCACTAGTGATATTGTGTCTCATTCTTTTTTTTTTTTACTTTGCAGTTGAGTTCTTGTTACAATTTTAATTTCTTTTCCCCTCACCATAATTATAAAAAGGCTCTTGGATAAATCCACTAACAAAATGAAACAAATCATACAACCAGCACATCATAAAAAGCTTTTTGGAGCCTTTTTGTGTACAATATGTACTTAGTTAAAATTTCTATCCCATTCATCTAGTGCATTACTCAGAACAGTTTGATGGTATGAACTGAAGATCAAAAAAGAGAAAATAATGGGGGAAAAAATTTAAATACCCATAGTAAATGTTTTATGTTAATTTCAAAAAGAATGACTGGGAATTTTCCAACTTGTTTAATAGTTAAGCAAACTATTTATCTGGTCCCCTTGGCTGTTCAAAAATCACAGGGACCTTTTATGTCTACTGTTTATCATTTTTTTGGTAAAAAATATCTGGCAATCCTACCATTTTCTCAGGGCAGAATGTTTAACTATAAAATAAATATATAACTGTTAAATAAATATACATTATTTATTTCAGTCCTGCCTTTTGAACAGGATTTATCAAGTGAAAAAAAATAAAAATATTCAGATCAGGAGTGTTAATCTGCAGCAATAAAAATAACACTAAGCGTTGGGGCACCATGTAGATCACTCCAATGTAGTAGATTCCAGCTAAAAGCCCCATGGTTCCCCGTCCCGGATAACGGGGAATTGTGGATATTGTACTCCCAACACTTCGGAGACCGTCAGTTTGAGAAAGCCTCAAGAACAGAACATGACAATGTTGCAGCGAAGAGATGAGATCGCCCTGCATCCCAACTCCATTCCGTGGGAAGGCGCCAGGAAGTCGCCCCTCTCCTCAGCCCGGGACAAAAATGGCGTCCGCAAGGGGAGGCGCTTCCTCTTTCCCAAACAGCCAGCCCGCTGCCCTTTTTAAAGATGGCGGACGTGTGACACGTCAAAGGGCCGACAAGGCGGCGGGTTCCGGGTGACAGGCGGCGAGAGTTGGGGCGGTGAGAAGCAGCTGCGATGGCGACCACGGCCGCTGAGGCGGCAGCGCTGGATGCCCTGAAGCGAGGCGGGTCAGCGGCGGTCGAGTCCCTCTTCGAGAAGTACACGACGGCCGAGCTGAGAGGCGTGGAGAGGCAGCTGCGCGCGGGCATCGAGGGGAAGCGCGAGGAGCTGCGGCAGATGGTCGGGGAGAGGTACCGGGACCTCATCGAGGCGGCGGACACCATAGCCGAGATGCGCCTCAGCGCCGAGCATCTGCTGGAAGCCGTGCGGGGGCTTCAGCAGCGACGGGCGCGCGGACGGGACGCCGGACCCGCGGCCAGCAGCCAGCGCGAGGCAGGGCGCGAGGTGGGCGCTTTTGCTGAGGGGCGGGGCTGGGGAAGGGCTGCAGCCCGGGGTCCCGAGCGTGGAGGGACCGCGCGGCAAAGTTTGCCTTGCACGAAGGGGTGGGGCGTGAGTGGAGGCACAGGACTTCACCTGTTAAATTGCTTCCCGCTCGCCGTTTTCTTTAAAATACGGGACGTTAAAAGCTCGCAACCCCCAATGCTGGGACAATGTGGGACAGGGGAAGGACGTAAAAGGGAGAAAGGAGAGATGGTTTTTTAAATGTATATTTATTTGTTTGTCAAACATGTACAATGTAACAGGTATAAGTCTGAACATAAACATGAACAAAGGAAGTAGATACAGATAAATGGGGACAGTAAGACAGGGACGGTTAGGCACGCTGGAGGGTAATCCTTTTGTAGTCCTAAGAAGTGTCTTGGCTCACGGGGAGAGAAAAAAAGGATACTTTTTTGGGTTTTTTTTTTTTTTTTTTTGCAGCTGGCTACCGTAGCTTCTTTTTTTTTTTAAGAATATTATTTTGAGAGTTAGGGTAAATGCTATTCTGGGTAAATAATGCTCGTGGCATTGGTGTTTAGAGAATGGGTGCTACTCAGGTGGACTATGAGATTTATGATGTAGGAGTATGCATAAGCGCATCAGCGTGCTTGTCCAACTGTCCCCATTTATTTGTACCCATTTCCTGTGTTCCTATTCATGTTTATTCTTATTCCTGCTATCTTGTACATGAGGGACAAACTAAATAAATAAATAAAATAAAAATACATATCATAAAACCGCGTGCATGTTTCAAAAGATTGCTCTTGGTGCTCATAGCGCATCCCACGTTTATTGAGGGAAAGCACAGACAACATTTATGGAAGAAAAGTACAGACATCATATTGGTCCTCCCAAATGAATTTCAATGCAGGGGCCAATAGGATACTTAGGTGTGTCCCAAAGGTGCTTCCCCCCCCCCCCCCCAGAGGCAATTGGACTTTCTGGTATTTATTTTTCAAAGAAAAACCAGCAGAAAGTCCAGTTGCCTCTTTTTAAAAAAAGCACATTTGGGACAACCAGGACCCGGATGACTGAGAATCTCCATAGATGCTCATCAGGGGTGGGATTCAATTTTTTTTTTACTACCAGTTCTATGGGTGTGGCTTGAGTGGGCGTGGCAGGGGAAGGATACTGCAAAATCTCCATTTCCTCTCCACTCCAGGGGAAAGTTACTGCAAAATCCCCATTTCTTCCCAATCAGCTGGGACCCGGGAGGCAGAGAATAGATGGGGGCGGGGCCAGTCAGAAGTAGTCTTTACCGGTTCTCTGAACTACTCAAAATTTCTGCTGCCGGTTCTGCAGAACTGGTCGGAACCTGCTGAATACCACCTCTGGTGCTCATATGTGTTTCTGTCTAGACAACGTGCCAGTCCCAGGAGAAGTTCTACTGCTTGGCAGCGCAAATTCAGCTTCTCTTGCAGATTCCAGAGAAAATCTGGAGTGCTATGGAATCTTCTCAATATTTATCTGCCACTCGACTCTATCTGTTATGCTGCCACCTCTGTGGCCTTCTGCAGTTGGATTCTTCAAGTACACACTACAGCCCAATTCTGGCATGTTTTCCTATTCTTGTGCGACAAGTAGCAGCAGCTAGCCATTTCCGGTAAGCAGCTTGAGATACTTTTTCCAAGCCTAGATTGCTTAATGTAGTTTATTGATGAGATGCTTTCTTTTTGGAGAAAAAAAATGTAGTTTCCTGTCTTAGGAATTCAGATACTGAAATAGTATCAGAAATAGCAAAAGATGCATCTTAATTATCAGTAAGGATCCTAAATAATAAGTGTCAATAAACTGTCCTAGACAGCTACTTTCAATTATATTACTCTTTTATATAAAAACTTTTTTGTAGTACTATAACTATATATTAAAACGCCCCCTGGTGTTTGACTTCATAACAGCAAAATTAGCAATAACCTTGATATATGCATTATTTTATTTCATGTATTTATTAAAACATTTCTTGTCTGCTTTGGCTTTTGCTCCATTGTACTCTACTTTGGAACCGCTAAAGTCAAACTTGAGTGTTTTCTATACATACAGACGTTCAGTTCCCAGAATTGTCCAGCCACGGAGGATGTAATTTTGAGAACTGAGGTCTGCATTCAGATGTCACTAAAGACAGAGTAGTCAATGATCAGGCTGGCAGATTTTATTCCATTTGATTGTTACTTTTGCTTTCAAAATAAAATATTTAATAAATCTGAGTTTTTAATATAAAGTTTGTATGGCTTTAGATAACCATTTTTATGTTTATGACGTATGCTTTTTTAATTGTTTAAACTTCTATTGAATATTATAAATCTGCTAGCATTTTGTTTGTCTCTCTTAGGTCAACTATCTTGCAGGAGAGCAAATCACTTTTAAAATGCCGGACTGTTTCGGATCATGCAGTAGCAGAAGCTTTGTGCTCAGCCATGCTTCTTGAAGATAGTTCACCACGCCAGGCTCTTGCAGATTTCCTGCTGGCCAGAAAATCTGCAATTCAGCAACTTCTGAAACAGCCTCATCATGGTTGGTACACATGTAGTGCTAACATTAGCAATTCTATCTGCTTTGAACCTGCAGCTTCCATGTATCCATTAATCCATGGTCTTTGTGGGTCTTTGCAGGTTCCTTCCCATGCTGAATAAATTGCAAAGAAGTTTATTGGTATTAGAGATGAAAGTTAAAACAGTGGCAGCTACTTTTTCAGTTACTATTGTGGGTTGATTATTTTTTGCTCCCATATTAAGGCATTTATATTTCTAAAATAAGATTAGGGTTACTATATAGTGGCTAGAAATTATAACTGAATGAACTCAACCAGTTCCTCAAAATTGATAACCTTTTAGTTATATTTTTCTAGAAGATGTTGCTGATCACTTAGCATTGTTTTCCTTTCATCTTTTTAGAATGTTAAGAGTATGGAAATTAATAATCAAATGATTTCTTTCTTCTAATTGGTGGGTGTTGTGTTTCCTTGAAGCAGATGTTTTTGGTTGAATATGTACCGTACTTTTCAGAGTATAAGATGCACTCCCCCCCCCCCAAAAAAAAGTGGGTGGAAATGTCTGTGTGTCTTATAGAGCGAATGTTGCCGAAGCCTTGCTGTTCCAGGCTGTGGGGATCACCACTGCCTATCCCCACCGCCTGGAATGGGCCAAAAATGGGTTGTGCAGAGGCTGAAAATGGGATGTGCGGAGGCTGAAAATAGGGTGCGCAGAGGTGGCGATAGGTGACAGTGGCATTAGGTAACACTGGTGCCGATGGGCAGTGGCAATCCCTGCACCCTGGAATAGCTGATAGGAGGTATTCTGGGAGGCAGATCCAAACGCCAATCAGTTGCTTGTGCTAAATCAGGCTGTGTTGAAACTGACCACTCTGTTTGCTATTTGCTGCAAGGAGGCAAATTGCCCGGGGGGGGGGGGGGGGGCAGAGGCAGATTTTGTTTTCTTGTTTTCCTCCCCAAAAGCTAGGTGCGTCTTATACTTTGGAGTGTCTTATAGTCTGAAAAATATGGTATATACAGCTGTTATTATACTTTTTTGTTTGTTTATTTGTTCATTTTAAACCAGATGCAGGCATCAAAGCACAAATTTGCTCCTTGGTGGAGCTTCTAGTCACAACCCTGTATCAAGCCCACGCCCTCTTCTATAACCTGCCAGAGGGAACACCCTCGGATCCATCTCTTCCTTGTGGCTTGCTTTTCTTGACTTTGGAGACCATCACCAGCCAGCAATCAACTGGTGAGCAAGATCATATACCATTGACTATTGCTTTGCCTCCAGTTTAATCATTAGTGATCTGATCTCTCTTTTTGCTGCAATTTTCTTTGGGAAAGGGCTCAGCATGTTGAAGGAAGAAACCAAGTTGATTACCTCTTTCAAATACTTGCCACCATCTGTCACAGAATTCCAGCCAACACTCAGAACTTTGGCACACCCCATAAGCCAGGATTGCCTTAGAGATACACTTCAGAAATGGATCAGCATGTGAGTCTATAAGGAACATACCTTGTTGGAGGTATTTGGTATTGTGGCCTTCTTGGCAAATATATTGAATAGCCTCTGTGCAGGAATGAAATTGTAGTTAATGAAGATTGTTGTGGTTAACAAAAACAAAAGAGAGCCTTGAATCTTGAAAGATGGATAATTAAGCTGATACATTAAAACTTTGTTCAGCATTACAAGCATTACTTTGATGCTGTGTTGATATCTACTCCAGCACTGAGATGATAATCCAGATTTGATTTGAGTTTTTACTTGTCACTTAAAAAAAAAGTCTCCATCCTGCTTAGTATAGTTCAACAACTGTAAGTGTTGTTAGTCTTTATATTTCTAAATTCCTTGTTTCCAAATATTTTCAGGTAAAAGGCTGTTTTGGGTTTTTCAGGTTTTTCATAAATCATTACCTGTTCTTTTAGAATTTCAATAGGACTTGTATATTTACAAGGTTCTAGTTTTCTATTAACCTAGCCTATTTTGTCTTTGATGTTCTGATTATCAGCACAATTTTCTCATTGCATTGATTCATAATTATGTGTAATGGGTCCTTGCTGTAACCTATACAATAAAAGTAACAGTTTGTACAAGCTTGTAAGTAGCCCTCAATAGAGCTATGAACTGTAATGGGACTCAGGAAACTGCTTACTTACTCTCTAAAATTCTTTTCAGGTGCAATGAAGACATTAAATCTGGGATCACAGACTTACTGGTGTATGTGAAGAGCCTTAAAGGCTTGGCCAGGATCCGTGATGCTGTATGGGAGCTGCTTACCAGTGAATCTATGAGTCAGAACTGGGATATGGTATGTCATCGGCTTCTTGATAAGCCCATCTCTTTCTGGGAAGATCTGCTACACCAGCTTTTTCTGGACAGGTTACAGGTAAGATCTTGGCAAAATTTAGCTAAGAAACAGGCTAGCTGATGCTGATAAAATAACATAAAACACAATGAAGCAATCTTCATTGCTTTGTTGCTTTGGATATCCTGTGTTCTTTTTTCCCTTCCCTAAATGACTCTGGGTCTGTTTCTTCCATGTTATGGTATGTCTAAATACCTCATTTACTTTCTGACCGCTTCCTGGCTGCCAGTTTTGAAGCAAAATAATAATAATCTTTTTTCATCTTGATCCTTTGGTTCCTGTTTTGAATATAAGAATGGAAAGGACCTTAGTGGGGCAAGAAAGGGGCAGCTTCCAAGATTCCCATATACCAAATATTAGCTTGGTCCTATATTTTCCATAGCCTCCTAAAATCATCTGTGTGCTCATGATTGGTACTGACCATTTTTCTCCCTGCAACATTTTTTCCCCCAGACTCTGACAAAGGAAGGATTTGATGACATCTCCAACAGCTCTGGAGAGCTTCTTCTTCTGACTGTGCAGGAACTTGAAGCAAAATTTGACTCTTCTAACCACAGCAAACATATCCTATTTGAATGTAACATGGCCTCTTTCCTATGGTCAGAGAATCCTAATGACCTGCAACCTGATGCTGCCTGGATCAGTGTGGCAAGCCGCAGTCAGTCCGCTAAGAGTGGATTGTCTATGAAGGCGCAAGCCTACAGTCCCAGCGTCCAGAATTTCTGCAGTGCACTAGATTCCAAGCTGAAGACCAGGCTGGAAGACCTGCTGTCTTATCTGCCTTCCAGCTCCTCGTCATCTGAGGATCCATTGTATGGAAACTCTAAGAACTCCGCTTTTGACAGATTTTCTGACGCAGGCATTGTTGAAGAGCTGTTGCGCAGCCACTGCATTCGTTGTTCGGATGATTTGCTGGGCTGTGTTAGAGAAAAGCTGCACCGTGCTCAGGAGGCGCTCCAAGGGTGCCCAGATAGTTTGCATAACCCCCAAATCAACACAGTTTTGTTTATGGCACGGCTTTGCCGGTCGTTAGGGGAATTGTGTCCACACTTGAAGCAATGCATTCTGGGAAAATCAGGGTGCCCAGAAAATATGACAAGGGAGCTCTGGTCTTTGAAGAAGACGGGGAAAGGTAGAACCGAAGAAATGAATCCCGTACAGGCTAAGTGGCAAGGATTAAAAGAACAACTTTTGCAGGATAGCTTGTCTGCTTATCGGATATGGAGCACCGCTGCTGCTAAAGTGAGTGACTTTTGCGGGGAGGGGGGCAAGCAGGTGTCTGCTGCCCATTTTGGCTGATGACTAAAACAAGCTATTTATAATTTAATTTGCTTAACATAGAAGTGCAAAGGATTTGGAGACTATTGTTTTTAGCTGAAATATAACAGGTCAGTATAAAATAAGAAAATGACAGGGAATGACAGGTAGTCCTTGACTTAACAACCACAATTGAGCCCAAAATTTCTGTCGTTAAGTGAGACATTTATTGAGTGAGTTTTCTCCCATTTTAAGAGCATTCACATTTGATTGCTACAACTGAAGCTACTACTTTAAATGTGGCTCATTCATGAAGCATGAAAAAATATTTCTTAAAGTTGTTGGAGAACAAGCATCGCGGTTGGAAGGAGGGCTCAAGTGGGAAATTAATTTAGAATCACTATATAAATGTAAGAGGCAAAGTCTCTGTCTGTCTGTCTGTCTGCCTGTCTCTCTCTCTCTCTCACACACACCACACTTGAGATTTATCTAGTCTGAAAACTCCCAGTCTGGGGAGATTCCTGTGAAATAGCCATAGAACAATAAAGTAGTTTCTGTTCTGACCCAGCCTTTGCAAAAGCAAGAAACAGACTCCTTGTCACTAAAACTCCCTCTTTATTTACCTCTTGAGAATTAATTGCATTCAATCATAAAAAGTCCAGGAAACAGTCTTTCAAAGAGTTAACTGCAGTAACAGACCTTATCAGTTCCTTGTGATAATTGCAAGGCCATGAGCTCCCAGCTGAAAGGTTGCAAACTAAGTTCTGGCAAGCAGTCTCTGTGGCACCCAGCTGTTCTTCCTCCTCACTCCAAAGGCAGCTTCCTCTCCGGTGGCTGGGATATGTCGGACAGTCCTGGCTCTATCTCTGCATCCAATGCAGAGCGTCCATTAGAGCCTTCCTCAGACTTCAGAACTGGCCCAAATTCCTCCCCATGGTCACATGATCAAAATTCAGATGCTTGGCAAGTGACTCATATTTATGATGGTTGCAGTGTTCCGAGGTCAAGTAATTCCCTTTTGGGACCTTCTGACAAGCAAAGTCAATGGGGAAACCAGATTCACTTAACAACTGTATTACTAACTTAACTGCAGTGATTCACTTAACGACTATCAAGAAAGGTCATAAAGTTCCCAAGAGTCGAGGTGGCGCAGTGGTTAGAATGCAGCACTACTTCTGCTGACTGCCAGCTGCCTGCAGTTTGGCAGTTCAAATCTCACCAGGCTCAAGGTTGACTCAGCCTCCCATCCTTCCAAGGTGGGTAAAATGAGGATCCAGATTGTTGGGGGCAATAGGCTGACTCTGTAAACCGCTTAGAGAGGGCTGTAAAAGCTGCTGAAGCAGTGTATAAGTCTAAGTGCTATAGTACTATAAAATGAAGCAAAACTCACTTAACAACTGTGTCATTTAGCAAAAGACATTTTGGGCTCAATTGTGTTGTAAGTCGAGGACTACCTGTACCTCAAGAGTCCAAATCACCTGCACAGCCAACCAGAGACAGCACCGCCCCTCAACCAACCCACACAACTCCCCCCCCCACCAGCAGTTCACCTCCCAGTGACCCTGACCCAATGTAACCTCCCCATCAGCAGACTCACTGATGACTCACACCTGACTCATCACAAGACCCTCACTTGGCACATATCTGAAGTCCTTATAAACAGAAGAACACTGACACCGACATCCCTAAACTCTGCTGAAGATGTTATACCTAGCTTGGTAACGAAATGTTTGGAAACCAACCCACAAGCTCGGAGAACGAACCTCCGGCTTACACGACACCTGAGCTGCAGATATTCACCACTATCACAAACTACCTGTATTGCTCTTCCATAGAGAGCAAATATGCTGAGATTGCAAAATAGGAGAGGCAATAGCAATAGCAGTAGACTTATATACCGCTTCATAGGGCTTTCAGCCCTCTCTAAGCGGTTTACAGAGAGTCAGCATATTGCCCCCAACAATCTGGGTCCTCATTTTACCCACCTCGGAAGGATGGAAGGCTGAGTCAACCCTGAGCCGGTGAGATTTGAACCGCTGAACTGCTGATCTAGCAGTAGCCTGCAGTGCTGCATTTAACCACTGCGCCACCTCGGCTCTTTTCTACAGGCAAGCTGATTATGCTTCTACATTCCCTTTTAGTTTAGAGCCAAGGTGGCGCAGTGGTTAAATGCAGCACTGCAGGCTACTGCTAGATCAGCAGGTCAGCGGTTCAAATCTCACCGGCTCAGGGTTGACTCAGCCTTCCATCCTTCCGAGGTGGGTAAAATGAGGACCCAGATTGTTGGGGGCAATATGCTGACTCTCTGTAAACCGCTTAGAGAGACCTGAAAGGCCTATGAAGCGGTATATAAGTCTACTGCTATTGCTATTGCTATTAGTTGTCTCCCAACACACTAAAGCTCAACAAAATGAGCCACAGGATAATTAACTTAAGCATTTATTTTTTAATGGAAGAAATTAAAATAGAAGTGGACAGCTTGAGATCTCCGAGATGCTTACTGTACCTTCACCTCCAGAAGTTGTTACCAAATTACAGTGTTTGAGAGGAGGTGATTATTAAATATTTGATTCATTTTAAAGAAATACACACTGAAATTAAACCAAAACTAGTTTTGTCTCATCTCTACCCACTAGTCCTAGAAATGTAATCCTTCCTATGCATCCCAGGAATAATTTTGCTGGTTCTAAAGAAAATATTTTGAAATTATAGGGACACGGTGACTCAGTGACTAAGACGCTGAGCTTGTCGATCAAAAAGGTTGGCAGTTTGGTGGTTCGAATCCCTAGCGCCACGTAACAGAATGAGCTCCCGTTACTTTTCCCAGCTTCTGCCAATCTAGCAGTTCAAAAGCATGTAAAAATGCAAATAAAAAAATAGGAATCACCTTTGGTGAAAAGGTAACAGCGTTCCGTGTGCCTTTGGCATTTAGTCATGCCTGCCACATGACCACAGAGACGTCTGGCTGCACTGCCCCCTAGAATCAGGAATGACTAGCACATAGGTGTGAGGGGGGGATTTTACCTTGAAATTAGTAGGGGAGGGCATTGATGGTAGGTAGAAAATGTCTACTTTCAAACATTTCAAAGCTGAAATACTTTTGTTACAGTTATGCATTGATATTTAATGAATTTATGAAACGGAGTTATCTCTGCAACTGTCCTGCTATTTAGTTTGTCTGCTTGTGAATGAATCCTAGGTCCTGGTCCGGGACTTCACTCAGTCCTTGTTGAAAGAGGAAGCTGAAGCCATTCTGGCAACAGCCACCAACTGGGAGGAGAGTGAAATTGAAGAAGAGACAGAAAGTGGAAGCAGCATAAAATCTAAGATACGGCTCCCTATCCAGGTAAGAAATGACGCCCTATTTTTATTTATACATATTTATGTCAGTGCTTCAGATGATATTCCTCAATAAATAAATGAACAAATATAATGTTTTTGGCTGATTGTTTGAGTTCTCTTTATCTAGTTTTAGGATATGTGGAGAACAGATCATATTTTAGGTCATTTATGAGAAATATTGAGAACATTCAAACAAGTTCACAAACTTTTAAATACCATTGTCTGTGTATGTATCCATCTATTTAACAGTCTATATATAACTATATAGATACACTAATAACAAAAGCACTGTGTCATGAATGACGATCATTCTATATAAATTGTGAATTTACATATAAGAAGTGAACTGATATCCAAATTAACCAGTGGCCCAGTAGTAGAGCTGAATTTGAGTCCAGCTTTGCCTCCAATTTTCCTTGAAATTGGAAATTTCATAAAATGCAATAATGATTCGCAGATTTTCTTAAATATCCTTTTAAAAAGTTTTGGATGACAACTTTTCTGAAAACAACGAAGAACCCTTAATTGGGCCAGTTGTTACTGAACTTTGAGAGGAGAACTTTGAGAGGAGTGAAACAGAGGTGGGTTTCTGTTGGTTTGGCCCGGATCGGGCGAACTGGTAGTGGTGGCGGGCAGGAGGCTCTGCCCACCTGCCCGGATGCTTCTGCGCATGCGCAGGAATGCACACATGCACGCACAAGCCAACCAGTTGTAAAAAATTGGAAATCCACACTGGAATGAAAGCCAACAAATTTCAGATTGTAAATCATCCTCTTACGTAAGTGTTGCCATCAAATACAATTTAGATCAGAGGTGTCCAGTCTTTAAGACTTCTGGACTTCAACTCCCAGAAATCCCCAGCCAGCATGGGTGGAATTCAAACTTGGATACTCCTGGCTTGGACAATTTAGGTGCCGATTCAACAGCATTCCACTGTCAAACTGCAACATTCTTTACAGCCATCCTGGTGTGTCCAGTCGTTGCTCTTCAGCTTGTGTCAAGAAATAAACCGAGTTGGAGGCCACACTCTTCCCAAGGTTATCTTGCAAGAACTGCTCAAGGCATGCATGACTGAAATACTAGCTGGCTATGAAAAACTATCAGAAGGGAAACGGGAGAAGGTACGTTCCTGGGGCTTGTGATTGGTGGGACATGCAGTTTAAAAATAAGGAATTCTTCCCCCTGTGATCTGCATTTTTCTGAGGCAGCAATGCACCATAATTGGCTCAGCATTGTGGTACTTAAGAGAAAAATGAATATATAAGGTTTTTTAAAAAATTATAAGATTATCCTGATAAGATTGCTATGAATTACGATTGTCAAACTATTCATTTAGATCGAGTAGATATACTTGATAACTCATTCTAAAAGTTAAAATAAATTATCTGCAATGTAAAAAAGACTAGATTGAATGCAACCCTGGTTACAATAGCAATCTAAATATTGTTCTGTGAAATTGTCTGAATGATTATTTTACAGCCAGTATTACTGACACAAGTATTCCCATATTTTGCTGTTAGAGATATTAAACAGTGTAGCATGAGAGCTATAGTGGACTAGCTGCTGAATCAGATTTGACTATTAGAGCAGGGTTCCCCAACCTGTGGGAAGTGGCCCACTACCGAGCCATGGCCTATTTGCAATCACACTCGCACAAGTGCCAGGCATCGGTGCTCGCAGCCCCCCCCCCCCCCCCCCACACACCATGCTGAGCTGCCAACCTAGAAAGGTTGGGGAATGCTGTATTAGAGCACTTCAGCGGCAGAGTACAATCAGGAGATGCATCAGTTCTGGTAGATGATTGGTGTGAATGTTGATAGAACTTCCCCCCTTCAGACATGTGAAAGGACCTTTGTTCAATGAGTGTATAGACATTTTTTTTATATTCATGTACAGAAAGAAGGAAAGGTACCGATTACTCAGAACAGGGCTTTGCAACTACTGTATGATCTTCGTTATCTGAATATAGTCCTGAAAACTAAAAATGAAGATATGAAAAGCAGCAGAAACAAGCATGATGCCAGTTAAGTATACTATAAAGTATTATGTCTATAAATTTACTATCTTATTTTTATGCATTTAAGAATGTTGCTATATCCACTTTACTTTGAGACGTAATATTTTGCAATATGTTCATACGCGCATAGGTTTCAAGCAATGCTAACAATAATCTAAAATCTGTTGGACTACAAACAGAACCTTTTAAAAAAGAGCATTCATTGTTTTTATCAACATAGTCTGTAATTTTGCAGGTAGTCAACATTCAGGAACTGATTATCCTATCTTCCTGATTTATGACAGCCTGAATCGGAATTTCAGGAAATTAATTTGGCTAAAAGTTGACCGAGTAAATACTTTTTAAAAAAATCACTATGCTTTAGCGTTCTAGAAAAATGGAAGGGAAAATACACCAAGGTAATTTATTGGATGAATCTGAAACGTTTTAAATATCTCTATCTTTTGCTAATAGATGATCAGTTCAAAAGATTTTTCTGACTACATTAAGGGAAAGAGCAGTGTTTAATTATCTTAGTTCAAGATACAATATTTGACATTCCATTCATAAATAGCTGGAAATTGTTTAATTTCATTGTTTATATACGTTGGTTTATGATGGGGTTTTTCACCATCTGGTAAAGTTAATTTCTTTGCATAGGACTGCAAAGAGCATTTGCCTACCCAAGGGGAGCAGCTCTTCAATATAGTAAATGAGATTGTTTTTCTTTGTTTCAGGATTGAGAAACAGATCGATGCTCTTGAGAGCTATATAGATCCTTTCGACTTGGATGTTTTTACTCCTCACTTAAACAGTAACCTTAATCATCTGGTACAACGAACGTCTGTAAGTTCAAAGGGAGAGAATGTAGATGGTTCCAAGTAGACTTTATTGTCTTAGATCATCTACACCTATTTATGTTGGTTGGAAGATCATAATACTAATTTTCCAAGTAGGAAATGATAATACTAATTAAACAACTATTACATCCATAAACTGTGCAATGCACTTTGCTTTTATATATATGTAGTCCTCAACTTAACCATGATGGAGCTTGCCCATTATGCTTGTATGTCCTGATGGTCATACCGGAACTTTGAGGACTGGTTGTAACCATCACTTGTTCCGTGCCGTTGTAACTTGGAGCAGTTCTGGTACAAGTGGTCATTAACCAAGAACTGCCTATATAGCAAATGGCTTATTATGATCATCTTTTAATTAAACAGTGCAATGACTTTCCATTAACTATATGTTCTCATTAGAAATACTATCTTCTCTGAACAGCCATAAGCAAGGAAAACCCCACAAGGCTGAATAGATGTAGTCTGGGAAGATCACAGGCCACAGTATGTTGATCTTTGGAAACTCCAGTTTGTGTCGCATAGCTCAAACTGGTAATGTAACTGGGCAAAGAGATACTGTCGCTTATTCAAGCGTTGTAGGTAATAATTACAGCACGTTCTTTAAGCTACATGCATTCCTCACGCTACTTTTCAATTTAACATGACTTTATAGTTGAATGGACACTTTATAGGTGAGTGTTCTTCTACTGAGATCAGATGGTTCTCTCTTTTCTGTCCTCTAGGTCCTGTTTGGCTTATTGTCAGGAACAGAGAATCAGTACACGAGCAGAGGCAGTTGTTCAACGTCTCAAAAACTACATAACATCCTACCTCTAACTTCTAGCCAGATCAGGTAAGTCACTCAGAGCTGTAAGCAATTAAAAAAAACACGTTCTGTAAAAACAAAAGCGTCTGAAAGTGGAAAGCAATTAAAAAACCTGTTTCTTCTTTTTTAAGATTTGGACTGTTGCCTCTCAGCACATCAAGTTCTCGCAAGGCTAAACCTGTTCTGAGAAATACTGAACACGAAACTCAGGTTGGTTCCTTTGTTTCACGGATGGGCAACTTTTGGACGCTGGTGGGTTTTTGAGAGTCAGGATGGAGAGCTGCAATACTTGGGACTTGGGTTTAATACCGTTTCCCCAAAAATAAGCCTTCCTCAGATAATAATCCCAATCTGGCTTTTGAGCACATGCGCTAAAATAAGCCCTCCCCCCAAAATAAGCCCTCCCAGAAAATATTGCAACACAGCAGCAGCCATGAGGTGACCATGCTTGCCGCCTCCTGCACCTCAAAAATAATAAGACCTCCCCAAAAATAAGGCCAAGTGCTTATTTCAGGGGTCAAAAGAAAATAAGGCCCGATCTTATTTTCAGAGAAACACGGTAGTTTAATAATTTAGCTATTGTTTCAAGTTGCACTGCATCTATTTTAAGCCCAATATTTATTTTCATCTCAAATCAAAATTACGCTGCCAGTTTTCAGGAACTGTAAGAGGATTTTGCTGGCTGCAAAAAGGAGGTTTAGGGGGAGTTGCTGAACTTAACCATCTATGTTCTCTACTACACTATACTGTTTTCCCTATCTTTTCCTAGTAGTGATTAACTTGGATTTGTATCACATTACTTTGTTTCAAGGATGCAGACAGGACGAATTGTGCAGCAAAATAATTCAACAGTAGGATGTACAAATGTTTTGCTAGTTATGTTTTGCAATGAAATTTATGTTTAATTTCCGTTGTCTGGTTAAGACACCAGACTAGAAGCCAAAAGAGAAGGTGGGTTCCAGTATCACCTTAAGCATGAAAGCCTGCTGAGTGATGTTGGGCTATTCATTCTTAGCCCAACTCAAACTCATAAGGTTTTTGTTCTGGGGAATTATTAAAATAACAAAGGTGGGAAATAAATAAATAAATCTTTGTAACAGCAGTAATGTCTATTTAACTGCCTTATAACCTTTATTCCAGTGTGATGCTGAATCCAGTAATTCCTGAAGAAACTTTATTGGGGTATTAAACCGTGTGAATTGAAAGGCATCTCTCCCCCATGAAAACTAACACTGTCATACAGCTTTTTTCTATAGCGCATTGAACTTGAGACCTTTTATCAAATTACCTGTGTTTATGGAACCGATGCTCCCTGAAAAGAGCAGGTTCTTGATGCATGTTAAGATTTACTTGCTTTTGTGTTGCATCTTAATGTATTTTTGGAAAATGATTATACCTTTCTTTTAATGAGAGAATTGCCTCTCACAATTATTTTTTAAATTCCACATACCTTTTTTTTAAAAAATGTAGATTTCTGTTACTATGGGTGCATTATAAATACATACTTTATCACTTGTGAGTGTAACACACATACACACATGCATAAATTTAATTTTTGACAATGCAACTTTTGATTGCTTTCTGCTTAATCCTGAGCCTATTTCTTTGGGCTACTTTAGTAAAACTAAGCCCATTAATAATTATTAACCAGCTGCTTGCCAGACGTTCGTTGGTCATATAGTTGGGGAAAGCTTTTGAATGTCTGCTTAATTGTGCATGCTTTGGCAATCAGCCGCTCTATAATTATTACCAACCATACTTTTCTACCATGTCCATTTTTGCCATTAAATTAAGGAATGTAATCATTCTGAACTTTTAGAGATTCTTGAAACAAACGTTTTCAAAAATACTGACACTGGATTTTCTATGTTAAAGGTCAGACAACCTTTGGATGGCCAAAGGCTGCAAAGTAGCTCAGCAAAAATTTGAGGGAGATTGGTTTATAAACCAATGTTTTAAAAGTTCTTTCATTTATTTTGCACCTCAGAAGGACAGAAAACTGCTGTCCATTTTTAGCATGGTAAACATAGTTAGGCAGTAAGTCCTACAAAAAGGGGGAATTTTAACATAAGGCATCAGAGCTGCAGTTGCAGACTACTTAACACCCACTGAATTTCTCCTGGCAAAATTTCAACTTTTTTTTTTTAAACTGCACTTTCAGAGAAGGGAGATATAATTTGCTCTGGTGGTCCTGCTAGCTATTGTGAATCTGAGCTCACATCTGTCACTCACATAGCTATAAACTTCTTGCAAATAACAAAGAATGGCAATCTCATGGGGCTATTGACTTTTCTTTTGTTAAAATTAATAGGTTCCAACCCCTGGCCTGATGAGACCGGAAGAAGAGACGCTGCTGCGTCCTGGGTTCCTGTTCAGGCAACTGGCAGCAGAGGAGGAGGAGGACACGGCAGCACCATCTTTGTTTAAACTTGGCTGGCTCTCAAGCATGACCAAATGATTGAATAAATGCGAACTATCATGCTCTTGGCTTTGTAATGACAAAAAGATGTGTAAGGCCTATGATTCACACCCCGTTTTAGCCCGGAGCTCATGGCTTAAATGTACAACTAATCAAGAGCGTCTAAAAATACAAGATATGCAGCTTAGGCAGCTGAAGTTATTAACTGATTGTTTTCTTTAAACAGCCAGTGTAATTAAGTCCATGGCCAATAGAAAAGTTCCTGTGTGTGTTTGTGTGTAAGTAATAAGGAAGCAATTGTTTGCACTCCAGTAATAAAATCTCCCATTCTACCTCATGGGAGTATTTTTTAAAGTGGCCTTAATACATAAAGACTTAACTTTTTAAAAGAGTAAGTTACCATAAAAACATATTCACTATTTATTGAAATAAAAAAAAAGACTTATAAAACTAAACACAAATGTTGGAAAGGATCTTACATAAAGCATCGGTTACTAATAAAACAGATTGAGAAGTCAGACTGGACTCATTATGCACTCCTATAATACAGAGGTGGACTCTTAGGCTCATCCCGACACATCAGCTCTCCACCCTCAACCAGTCTCCAGAACAATCCTATAAAAATTACTCCAAAGCTCCCTTTGCATTGCAGTAGTGCAGCAAACCACAAGTAAACAACTACCTGTTAACCTGTTATTCCAAATAGAGATTGAAAAGGCAACAGGCATTTTGTGCAATTTTAACAATTTCTTTTTTTAAAGTTGAAATATCACACAGTGCTGTCCCCCTTCACAGAAGGCAGAGAGCTGCTAGGCTCATCATGTTGGAGGACGGCCCCTGTTCTGTAAGCTGTGGAAGTGCGCCTCCTTCAAGATCTGGTTGATGTGGAAGTAAGGGCCTTGGCATAGTGCAGACTGCTCGTGGAAAGACTGAGGAGGAGTCACAGGACTTGATCCTGGCATTATCTGGGGTAAGCTGGTGTCTGTCCCGGTAGCTCTGTCAGGACTGCTTATGTTGCTGCTGCTGCTATAGCTGCTGGTACTGCCACTCTCACTGCTGGAAGACTGTGGAACAAGACATACAGGGAGGCTGATCATCATAACTTGCCAAAAGCAACTTTATATCTCAAGCATTTTTCTGGAGAAGTCTGTACCAAAAACATGATCATTCTGTTTCTATAGGGAAACATTGCAATAAGCAAGTTAAACATGCAGGTCCAGCAATAATTTGATGTACTTTCAATTCCACTGGGGGAAAAACATGCCTTGCCACAAACCCCAAATGTCATATTTATATTTTCAAATATTCAAATAATTGATCTGAGGCTGAAATTTAACAATCTTAAGCACCATACTGTTACATATAAAACTGAATTGCTTTGAGTGAGTCAGTCTACCCATCTATCACTGTTATCTCCCACTAAACATCTGATGAAGCAAGGTATAGTTAATTCCTCAACAGATTATTTGTCCCTGCTACCATATTTGTTAAGCCGCAATGGGAGATTTTAAAACTGAATTCAAATAGTTAATGTTTAATTACACCTTCACACAAATATAAAATGTTAAGAGTTGCACTAATATAATATTCCTTGATGGGTACAAATTATGTTTAACACTAGAAGGATTCATTCATGCACATACATAATGTCAACTGCCAGGAAGGCAAATAGTCACCTCCCTTATAGGCAGAGAGAATTCCAGCTGCCTATCTCATTCCATCATTATTATAATTTCCATAGCTAACTTAGTAAGCAATGGGCAAATGAAGACATCAGAGAAAACCAAGGTGAAAGATACTGCTTGGATTAACACATCACAGTGAGCCATAATGTGACTCTTTGCTTTACTTGAACAAATTCAGGTAATGAAAAGTTAACAGATACCATGTTGCTGCTGTTCAAGATATTAGATCTGAATATGAACATTCAATGAGTTTCTGATGAAAATCACTGTGAATGCTGCCTTGCGTTACAGAACAAGAAAACAAAAGCATACATATTGAAAATTTACATTTGAAAGAAAAGCTTATAAATCAAATGCACCAGGACTATCTATTTTAATGTAAACAAAACTAATAAACTAAATTATATGCTTCGTCCTAAGAGGGTCAGTACACTGCAATTCACTCTGAGTTGGAGGGAATATTACTAATCATGCATGAGCTTCCAAATTAATCTTTAGAGATCCTTGTTGGGAGGGAATAGTGCAAACACACAGAATAATACTGGCTTTCTTTTCACGACAGACATGCCAGACAAATTATGATAAAAATGACTGGTATTAATCCTTAACATTTTCAAGATGCTCCGCATGCTGCACAATGCATTGTAAGCCAAGGCATTCATATTAAAAGGTGTTATGTAAAAGTTCTGGTTCACAAAAGTCCGGAGAAATGGCACAGGTTAGTATCTCTGGAAAGCAACTGAAACAAAATTTAAGAGGAATAAATTATAAATAGCCCAAATTAGCAAGCATAATGTAAGAAGGAAAACTGATCCATATTTGTGAGACTAAGAGAAAGGGGAAGGATGATAATCACAAAAATAGGGAAAAGAAAAAGAAGTTTGGGGAAACAGAAGGAGGAAAAGAATTAAAACTGGAATTTTTGAGAGCACAAGAGAAAATGGTTAAAAAAGGAAGAAAGGTAAAAAATTACATTAGTAAACTAAAGAGAATAGTAGTAAGAGTGTTATTGTGATGTAACTAATTAAGAAATAAAGAAATGATAATATATTGTTAATTGTAGAAAAAATTGAAAGAAATGCTCTCTATGTTTAAATTGAATTAGAGAACAGATGCTGTTTATAGCAAAATATACCAATGGAAAAAATAAGAAATGAAAATTTGGTGTAATTTTGAAGAGGCAATTGAAGATATTGTTTATGTATTAAGAAAAAATAACCATAAAGATGAGAAATAATGGAAGATAATTTGGTGGAAAGTGAAAACGAAACTATGATGTAAAAAGGACTATGTAAATGAGACGATGTAAAAGAAAAGAACCGGACAACTCTTTGTTCCTATAATATGTGTAATTTATATTAAAAAATAAAAAAAACCTTGAATGGAAAAAAAGAAAGGGGAAGGATGTAATGGATTTGAACAGAGGAGGTTTAATCTTCTGGGGTGGAATTGATGAACACAAAGTTCACAATGATGGAAGCTAGCATGCAGGCCTGATTATGAATGACTGGACTAAAATATATTTCAGAAAACAAAGTGCTACATACAAAAGTAGCCACTGGTGACACTTGTATGTCATGTTTCTCTGAATGTTGGCGATGTCACAACAACTGATAAATTTGAAGAAAATTTGCAACATAATGAATGGGATCTTCTAGGTAATGTGTATAAAATGAGAAAGCACTAGAACAAATAATTGGACCATTCTGGGATAAGAATAAATAACAATGGATATTGGTGTGTATCTACTTAAAAAAGATTTGTTGAAAAGTACGAATGCTTTGTTTATGATGAATACAAGGAAAGTAGTGAAAGATAAAAGATAATAAAGAGTTCTGAATGTGGGAGAGCTCCTTTTCCATAGAACCAACAGCGAACCTTGGGAAACAATGGAAATTTTAAAATATTCCAAAGCAGCAAATAGATGAAGAGAAAATGCAAATCCAATATTGAGAAGTATGAGACAAATTAATCTCCCAATTAATGACAAAAGAAACGGCATAAGGAAAGATTTGGAAGCAGCGGCTTGTAACAGATGGAGGAGAAATATGTTACAGGGCCCAAGAATAATATAGAGTTATGCTAATGAGAGCTACAAAAAAAGCACTCATGAAGGAACAAAGTGAATTTTAGATATGCTATGTGATGCAACAAGGAATACAGAACTGAAAATTAATGTGTTTAACATCCAGGTATTTGTTGTACGTTTGACAAACAATGAAATTGTGCACATGAGGAAATATTTACTAAGGAAGGGATAATGAAGAAAATGTAAAGCAAACAAATATTGGTAGAAAGGCAGTGGATAGTACGCAATGAACTGTTAGGAATATTTGTCAAAAGAAACAAAAATGATTTTGTAGAAGAGCTTAATCCTGAAAGGGAACAGCATGACAGAATGCATGTAAAAATACTTCAGCTACAAAAAGTATTCACACACTCTGTTAATAGGATAATATATTAACTGCCAAAGCAAAACTATATTGAAACCATCTTACCTCTGTATCCCACGAATCCTGAAAGACAGCATTTCGGCTACCACGTTTAGTTTGTGGAACTGGCCCATCCTCCTCTATGCCATTTCGTCTTCTCTTCCTGCAGCAAAAATTGGGGAGCAGTAGAATAAGCTCAGTATACTTTTAGAAGATACAATTACAGCTAACACACTGTTTAAAACTATTCATTTTTTCCATCTGCCCATTGCTACAAAGATATCAGCCATTAAACCCAGAAAAAAGCCGTATCAAAAGGTGCAATTCATCCTCTAAAGCAGTGGCCCCCAACCTTTCCAGATTGGCAGCCTGGGCCAACGGATGTGTGTCTAAGTGGCAGGTGCATGTGCGTGAACAGCTCCATTTATGCAAACAGCATGCGTGCACGCCCTTCCCTCATGGAGCTGTCCGTGCAAGAGTGCTTGCATTGCGCACTAAGCTCCAATTGCGTGGCAGGCACTTGTATTTGTGTGCAAAACTCCACTTACACGAGTGGAGGGTGCTTGGCTCGTGCATAAATGTTCACTTGCACAAGTGCCCTCTGCTCACACAAGTGGAGCTTGACAAGTGGGTGCTTGTCCATTTCTCCTGCTGCCTGGTTTTGAATAGACTGGTAGGGCCTGGGGGGTTTAAAGCATCTTTCATTATCCTATGCTAGTTTAAAAAACATGTACAGATTAATTATCTTTTAAAGTTGAATTTTAAACTTCATCTAGATGCTTAGAAATCTCAGTGCAGTAAGAATCATCTCAGTAGCAACCATTTTAAAATGAAACGTATCCTGAATGTCTGGCAATGAAAAATAGTTACAGGTGGTTCTCAACTTACAACCATTCAGTTTAGTGACTATTCAAAGTTACTGCAGTGCTGAAAAAAGTTACTCAAGACTGTTTTCCCCACTTATAACCATTGCAGCATCCCCATGGTCACAGGAACCAATTTTGGATGCTTGGCAACTGGCTCATATTTGTGATGGTTTCAGTGTCCTGGGATCACCTTTTGCAATCTTCAAATAAACAAAGTCAATGGGGAAGCCAGAACAACCATATTACTGACATAACAACTGCAGTGATTCACTTAACAATTGTGGCAAGAAATGTCATAGAATGGAGCAAAACTCACTTAATAATTGTTGCTTAGCAACACAAATTTTGGGTCAATTGTAGTCATAAGTTAAGAATTACCTGTCTGCTTCTCATCCTAATGGTCTATTAGATTATCAGGATTTATTTTATCTGTTATAAATGTCAGCAGTTCAAGATGGGTATGATAAGTGTTATTTTAAGTCCAAAGCAAACACAAATTTTGAGAAAAAAGCATTTTCTGTTTTTAAATGAGCATAACTTCCATATGGATATTCTTTCTCCTTTGTTATGTTCAAAAGCACCAATATATCTGGTACAATATTTCAGATGAGCTCACAAAATGAAGAGGATTATTCATAAACAAACATTTTTAATGCTCTAAAAAGACTGAAGCAAGTTTAAAAGTCATACTAGAGTCTTGAAAGTTTGGTAGAGATATAAAAAAATATGACGATCTATTTATTCAGTCGTTCAATTTGGGGGTATTTCTTTGTCTTGTTTATATACAGTTATTGTATGAGAATTTTTTCTAAGTGAGATGTGATTTTGAAAATTATTTTGTTTTCCAATTATGAACATTAACTATTTAACATATTGAATAGATCTAATGACTATTTTTTTCTGAGGTTTCTCTAAATATGGAACCATGATAAGTTCTACCAAGCTGTACAAAAATCTATCAGACAATGAACCAATAAAGCAGCATATTGTAATTTGAAACAGGCTTCAGGTTTTGACAGAAATGCATTTACAAGTATTGCATAGTTGGCCTTAATGTGCTACCAACATATTACATGTTCTCATAAATAACACCAGAGGAGCACAGCTGCTAAATACATTTAGGATTCCATTGCAAGCTTATAAGCTGTATCTCCATTTTTAATCTCAACTCAGCCATAAATTCACTGAATGGCTTTTAGAAAAATTACAAACCCCTTCTTTCTATATTCAAATGTTTACATCTGGTAACTTTGTAATATTAATTGAAGGCCTGCTTTGCAAGGCCTTAAAGAATGGCCGTGAAAGTGGTTAAAGAGATAAGATTTGCTTCTGAGAAACTTCAGGGTCAAATTTCTATTCTGTCATCAAATTGATAGAAGGATCTCGGCTCAAGCACAATTTCTTGACAGCTTTTTCCCTGAATGCCATCACTCTGCTAAACGACTAATCCCCATAACAGTCAAATTATGTACTAGGACTGTATTATTATTATTATTCTCTTCCTTCCTAGTACCTATCTCTTCCCACTTATGACTATAACCATATTGCTTGTATCTTTAACATTTATATTGTTTCATTTGTTTCCTAGTATAATTTGATTGCTTATTAGTGACCTATGACTATCACTAAGTGTTGTATCTTATGATTCTTGATGAACGTATTCTGTTTTATTTTATTTTAATGTATACTGAGAGCATATGCACCAAAGACAAATTCCTTTATGTGTCCAATCACACTTGGCCAATAAAGAATTCTATTCTATTCTATTAAATGTTCCTGCAAAAATAAAAAAAAATAAGAGTATATACCAGCCTAAACCAATTCAAGGAAAAATAAAATAGAATCATAAAAAAGCAGCAGTCGAAAAGAACGATCAAAACGCAGAGACCCCTGGATTATTATTACAAAGGAAAGATGGAAAAAAGTGGAAAATGCGAGGTGCCCATTTAACCCGCTGGGCCAAACCCGAGTCGAAATCAGACGGCCCATGTTCACCTCCAATCTTTCCCATCGCGTTTGTACCCCACTTCCCAGGCTCCCCAGCCGGCTAATAAGGAGCGAGGCGGCTGCAGATGGGCGATGGGGGAAAACAGCTGAGGAAGGCAGGCAACCCAGATTTCCGCCCGCAAAGACGCAGCTGACGCGAAGGCTTGGAGGCAACAACCACGGCAATGACCGCACAATCGCCTTCAGGAGCCCCTCGGATCGCCTGGCCTCCCTCGGGCTCTTCTCCTCCTAGCTGGGTCGCCCTCGCCTTTTCTGGCTTTTTGGGCCTGGCTAGGTGGCTAAGACGCTGAGCTTGTCGATCAGGAAGGTCGGCAGCTCGGCGGTTCGACTCCCTAGTATAATATAGGCAGGGGGGTTGGACTAGATGACCTCCAAGGACCCTTCCAACTGTTACTGTTTTCTGCCCGCGGCTGCTTCAAGCTCTCCCCCCTCCCCCGCCTCCCCGAGACCATCCCGTTTTCCGCGGCCGTTTTCACCTCTGTCTCGCTCCTCGTTCGCCGGGCAGCGGCCCCCGGCAACTCATGGCCGGGCTGGGCCCCAGTCCGCTCGGACCCCAAGCAGCGAAGATGGCAGGCCGCCGCGATCCGGCTCCCAAACAACCTTCTCCCTTCCCCCCCACCTCTTCCTTCTTTCTCTATCCAAGCCCAGCAGAGTCCTCTTCCGGTGTGCACGCCTCCTGCGCAAGCGCAATGAAGCAGCGCGGCCGGGACCGCCTCTGGCCGGAGACGCTCTCGGCCTTGGATGGCGCAATCGCGGTGCGGCCCCCACGAAGCCGTGACTCTAGAGCGCATGTGCATAGTAAGGCTAACGGGTGACGCATACGGCACATGCACTGTCGCCCAATTTGCCTCGCTCTCCGCTCGTGGGGTCACGGTCAAAGGTTTTCATTCCGCCGGAGGCGCGTTTGTCGTTTCCAACGCTGGATTCGCGAACTGATGGTTTATCGAGTGTAGCTGAGTTCCAGTTCGGCGCGGTTTCCTCGTGAGTGAAACCTTTCTTCGTTTGCGGCTTCTTACTTCCAGGAGGGAACCCAATTTCTGGGTAAGCCTATGTGGGACTGAAGGAATTTACCTCAGAAGGAAAGTGATGGATGGAGGTTTATGTCGGCCATAGATTCCCTCAGGCTAAGATTCCCATTGGCTTTAAGGCACAGCTCTGACCTGGAAGAAATCCACCCCTCATGCTCCCGGGTTCCTTAAATTGCTGGCTTTTGGAGTGGAGAGGAGCGAGAGGAGCGACAGTTTAACTGAGGCAAACTTTAAGCGTAGGAATGAATTTAATTTGAAAAGTTTGCCTACTTGTGAAATAGTTTTGTTTGCCTGTCTGCAGCTTTTTTAGCGTCAATGTAGCATCGTGATGGGGATCTGTAACGCTGATTCTTGCCATGAGAGACTGGATCACAGGAGCTTTTATTGAGAAATTGCTGGTTTAAGCAATTTTTGGTTTTTATTATTATGTGGTTAATCTTTGGCGAGATTCGCAGCCTTTGGGGCTGGTTGGTAGTTCAACAGCTCTAGCCCTAACCCAGGACCTAGGAACTGTTAAGGTAATGTTGAAAGAAATGTCCTTCTGGGTTCAGCTCCAAGTGGGGAAGAAGACACTGGAGACATGGAGGCTGCTTGGAAAGATAGTTTATTGTTGGACAGGGCCACATGGCTTGAGCCCTGTACAGAAAAGGTGATCACATGTTTCAATGTTGATGGAGAAGAAGAGAGAAGGCTGAGGAAGGGGCTTGCTAGGCTTTTATACCCTGTTCAGTCCCACCTCTCTGTTTACTGTTCCTGTGTAAGAAATGTATTCTGACTGGTTGTCAGACTCCCATGGTGCCATGCAGGGGGCTACTCTGTAGGCTGTGATGAGTTCTCAGTTGCCTTGTGGTCAGTTGAGTAATATCCCTTCCCCCTACAGCCTCAGTGAGAAGTCTTTATTATGTAAAGTGGGCTGGCCTGGCCATCTTAATGGCCCATTAGCTGGGGATGGGCAGAAAGCTATAGGCAACTATTGTCTTTTAAAACATGTTTCTTTTCACATCCAGAGAAACATTCTGCCTTTTCCATATTTCCTAGGATATTTCATTTTTCTGGGAGAGGGCTGGATGATAACTTCCCACAGTAACGTTGGAGGACATAAGCTGTTCCAAGTAGGGTGGTTTTTTGTAGAATCAGAATGTTCAAGCCCAATAAATTTAGAATTTCCAAATAGCGAGGTAGCCCTTTAGGTATTGCTCCAATTACAATTGGGACAACACACAATTTCTATTATTATTATTATTATTATTATTATTATTATTATTATTATTACTATTACTATTACTATTATTATTACTATTATTATTGGTGGTGATGGTAGTAATAGTAGTAGCATTTCAGCCACGTGACTCTTCTTTAGGTTCTTCCAAATGGTTGATCTGTGTGGTAAAATATGTTAATATAAATTCTAACAGTAGTGTATTTGTGGTAGGTCAATAGGACAGTAAACATACTATAGATGATGGTAGGAATTGTTTTCTTTAAAATATGTTTTAATAGAAAATAGGAGAAAAGTTTTACATTTATTAAAATATGAATGCACCAGTGGTGGGATTCATTTTTTTTTACTACCGGCTCTGTGGGCATGGCTTGGCAAGTGTGGCATGGCTTGGTGGGAGTGGCAGGGGAAAGTTACTGCAAAATCCCCATTTCCTCCCGATCAGCTGGGACTTGGGAGGCAGATAATAGATGTGGGCGGGGCCAGTCAGAGGTGGTATTTACCAGTTGTCTGAACTATTCAAAATTTTTGCTACCGATTCTCCAGAACTAGTGAGAACCTACTGAATACACCTCTGGAATACACACTGCGTAGTATCTCTATAGTGTATGCTTATGCATATTTGGAACAATAGTACCTGAATGAAAAATTAAAAGACTAAATGTGTTGGAAAAAAGTTTTTGGGGCATTGAACCATTTTATATCCTTGGTACACATTCCAACTGGTATTAAGAGCCGAGGTGGCGCAGTGGTTAGGGTGCAGTACTGCAGGCACTGTTCCCTCTAAGGTGCGCGGCTGCGTGGCCGCGCACGTGGCAAGAAAACACCGCGCAGCCGTTTCAAACTGCGCGCAGTGATTTCTGCCACAGGCTCCCGAAGCTGAGGGGAATAGCTGCCGCTGCCTCCTCCTCCTCCAACAGCACTGCTGGATTTGCCGCCGAGGTGAAGCCTCCAAAGCTCCCGCAGGCGCCCCACCCATGGCAGCGGCGGCGGTGCCTCCGCTCGGAGCACCTCAGCTGGGCTCTGGGTTACCCCTGCCGCCGCCTCCACCTCCGCGGTTTTTCAGAAGCCATGAGGCCTTTTTCCCTGCTCCCCCCCCCCCGCCGCCTTCCTACTAGCTCCCGCGGCCAAATTGCTCCTCAAAAGCACGGCGGAGGAGGAAGCAGGAGGGATAACACGGGGGCCAGCTCAGGTGCTCTGCGTGGAGGCTAAGTCAAGGACTGGCTGTATTGCAGAGGAGCTGGGAGCCACCCAAGGATTTCACGGTGCTACGAGGAGGAGAGTGAGCCTCTGAGCAGCTGCGGGGAGCCTGCCTGGCCAGGAGCGACCTTCGGCTGGACGGAGGGGCGAGGGCTGCCTGGAGAAACAGCGAGAGCCCTTTTGAGCTAGTGAGCAGGAACGTTTGTGGAGCACACCGGTTTTGTGTGGAGGCTCCACGCAGAGCACCTGAGCTGAAGGCTCAAGGTTGACTCAGCCTTCCATCCTTCCAAGGTGGGTGAAATGAGGACCCAGACTGTGGGGGCAGTCTGGGTCCTCATGCTGACTCTATAAACCGCTTAGAGAGGGCTGAAAGCCCTATGAAGCGGTATATAAGTCTAACTGCTATTGCTAACTGCTATTGCTAGCTCTTCTCAAATTTTTATCCAGGCAAGTTTTTCTTAACTCTGCCTATTCTTCCAATGTCTGGTTCCATTTTCTTTTTCAGGCAGAAAAATGACTGGCAACTCACCACAAATACAAATCTGTCCCTACTGCAAAAAGCAGTTTAAACGTCTCAAGTCTCACCTGCCTCACTGTAAGATGGCAGGTAGTGAAGATTCAAGAGAAGCTTTGCCTCTTCTCAGAAAAGCCTGTGATTCTGCTACATCTGAGCAGCTAAGTACTGAGAAAAAGACACAGCAAATCAGAAGCTTAGAAACTCCTCCCAAAGAAGAAAGCAAAAAGAGTAAAACTGACTTGGTAACAAAGAATGGAAGAAAAAAAAATATTGGAGTAACTGGAACAGTTGTAAACAGCAATCTGGCAGAAGACAAAGATACAGAAAAGAAAATTAAAAGTGCTAGTGAAAAATTTCCCCAAACAAAGGAAAATAAACAAAAAACTTCAGAAGAGCTTTCAGCACCAGTAGATAAAAGGCTGTTTCCAAAAATAAGTCTTCCAGAGAAGTTATCCACAGTCGAAAAAACCACTAGAGCCTCTTTACCTAAAGAAGAGATTATACCTGATCTTAGGTTAGAATCACTGACACAAAGTAGAAAAGCCACTTCAGAATCACATCAGAAACCCTGTGCAAAACAGAAGCAGAACATAGAGTCACTTGGAGAGCAGCGTGTGTCCCTTTCAACAAATAATTTCATTGAGAGTCTTCAACCAATTAATCAAGGTCTTGGTGGCAGAATAGAACAAATCACTACCTCTCATCATGTGACAGCATTAGAAAACAGATGTGAATCCTCTGGTCATAATAGATTGTCAAATGAAAATATGCTTGATAACAGTAAGACAGAACAGTGGCCTCTGAAATCAGGGTCAGAAGGAGCAAACATTGCTTCGGCCAACAGGCAGCAAATTATTACAGGCAATGTGGACAAGAAGAACATTTTAGAACTTGAAAGAAATGTCAAAAGTGGAAGCACAGAAAATGACATGTTCTCAATTAAAACATGCACATCACAGGACCGCGTTGTTGTAGACAGCTATGGAAAGGTTATCAGAGGTCCAGTCCACTTGCTTAAAAGTAAGTTAAATGCAAATTCCTTATTTCTCAAAGCAGAGGATTATCTTAAGGAACACCACATTGATCCAGATCCTAAGCCAAATATGTGTCCCACATTCACAGAAGTTCTCAGAGAAATGAGAATTGATAAAGCTACTACTACCAGTAGTTACTTAAGTGCTTTGGAGAAAAATGCATATTTGAGCTCACGAGCCTTTGAGACAAAAGAAGGTAAAAATTCAGTGACAGGTTTAAAAAAACTCGCTACAAGAATTAGAAGTGACTACTTTTCCAGAACAAAACATAAAACTACCTTCATTAGGACTGGAGTGGTTCTCTGAACTGTATCCCAATTATCAGAGGCTGGCCTCATTTTTAGAGAGACAATCAGAGTGGGATACCAAAATATCAGAAGTTCACATTCTGCTTTGTGGCAATAAGAAAGGTAAAAGTTTTTAATCGCACAAATTTCAAAAAAGGAATATAGCTGCTCAATGGATTGGTTCAAATAGTTATTAATTCATGAATGCTGTATGCTCTAAGAGACATAAATACAGGTAGTAGTCTTCAACTTATGATCACAGTTGAGTCTAAAATTTATGTTGCTGAGAAGTGAGAAATTTATTGTGAGTTTTGCCCCATTTTATGACTTTTCTTGCCATATTTGTTCAGTGAATCAACTGCAGTTGTTAAATTAGCAACATGGTTGTTAAGTGAATCTGGTTTCCCCATTCACTTTGCTTGTCAGAAGGTCTCTAAAGGAGATCACATGAGCCCGGGACACTGCAACCGTCATAAATATGAGTCAGTTGCCAAGCATCTGAATGTAAATCACATGACCATGGGAATGATGAAATGGTCATAAGTGTGAAAAATAGTCATAACTCACTTTTTTCAGTGCTGTTATAACTTTGGCCACTAAGTGAACTATTGTGAGTCGAGGACTACCTGTATTTATGTGCATAGTATAAATTACTGTTTGATAGAATCAGTATATTCTCTGGGACATATTTAATTTCAATTTGTCAGCCTAAATCAGGGCTGTCAAACGTCTGGCCCAGGGGCTGGATGAGTCACTTGCTGGCCACGCTGGTTTAACGAAGGGGGAAAAAAGGTCCCAATATGTCACATGACGTTGCTGACGATGTGAGTTTGACACCCCTTGCCTAAATTGAATTTGTGCCAGGGCAGACTAGGACAGTCTTTGAAATAGCATAATTTTTCAAAGGAACCAAGAATAACAAGATTATATGCTATAAGATATATATGTTTTTTTTAACAAACTGAAGTGAGCATGATTTGCAGCACTTCTTTAAATTGAGGTTTACTTAAGAGGCTGAGAATGTTGTTCTAAGTCCCTCCTTGAGAGATGGAATGGCTATTAAATAGATGTATGTGTCACGTAAGTGTATAATGTCTGTTTTGTTTTGTTTTTTGTCCTTATATATAACAGAATATTTGTGTGCGCAGAAATATTGTCATTTACTTTGGGGACGCAAGCAAACTATCTGTAGTATCTGCATAAAAGTCCTTGAAAATGTTTTGAGATCTTTTGTGGTTAATATATAATGCTGTATTTCAGAGCATATCCGTTATCACCTAGTGCAAAATACCTGCTATTAAGAGGTGAAAATTGAATCACATGTTCATTTCTGGAATAATACATAGTAATAAAATAAATGATAGGATAATATTTTACATGCCTGAAATGTATTTATAAGATATTGCAAACTCTGTTCTGTTTGATGCATTGTGTTAGGCCAAAGCATATTTATCCATGACTTATTAAACAACCTACCATTGTCTGCGCTATCAGCACATGCCAAACCAAAGCTGCATAAGCCACATGGTAGCTTGGCATAGTATAGTCACCTAGCCACTCTTTTTCCTGCTACAGGCATGGCAGATTTTTAGAAGAAGCCACTCTACATGGATTGTAATGTACAAAATTGAGGAGCAGATAATATTTGTTTAATTATAATATTAAATATTTGCATTTGGTTTTTTAAAAACCAGGTGTTATAATACCAGGAAACAAGAGAAAAAACATTCTTTTTTCTGCTGAAATGTTCTGCTCTGTTGTTTCCCTGCAAAGAACAGCATGAAAATGATTTCTTTAGACATTCTGCTTTCTAGATGTGCAGATCAAAATATCCCTTGTTTAACTATTGTTCTGAGCACAAAATGGAAGTATATTGGAAGTATTTTAATCTTAAAATAGAGCTGTCCTATCAAAATCATTGTTCTAAGCCCAAACAGCCAGATTTGCACCTTAGGTGGCACATTTTATGCTTATGACAAATTAGAATAAAATGAAACATTGTACCTATTCGGAAGTGCAGTTTTATCACAAGCTTGCTTTTGCTGTTCTATGCAAGGTAGGATATTGTACTTCAAAGATTATCTTGAAAGCCAACATACTGCTATCTATATCCCTACCGACTAAAATCCATGTTCAATGTATTGACACACATTCAGAATGAATGTTAGGAACCATAGTCTTATTTACTGGCCATCTATTTTGTTATTAAACTAAAAATAAACCCACCTATTCCAATGAACATTATAGCTTACATTGGAGGGAAGCATCAAATATTCTACCAGGAAACACTACAGTACCTTGGTGTCCCTGAGAAGAAATGAAAATATAGGTTATAGTCAGCCTTGGAAAGTTGCAAAGAGGGCTTGCATAAAATGTAAACCAACATCTAGCTGTTTTGTCTCTCAGTTCCTCTGGCAGAAAAGAACCTAAAGGATATCAAACCTGGGGGTCTGCCCCAGGGGATACTTGGAGCAACATTCAGAGGTGAGAGCAAGTTGCATTCTGGTTTAAAATAGGCGAAAGCTTCTGGTTTAAAATAGGCGAAAGCTTTGTTATAACAACCAGGGACTAGCAGGAGAAGATGGCTGGAGTCCAGCTTTTGTTGTGAATGATGAAGGATTTCGCTTGTGTCTCATAAAACTATTGTTCTCCAATAGCCTGGAATGGATATTTGAACAGGAACATCAATGTGAAAAAGTATGGATTGCCTGGGATTTCTCTGCTGCTGCTGGGCTTGTGTACCCTTGGCTATGCCTGGAGATATGATCATATTAGTAAGTGTTTCTTCCCTTGTATTTATGATTTTATCTGAGAAATGGATTATGTGGGTGTTGGTGGGTTTGGATTGGAATGGGTATGTCAGTGGCTGGATTTGATTCTTAAGCCATTTGGTTACAGGCTGAATACCTTGCATGATTTTTAAAAGCCATGGTTTGTTTAGTTATAGTTTGTTGAATATGCATAGATTTATACGCTTGCAAGAAACATAAGTCATAATTTAAAAATTGCAAGTATTGATTCCTAAGCCAAACCCAAATAAATCGCATAGCTTTGTGTGGTTTAGAAAATAGTTTGAATTCTAACTTTTACTGCATAAATACATAACTATTCTTATATATCACACTGTCACAGTGCAGAATTATACGCTATTGTGTTTGAAAGTTAAGTTCTAGTAGAATTTACTCCCAACATTGGATGGGGCTTTAGGTATTCATATTTATTTGAATATTAGGGAAAATCAGCAGGGAAGTTACACTGATGTAGATATATCTGTGATTCAGTGCATATAATTATTATAATAATAACTCTTGTTTTTTGCCCCTGCTGCTGAAGAATTTAAGCGGAGGAAAGGTCCGGATGAAGATGCAACAGTATAAATATTACACATTTGCGTACTGCTCAGTCATGCACCTTACCTTGGATCTGGTCAGTAAAGTGGACATTATCTGTACTGGAGAAGTTACATGAAAATATTTTGACTAGTAACTTGGCATCTCTTTAGAAAAGATAATCTCCCATGGTATGGACATTTTTTTGTTGATAAAAAAAATCTCTAATCCTGATTTTTTCTGGGCAGGATCTGTCTGTTTTGTACCATTTGCAGTGTTATTTGCGATTTCTTTTGACCTGTGGAATGCAATTAGAGGAGAAGGTGCTCTCTGGGATGTCCTCTGCCACCTGGGGCCTCTGCAAGTGCTGGGAGTGGAAGAGTACAGTGGGCCAGGTCCGGGAGATGGTCTCAGTGGACCTTAGTGGGGGAAGACAAGACATCCCACTAAGGGTACATTAGGGCTTATTTTCTTCCCTGTCCTGTTAAATATTTATGTGAAACTGCTGAGAGAGATCCTCCGTTGGTTTGGTAAAGATGACATCAGTGTACTGATGAGCCATAGCTCTTCATTACACTGGAAGCTTAACTGGGGAGCTGTGGAAGTCCTGATTTAAATGGAACAAAGCTGACTGAATTGAAACCTAACAAGACAGAGTTCCTGTTCTTTTCATTTATTGTGAGGTAGGTGGTTCCTTATAGCAGCTGTCCCCAACCTTTGTGGTTTGGCAGGCCGACACAATGCACATGCAGCCCTTGTACGAGCAGTGGGCCAGTGTGCATGTGAATACTCACCAGCTCACCGCTCGTGCAAGTTGAGCTGCTTGCACCTGCGAGCTCCAGCCAGCCATTCACGTGGCCCAATTCTGAATAGGCCAGGTTGGGGACCCCTGCCTTATAGAGCCAGGCTGTAAGCCCTTTTTAGCTTTGAATTCTGAAACCAATTTTTTGAACCTGATATATGTAGAAAATAATTACTAAGATCTTTATATTCTAGAGTAATCTTCATTGTTTTCATCTAGCTGCTACAGACTGAACTTTCCAGATACTTTACAGGTATAGTTGTATATTTGGTATTTTGCAATGGCCTCAGTAATATGTATCCAAAATGTAACTTTGTTAAAAAATCAGACTTTTTTTAGGAGTGGCTATTGTGCAAATACAGACCTTACTATTGCTGTCCCCTTGAAAGTCCAGTCACAACACTGAATCAAAGAACATTCCTGTCTGTGCTTTAGCAGTAGCACAACTTCCATCTCAAATATTCCAAATCAAGAGTGTCAAGCCAAACTTTCACCTAACCATCAGCATTGACATTTTGTAGAATTCATTTCAGTTTGTTCTTTAATTCAGTGTACTATTTTGCTCAGGCATCCTGTCAGCCACTTCCTTGTATTAAATCTTGAAGAACGAGGTAATACTAGCGCCCAGCAGCTTCTTGTAGCCATCAAATAAAATATCTTCCAGAGGATTGTCTTGTTTTCAACCAACTAAAGTGTGAATTGCAATGGTTAGCCCAGCTGAAATGGGTTCATTTCATGGGTTCATTTTAGCCCAAATATTAGTATAATTCAGCTAAAGATTTGAGACAGGTGTGTTTGGGGAAGCATGGAATCATCTCCAGATACAGAAAAGGCATCATTTGTCATTGTATTTGAAGGTAACACACAAGATACAGGGGAAGCTGTGCCGCATGCACAATTTTGCATTCTAGCACTTTATTACCACCTACCATCAGGCCCATTACTTGCTTTCTGCTCAGTTGTCAAAGTGCATCAATGTTAGCACCAGCGAGCATCTTAAAAACAAAGCAGTGCGTGTTTGTCACAAAATTTGGCCTGTAAAGCACAATATTTGGTTGCCTCTCTGACTACTTGACTGGTCAGGTTTTCTAATGTCGGTGTATGATTCATTGGAAGAAAATGATTAAGCAAGATACCTTGTTAAGGCCTGCATCAAGCAAGCATCACTACCCTCGGGGTCCCTGCTCAGGTAGGTGGGGATGGGAAGAGGAATCTCAGGAGACCCTCTGGGTAGTGCTTTCACTGTCATCTGTTAGCTCAGAAAAGTGGTTCATTCTGTCTCAGGGATATCTTGAAGAATTTGCTGTTTATATCAGGCCTCCCACGCAAGCAAGCGAGATAATACGTGCAAATCTGGCCGACTACATTACAGAGTCGCCCTGCAATAAGTTGAGCAACGTATAATTTTGTAATATAAACACATTTGATAAAGATGCAGTTGCTATCATCTACTTTATACATTACAGATATTATTTAGATATAAACACCGTATACGGAATAGGTAGTCTGGCACTCTTTGGAAGCAGGGCCACCTGTCTAGAAATAAGGCAGTTTCTTCTGGAACTTCACCCTCCCTCCCCCCAGGGAGAGCCAGAGCAAACTCACTTCCTTGACTTCTGATAAAGTGGCTTTCTGTGACTTGCCACACCCCTTATGACTGTGAATGAAGAAGAGCCCCTCTTGGCAACTATTATGGGAACATGGATGACATGCTTTAAGAATTCCAAATAGCAATAGCAGTTAGACTTATATATCGCTTCATAGGGCTTTCAGCGCTCTAAGCGGTTTACACAGTCAGCATATTGCCCCCACAGTCTGGGTCATTTCACCCACCTCGGAAGGATGGAAGGCTGAGTCAGCCTTGAGCCGGTGAGATTTGAACCGCTGAACTGCAGATAACAGTCAGCTGAAGTGGCCTGCAGTACTGCACCCTAACCACTGCGCCACCTCGACTGGTGGTCTCCAAATGTTGCCTCTCTTTCTTATAGACAGTGTCCTGTAGTTAAACTGATGGGTTTGTCAATGAATCATGACACAAGATAGATGTAGCAGGTGAACTACTTTTTTTTTTTTCTTGGAGCTTTGCTAACACACGGAAAGCAAAAATAGATCCAGTCAGTGCAGTGTTGAACAGATACCATCAAACGATCAATAGTATTACAGCAATGGTTTTAAAATGTATTACAACAGAGACATAGCATTAATAATACAGTATAGCGCTTCTGGAGAAATAAATCCATGCCATTAAGTAGCTCAAATGTCCTTTGATCAGACCCTTGTCTGTAGAAGCAAAGAAAAGGCACTTCTTTAGACGAAGCTGATTTTTTTTTTTTTTTTGGTACTCAAGTATGGGTTTATTTTTCACTTTAAAATTAGCTGTAGTAACCTCATGTCTTCACTTAATTTTTTGCCTTTATTATAAGAAATTGGGTATTCCCCCGCCCCTTGGCAATAGTTGGGAGGTTTTGTGCTCATCTGGATTGATTGTCCCAAAGGTGCTTTTTTGTGTCATCAGGGTTGAAAGGACTGTGTTGTAGATTGGAGATAGATGATATCATATCCCTCTCCCTATTGAGGACTGTTCAATTTTGAGATAAATGGCCTCTTTGACCTAGCTCTAGGTGACCTTAATGACTTGCTAAAAGAATGCAAATGACCAGCTGTCCATTCCCCACCATCCAGTCAGAGCTGAAGTCCGAGTCAAGAGTCTTCAAAGAAAAACAAGTCCAGTTGCCTCTTGAAAAAGTACCTTTGGGACAACCATGACCTGTATGACTGATAATCTCCATAGATATCTTAACTGTTTGTTTTAATAATTTTTAGTTGAATTGCATTGCATTTGGCACAATGTATTTATTTTATCATTTAGTTTTTTTTTCATTTCAGGAGCAATATCTGTACATTGATTAAATAAATAAATTAGTGGGAATAGATACTTACTACTGCCAGAAGGTCAAACTGTAGCATGAGGTGGGCCAGTAGAAGCCCATGCCCACTTAATGATTTGGTCCCGTTGGCTGCCCATCTAAAGGCCCTCTAGGACAGCCTCCCTCAAGTATGAATAGATTCAGATTTATTAAATTTCAGATGCCATAATTTGAATCATAATGGTCATGTTCTCAGAGCAGTAAAGCAATAATAACAATAGTGACATTAAAGCCAAACAATGGAATGTCTTAAAATCATGGAATTAAAATAAATGTGAAACACCTAAATGTTTTCATATGTAGCTGTCAATACATTTCCTGGATCAATCTTCAAGATGACAATCATATAGAAAAGAATTGCAAACTATTATGTTATTTATGTTTTTGTAAAATAAACATCTTGGACTTTCTATTGCTAACTTTAGTAATAAAATTAATAAAATACATTTTTCTAAATCTGTTTTTGTCACATCTTTGTTTCATTACTATTACTATTGTATGAGTTTTGTTTCATTACTATTGTTTCCTTATTATTACTGCTATTTGAATGAGTTTTTATTTGCATGTTAATTGCTTGTTGTCTCTAGTAGGACAGGACATAAATGCTATTAAATAAATGTCTAAAGTCACAATAAACAAATAAAATTCAACAAATAAAAGTTACAGATAAACATGATTTAGCATAAAACATAATGCAGATGAAATACTAAAATCACTATTAGTAACAAAATTATACCATAGCGATGAAAGTGGTAGAAAATATTAGAATGTTGGAAAGAACCCAAAATATTGGCATGCTGAAGAAAAGACAGCACGATGGACACCAGGCTGCCTTCCCTTGGAAAGCATTTTAGAGTTGCGACTACCACTGCAAAGCCATGGTTAAAATCTTGGCTTAGTGTTATGTAGCTGCTACTTCTATTTTTATTAAATGCAACACATATGGTTCTGTGCAATGCTGAACAAGTATCTGGTGAGAGAGAAGAAGGATGCCCCGCTCCTGGGCACCTTTAATATGCCGAAATCAATTTAAAGCTGCCACTACCATAATACATATATTGGCAACTATTTATTATAATGGCATTTACTATGTATCTATATAAAATCTAATGGGTAATATTGGAATTCCTCTTAAAATGTACATTAATCTATAAATACAATATTCTAATGAGATCTTCTCTGAAGACATAATGAAAACGTTTTGGCATATTTGATTCAAATATTGTGATATAGTTGATTCAAAAAATGTAAAGCCAAGTATTTTAGTCAGTCCAAATTGTACATACTAATCTCTTAACAGTATACTATAGATATAGTTGGTCTGAAAAACAAGAGATTAGATTTAATTCAATCAATAGCGTAACCTGAATATCAGCTGTTTAATTTTACCAACAAGGTTTGGTACAGGTAGGCCTCATCTTCCAACCATTCATTTAATGACGGTTCAAAGTGATGACAGCACTGAAAAAAGTGACTTACAAATGTTTTTCATATGGACATTGCAGCATCCCCATAGTCAGATGATCAATATATGGACACTTGGTAGCTGGCATGTATTTCTGATGTTTGCAATGCCCTGGAGTCATCTGATCATGTTTTGCAACCTTCTGACAAGCAAAGTCAATGGGGAAGCCAGATTCACTTAATAACCATGCTATCAACATAATAACCTCACTTAACTGTGGTAGAAGGTCAAAAGATAGGCAAAACTCATTTAACAGCTGTCTTGCTTAACAAAAATTTTGGGCTTAGCTGTGGTTGTAAGTCAAGGACTACCTGTCCTATAGTAAGGTAGGGAAGTACCAGAGGATGTATTTGGGTATGTTTAGTCTGCGTCTGTTCAACTTAAAGCAGAAGATTGCCGTGCCAGTTAACCTCTATTGCAAGAGAAAATCCCTCATCTGTGCACTTACATCAGGTGCAACCAACAGACTTCCACCCCCTACCTTGCACAATTCAAAAAAGCTACTTTATTGTTCTATGCCTATTTCCAGGAATCTACTAGAAACTTTCACCTGAGAAAGACTAGATAAGGCTCAGAAGCATTGGGGGGAGGGATCAGACTTAGGTTTAGATGATGATTCCAGATTAATTTCCCACTTGAGCCCTCCTTTCGACTAGGATGGGTGCTCTCCAACAATTTGGGAGTATATTGATCTTGAAATATTTCTTTCATGCTTCATGAACAACTCACATTTAAAATAGCAGCTTCAGTTGTAGCAAACAAACATGAAGGCTCTTAACAGTGCAATTACCATAAGTTGCATTCCTTGACATTGAGTACACAATTCTGTACAGTAACAGATATTTTGTCATGTTTATAAACTGTACAACTAAAATAGCAATCTATTAAAATCAAATGCCAGTTGGCTTATATGGGACAGTATTAGCTTCTTTAACAGCAGATGAACAAAGGCTAAAATACTGAAGATTTATAACCCTACATTTCATTGGAAAGGGCTTCTGAAAAACTATTAGCTCAAAAATGGGAGGTTGGTTGTGTAGGAGAAGTTTTTTCTAGAACTCTAGATAGAGTTATCCAACCTTGGAAACAGAGAATTGCTGGCTGGGGAATTCTGGGAGTTGAAGTCTCCATGTCTTAAAGTGGCCAAGGTTGGCCATCCCTGTTCTAAACAGTAGGTGACATTACTCTTCCATTTTCATAGCCACAATAGCAAGAATATATAGGTCATAGCTAATTATCCAGGAAAAGAAATTATTTTTAGATATTAAGCAAGCGGTATGTAAATGCTATGAGTCAAAAACCTATGCCATTATTTATACCTCTGCTTATTTCAGAATATTTTAATTTTACATTTCTAAGAAGTTAGATGTTCACAGGTGGTATTACAGTGACCACTGAAATCATATCAGATGCAATTTATAAATGGAAACTTTATTAAAAATCAATGTTGTTTTGAATTAATTGTAAAATATCTGTAAGTGGAATTAGCAATTTACTAGCCCAGAGGATGGATCTTCCTAAAAGATGAAATACAAACCTCTAGAAACCCACTACCCAATATTAGTATTTTCTGCCAAATTTATCTAACTTTCTTTGGTGTCCTAAAATCTGTTGTCAAATTAGAGCAAAACCAACCAATGAAATTGACCTTACTTTTATACATATGCCTTTTGCAATACTATAAATACTACTAAGAAATGGTCTGATCACTGCTTATCAGAATTTCAATAGAAGATATTAAAAACTATTGAAAATATTTTAACCATTGAACTTATAATTTTTTGCATCTCAATTTGTTTAAGTTCTATTATGTAGCTGTGCTTAAAATGCTTACATAAAATAATTTTATCAGCACAACATACTCTAATACTAGGTTGGATACACTTGTTCATACACTTTTATTCTAGATGCCTCTTTTCCAATGGTGGGTTCCTACTGGTTTGGACCAATTCAGCCGAACCAGTAGTGGTTAGGCGGCTTGGGTCGCTGGAACCAGCAGCGACCCAGGCCTGCCACGTCCTTGAACTGGTTCTCCTACATCACCATCTTGATTTTTGATTCTGCGCATGCACAGAACAATTTTCGTTGCACATTTTTAAAAACATTTTGCACATGTACAGACCTATTTATGGCAAATGTGTACGTGCTTGGAGTGAAATGGTGTGAAGATGGCAAGAATGAAATTGAAGATTGCAATATTTTATCAACCCCAACCTTTTAGATGCAAACATTTAGATACCAAATTTTTGCACGGACCAAACCGGCAGTAATGCCGGCAGCACCCCACCCATGCTCTTTTTCCCTTTAGACTGTTTAGCCCAGAGTGTGGTTCAAATAACTTACCTACTTAGCAACTATATCAAATTGGCGATATCAAATGAAAATAGAAGATGACGTGGTGAATGATTTTGGTGTTCTGACTTTTTTCTGACAATTCTTTGTTTGCTGTCAGCCATGGACGCCATTCCCAGGTATGAAAAGACTGCAAGAATTCTTAAAAGAAGCATATCTGGCTTGGGAAATTCTAAACCCAGATCTTCATTTATTTTAGTTATTGTCTGTTAAGTACAACCATCATGGCCTTGTTGACACCGGGCAAGACGTAAAGACATAATTTGCAAAATATGGGGGCTGAAATAACACATAGTGCTGACACACATGTAATGGTTTATTGTAATGCACAATAATAAATACCTCTGTTGCTGCTACTCATTCCTAGTATTTTTTGGGTGACATAAGAAGGGCGAGAGTAGTCTTCTTCAACAGCCTGAAACTCAGGCTTCTCAGCTGGCATGGTCTTTCACAAAAATTAGGAGAAGGTAGAATTGTATGCCATTTCTTCTCCCCCACCACCCCAATTTCTTTAATGTATTCTGGTAGTGAATGATGGATGTAGAAGTAGCATCAAATTTTATTTTCTTATACTGCAATTATGGGTGGCATAGGAAACTACAGACTTCTACTTTCCAGGTTTAGAAACTGGCTTTTTGACTAGTATAACCATATGAGTTTCAAACAAATGTGGTGTGAAGATGGCAAGAATGAGATTGAAGATTGCAATATTTTATCAACCCCAACCTTCTAGATACAAACATTGGTTAGACTACCTTGAGCTGAAAGATCATCTCCTCTTCCAAGCCAAAGTAAGGTTTTTAAAATCAGATATAGTTCTGTGCATTTTCCTTCAGAACCCCAAAATTTCATAAATAGCAGTTAGATGAAAAAGGGCCTGTTCTGAATTGAGCTAAACAAATTGTAATGAATGATGGAAACACATTTCACTTAATAAATTAATTTACCTCTGGTATCTCATCCTCCATGAAAGGCAAGAGGAATTTTGCTGTTGGAGAATTTGGGGGGAGGCATAATTGTGTGGGTGGAGGATACTTTCTTCACATGTATAGAGTTCATAAACATTTGAAGCAGAAGTATGTACCGTATTTTTCAGAATATAAGACCCACCTGGGTATAAGACGCACTAATATTTTGAAGAGGCAAATTAAAAAAAAAGTTTTTGCATTCTGCAGACCTCCCAAAAATGGCCTGTTTTTTGTAAAAAAAAAATATCTTTAGGAGGCTTGTAGAGTGCTCCTGGGGACTGGGGGGAGGGGGGGGGAAATCGGCTCATGTTTCCGCTCATTTTTGCCCTCCCCAGCCCCAGAGTACTCTATAAGCTTCCTAAAGGCTATGCATGGCTATTTTGGTGAAGGGGCGATATTTCAGGAAGCAAAAAATGCTGTATTCAGTGTATAAGATGCACCCAGATTTCCAGCCTCTTTTTTGAGGGAAAAATGTGAGTCTTAGACTCCAAAAAATATGGTGATTAAACTTGACCACAATGTTGGGGTAAGGTAAGGGCAAAAGGTGTTACTTGTTTCTGCCAATCTTTACTTCTCTAATAGTTCTTTCCTAGTTTGTTTATATGTAGTATGAAGTTGAGAAAGACAAATTATGGAAATTATCTTCTCTATTGCTTTATTTGTAGCAAGTCTTTTTCAAATAGTTAGTTGTTGGAGAGCAACCTTTCCAGTATGGAGGAAGGATCAAGCAGGAAATTAGTCTGGAATTAGTCAGAGGCAAGGTCTGATATCCCTTTGAATGTCTTTGAGCCTAGTCTAGTCCTTTCAAGGTGAAACCGCCAGTCTGGGAAGATTCCCGTCAAAGAGGTATAGAACAATAAAATAGTTTGAACTCTACAAGTGCGGGTCTGGTTGTTTGCGCCTGACAACAGTATTCAAAATGCTTGTAAAATACTGTCTAATTAAGGTCCTTATCTTTTTGAAAGAAGCTTGACTACCATCAGAAGAGAAACATTATTTGAAGGAATGGGATTTCAATCAATTAACGACATTGAAAGCCTGTGAATAATTATGTTGATCTCAGATGATCTGCTTGAAGAAATACAACTGAAAAGAGCACCTACCATTTATGTAATGCAAGAGAATTATGTGTTGTATGCTAATCAAACATGATCTTCTAAACTATGGGTGTCAAACTCGCCATGTCATGTTGCCGTCACGTGACATTTCGTGATGTTTTCCCCATTCTCTGGAGCGGTTGTAGCCTGCGCATGACGCATCTATCCCACGGGCCAACAGTTTGACACCCCTGATCTAACCCAAAACATATAGGAGCTTACATAAGATCCCAAAGGGGCACAGTGTGTGATTTTGCTTTCTTCGGAGCTTCAAGATTACAGAAGACTTCCCCTTTATCTGAAGGTGCAGACATACCCTGCTGTATTGGCTACTTAGGAAACAGCAGATTGAATCTCTCATTCAGTAGTTTATAAATGCCCTCCCTAACCAGAAGCTGCTTTTATTTGTTCCTAAAACAATGGATCAGTGTCCCAGACTAGCATTTCTGTTGTAATGAGGATTAAGCATCAGATAGATCCTGCATTGTCTGCTTATGTATTTGCTTACACAACAGGGAGCTGACTCTGGCACGCTGGAAGAGTGGAGATACAGTAGAGCCTTGATATCATTTGACATTTCTGTTTACAAATCAGTCCATTATCACTCCTAGGCTACATTTACACATAAACAGATATAGGCTATTCTCTTTCCCTGTCATTTGCATTCTACTTGGTTAGAAACGATTCAAAACTTGTTTGCATAAAGATTTTAGGCCATTGTAAACCAACACATCACAAAGAAAGCCTGAGACAAGCCATTTTTCTAGTGGCTCCAATCACTGAAACCCAACTCTTATTAGCCTTGCCATGACAACATCATGTTGTCACTGAAGTGTCAGGAGGAACACAGAGATCAGGTTTGACTTTAGAGGACAGAAGGCAGGGTCAGTCAGGACCTCCCACATTCCTGTTGTGTTGTGCCTTTATAGAGAGGCTTTATAGATTAAGGCAGGTTGTACAAGAATTGGAGGATTGCACCTCAGGCAGTTATGGTCAAGGCTGGAATAGAAACAGCTGCAGGTGGATGAGATACAATTTTATAAACCACTGCCATCTGCTGGTATACACAAAACATGTTTTAATACAGAGAATAAGTACCTGTTGATACCATTTAGTGGAGAAGAGGAGCTGTCATTCTTTGGATGGCTCTTTAGTTAGGAGGATTTTTTTGAGCAGCTTATAGAACAAAGGGAAAAAGAGAATAACTTGCAAGCAATAAAATGTTGTTGTCCCCGAAAAGAATGATATTATCTCATGTTTCAGTTTACTGTGGTTTAAATCATGACAGGCAGGCAGAATTGTGACTCACCAAGCTGAGTATTGAAATTCTGTTGGTCTCAATACAAGAGTTCAAGGTTGAATTATGGAGGTCTTGGTGCTCTCTAAGCTTGTTTATTTGCAGATGTTTCATTACCCAACTAGGTAACATTATCAGTTCAAATGTGTGTGTAGGGAGGAGGGGAGAGGGTTGTTGCTTGTTTATATCTTGAAACTTTGGAAGAGGTATAGTTTATGGTCTACCATTGTGTTACAGTAACTTGCTGTGAGGTTCAAATGTTTTATAGATTGCAACTACAGACAAATAGCAGAAATCATATGTAGATATTGATTCAGTGTCATCAGCCTGTATTTGACTTGGAAGTTCTTATAGGCTTCCATGTATTCCCCCAAAAGAGGAGGAAGTAATGTTTTATTAGCTATGGGGATTCAAACCATTCAAAGTTCCAGACAGGGGCATACCTCGCTCAGTGTAATATTGCTAGAACCTTATATCCAGTCAATGGATATTCCCATCCCTCCAACTGCCAATGCTGCCTGGGGTTTATGGGAAAACTACTTCCGTGAACTATTGCGGAATGGAGGCAGGATATGAGCACGAGGCCAAATTACATGTAAGTGACACAATGAAGCAAAGCTTTTGTTGCCCCAGGGTGTTATTTTAACAGCAAAGATTCTGATCAAGCTGCTAGACAACTACAGCCAGAATGAAGTAAACAAGGTAAAGAAAAAATAGTTAACATCACAGATTCGGGATGGCCGTCCAGATTTTGTTTAACCTCTAGTTCCTCTCAGTCCTAGCCTATTTGGCCAATGATGAAAGTTCTATTTAAATTATCTGGTTAAAAATTTATGGAAAGGATAAGGTTCAGTGGTGGTATTCAACTGGTTCGTACCGGTTCGGGCGGACAGGGGCAGGCAGTGGTGACCTGCGGGTAGCCCTGCCTCTGTCCACCTGGGCGCTATGCCGTCCTATTTAGCCACATTTTCTAAGCCACATGCATGTGTGCAAGCCGCATGTGCAAGCAAAGCGCATGTGCCGGCCATGCACATGTGCTTAAGGCACACCCGGACATTTTCGATGTGTGGTAAAATTATGTGAAACCTGTCTCTGGTAAGGTTGTAGAAATTCTTATTTTTCCACAACAAAGATGCAAGATTAGAAAAATGTACCACTGCACTTTAACTCTTAAGCCATTCTGGTGTTTTTAACTAGCCAACTTTATATAATGAGAATATTGAATCATGGGGTTGCTGTCTCCTTTCAATCCTTTACCCCCAAGCACACGCCAAAAAAAATCCACATTTAAAATGATAGTTTTCCTCACTATAGTTTAATTTCCTTGCATTTGAAAACAAACATTTTTTTTTTAAATCCTCCATCAGATGCATGGAACAAATACCATGTACATACACAAGAAAGTCACAAAGAAAAATACCCCCCCCCCCAACCAGCCCTAAATAAAATCCATCTTTGAGACAGGAATGTTAGGAGCACCTCCTAAAGATGCCGGGAAGGTAGTTAACTGAAAACAGTTTCAAAGGGAAGGAACTCAGCACTGCCCTTTCTCCATTGTTCCTGGAATGACAAATGCTAAGTTTTTTTGTGCTTCGGTCAGCTCTGCTGATACATTCTAAAGAAATAAAAACTAAAAAAGAACGAAGCCCTATCTGGTTAGGTTACTTGGGGGACTTACATTTACATCTGAAGACATGCAAGTCAATAGCATTCACCCAATTGTCTCTCTCTTGTACCCATATCCTGTGGGTTAACCTAATGAAATACACGGTTCTTAGGACATCCCGTCTGCTTACCCAAAGGAGAATCCTGAAGGGGAAAATAAGTTAATAAGTAATGGGGTAGCCAGGCCGACCAACCTTGTTGGATATTCTTCTCTCAGCAGCTTTGTGCATCTCCCAAGATTGCTTTCCTAGAAAGAGCCGCATGGTCACCCTAAATTCCATCTCTGGTTCCCTCAGGAACTAAGAGAAGGTCCTGCTGTAGATGGCAGACATAAGAGGTGTAGTTCTTATCAATCTGTTTTCCAAAATGTTCTGCCATATGATTTTTTTTAAAAAAAAGAAATATAATGAGATTTTCAAAGGTCATAAATACTTCCAGAGGTCTGTCCACAAGGAGAAAATGGTTTAGCATCCAAATATGTAGATTTGAAAGATCTGGTTATTTCAAACTCATATTTTTCCCCTTTCTGCAAACCTATAACAACCTGCAGACTACTGCAAGATCCAGAAAGGAATTCTCCTTGGAAATACAAAAGAAAAGAAAATCTTACAAGCACTAGTATAAAAGTAAAGGAAAACAAATATATATTTACGCATTAATAGAGAAACTAGTGCTTTTGAGCTTTGTCCTAATATTCAGCTCTCTATTGCTTTAAACAGGCAAGTAGATAAGTTAACCAAGAGCTACCCTTTTCCAAAGAAGTTTGAATATGTCAGATTTGTGCCTGGAAACATTCCTCCCCCCCCCCAAATATCTTCAAGCAACCTACTTTAGGCATCCCTATGAACATAGGAATCCATTATTTTAAATATACAGAACATTTGAATGTGATTTCCAGCTTGACCCTTGCGACAACCCCAAATTGGGGGGGGAGGGAACCTTTCCAGCAGCTTGTTAAAGAAAATAATCATGATGAAATCTGCAGCCTAAGAAGGCTGGAGAAAGCATTTAACACTTTCCCCCCCTTCTTCGTATAGTGCTGGTTATTCCAGATTCAATTGTATTTTCTCCATCAACTCAAAGTGAGTATACGGCTTTTTTTTTATACTCTTATCTCATCATCTTCCTCATCCATGAAAGAGAACTCTTTCTCTGGCTGTTTCACAAGGTTGTGCCTCCCATTACCTAGAAGGCTGTGGCTGGGTCCTTTAGAGGCCACGTTTCGCTGTTCCTCCCCCATGGACATGCAGCTGGAGACCGAACTGCTGTCTATTGTCGTACGACTGGTGATGCTGCGAGCCGATCCAGGACTGTAAGTGACTACGCGGTGGCCATCGTTTTGGATCACAGAATCCAGGACAAATTTGCTTTCGTGGCTAATCCACCTGGCTGCTGATGTCTCTGTGGAGCCAACTTTCTTTTGGGGATCCTCCGCTCCATGATAACCAGAGTCCTCTTGTTCCCACAAGTCCTTGTCCATAATGCTCAAGACGTCCCCTAACATGGAAGGCCCCAGATCAATATGGAAAGAAAGGATGGACTCGGCATGCTTCATGCCGTAGTTGTCCTTGGGAATCACTAAAGGCAAATCAGTCACATCCCCAAAAGCACGCTCTTCCAAGCCAGGACTGTGGGGCTTGGAGTTGAGGACTTCAGCAGCACCATTTGTGTGTTTCTCTTCGAGGATGTTCTCCTCGGGGGCTTTCTTCACAGGGCTGGAGGAGAGGCTCTTGGGTAGCTGCTTCCTGCCACTCTTGTCTGCTTCCTTCTCTGTGAGTTGAGGTAGCGATACTGCATTCTTCACAAAAATCGCTGAATCCCTCAGAGAGCCCAGCATGTCCCGCCGGTCACCACGTGTCACCGAATGAGACCGCTTGCTGCTGCGGAATCTCCGTGAGAGCAGTCCAGGCTTTGAGAAAGAGCCGGTCTCCTCCGTAGCTTCCTGTTCTCCCTCCCCACCTTTGCTGGTGAGGAAGGAGGTATCTCCAAAGGCGTCCCCGGCCCGACCCACATGCATGGTGTGACGGAAATCGCCAAGAGGAGCGCTGATCATCTCAGTGGTCAGATCAGCCCGAGACCGGCGTTTAGGATTAGCAGAGTTTGTCACCAGCTGCTTTAATATAGGCATTTTTGTGAGATGCGTGAACTTGGATTACAGGTAGATCAAAGAATATTTCTGTAGTCCCTCAGGAAGTCCTCAAACTTCTTTTGGCCTTCTAATATTCCAAGCCTAAAACTTTAAAAAGAGAGAAATGTTACAACACAGTTGAAGAAAGGAAATGCCAATTTCATTTTTGTAACTATATGAAAAGCAATTTCTTGCTTCTCTAACCATTCACTTTTATCAGTGGCAAGACTATTTAGGAAGATTGATAGCTGAGCATTCTTGCAAGACTGCTCTTCTCTCTCCTGTAGGCAGGTAGTCCTCAACCTACAAGCACAATCGAAAACAATATTTAAGTGAGTTTTGCCCTGTTTTACAATTTTTCTTCCCATAGTTGTTACTTGAACCACTGCAGTTGTTAACTTAGTAACACAATTAAATGAATCAGGCTGCCCCATGGAGTTTGCTTGTCAGAAGGTTGCAAAAGCGCATCAAATGACCCCCGGGACATTGCAACCGTCATAAATACGTGCCAGTTGCAAAGGGTCTCAATTTTGATCACATGAACACAGGGATGCTGCAATGGTCATAAGTGTGGAAAAACAGGTCATAAATTACTTTTGTTTTTTAGTGCTGTTGTAACTTCGAACAGTCAGTAAATGAATGGTTGTAATCGAGGACTACCTGTACTAGAGTTAGATAAATTGTTTTCAGAAATTCCTCCCTAAAAAGGTGTGTGTGTGTGATTACGCTTTACAGTGTGAACAAGACTACAGTACTATAGCTTAAGATATCAGTGGCAGTAAAGACTCTGTATGTAATCATGATTCAACATGGGGCATTAAACACTAATTCGCCACCCCTCCCTTTGCATAAATCTGCTCCTTTCTAATTTATTTGGAAATAGGATTTGCATGCTGCAAAGCAATCTGAGAGCAAATACATATTTAAATGCCCACCAGGTCTATGAAAGGAGAGCTGAGGTGTATGCTCACAAGGGAACTGAAGAATCCTTAAAATACGCTTTTCTATTCTTCTCTCTTTAATGCACACGTCTGCTCATTCATTTGTGAAACTCTCCATTTTTGGTACCTAATTTCCCCTGAAACTGTAAATTTGTTTCATAGGCTAATATTTCTCCAATTTTTCTGTCCAAAAGGCAATCTTATTCAAAAAGATTTGGCTGCTGCTGAGATCAACTATTTTGCCAGTACCTTTAGTCATAAATAGTTAAATTCACAATACTGTTTTTCAGACATTTTGCTTCTGCCTTGCTCTGGGGGTAAACCGGTTTTACAGATATTTTAATAGGCATCTTACAACAGATGTGTATCAGTTAGGTAGCATGGGCTCCTATTGGATAATACCAGTGTCCTCATTTATGATGAGTAATATTTCCACCACATACCATGCCTAGTGTTGATCCTAGTGTTTTATTATGTAAACTCTTTTAGAAAGGCTTGAGACTGCCTGGAAAGCTTTGATTTATTCTATATACTAACTTCTTAAAATTGCTTCAATATTTAAAATTGTGTCATTTTTTTAAATGTACTCTTTCCATTCATTTAATCAGTCAGTCAGTCTGTCTATCTTTTTAAAAAGATAGCTTTCCACTAGAACAACAATGTCCAGAATAGAAATGCTGCTTGCAGCAAATACAGACTTGCATCAAACAAGAAAAAGCATATATAGTTGGTGGAGAAATTATCCTAGCCCTCAGTTCAATTCCATTGGTTAGTGGTAAGCTATAAGTAGTGAATCAAACCGTCACTCCACTTGTAGCAAGTATCTCCAGTTCCACTGAAGAAGTTTATGCAGAGCATCAATTATGGGCAGTCCAACTGACAAGAAACAATCCTATGGTGTTTTTTTTTAAAATGGTAACAACCATAAAGAGATAATAATGGTCTGATGCAGCTTAGCATTTGGGGATTAAATTAATTTGAAAAGAGAACCGTGACTTAAAGATAAGTGCGCAAATAAAAACAAAAGTCAATTCATAAGCTAAGTGGATTCGTGAACAACATTATGCCACTCTTCTAGCTTCCTCATTTCAGAAGGCAGGAAGAATGAAGTACAGCAAATAATTATATAAAGCACCCTCCATAATAAGTCAAATAATGAGTGCCTAAAACCGATATCCAGCAATTAATTTAACCAAAGATTGAACATCAACTTCCATTGTGCTTATTAATAGCAGTGTTACCAGTTTGTTCAAAAATACATTCCACAGATCCTTCTTCCCAGAAGTTTTATTGTGTAGTTTTATTGTTGTTGTGAACCACCCAGGACTGTGCTTTAAGATGGATGGCCATCCAGATAATTCTTGTTTACTGTTTGTTCAGCAATCATTTGAAAAATACAATGGAACTGAAAGGTTATGACCTGTCCTCAAACCTGCAGTTGTCATAGCATCTTATAATCACATGATCACCATTTGCAACTTTCACAGCCATTTTGATCAGGTATGCTATTCTGAAAGTGACACACACAATAGGTGAACATCCCACATCCGAGGCAGATATACTGCCATTTCCTCCCAAGTGATTTAGCCTGCCTGTGGTTGTCATTTCGTCAAGCTGGCCGTGTGTGTACTACCTGAACATGTCCCAACTTACTACTTTAGGAGCAGCCCTGAAGAGCATGCAATGGCACCTGGAACCTGCTAACTACTCTGAACTGTTCAGAGGTTTCTATCTCCTTAATAAAGCTTGAGAGCAAAAAGATTGACAATTGAAAGTCACTCGTTCAGTCACATTGTAATGGTCACTGTAATGGGCCAGCTTCAGAATCTGAATGCATTGCTTTTATGATGAGATTAGAGGTGGGTTGCTGCCAGTTTGGCCCGGATTGCCTGAACCAATAGTAGCGGTGTTAAGCTCTGCCCACCCACTACTGCGCATGCGCAGAAGTGTCATGCACATGCAGGAGTGTGCCTGAACCAGTAGTAAAAACATTAGCAAACCGCCTCTGTCAGAGACTAATTAAAAGGTATGCCAGTGGAGACAAGTGGAAATCAAAACACGTTTTCATTTCCATTAAAAATCACAAAACCATTTAAAATTTGTATTGCCTTAGGGTAAGAGCCAACTTGGTGCAAGGACTAAGGCATTAGGCTAGAAACTAGGAGACCGTGAGTTCTAATCCTATGCTTTGGATATAAAACCAGCTAGGTGACTTTGGGCCAGTTACTTTTTCTCGGCCCCAGGAAAGAGGCAGTCTGAAAACTCTTGCTAAGAAAACTGCAGAGAATCGGACATAAACAGAAGAAAATAGAAGGGGGAAGGTTAAAAGTAAAGTGTCTTGAGTAGAACTCAACATCTTACAACATGCAGCCACCTTAGCAACAGTAACACATGTAAATCAGTTCCATCATTGCTTTCATTCAAAAAAATTTTTTAAAAAAGAAATCCCAATCCAGCCTTCCACCTAAATACTAGCTAGATCTAACCAATGGTATTTAATTTTTCCAAGATCAACCAAGTTTACTTGCCACCTGCTGTGACCATGGGAGAAGAGAAATTCAAAACAGAATAGGCATGAAAGTAAATTTACAAGTTCAGAAAGGTTGGAATGCAGTTTTAAAAGTTTTCTTCTCAGCTGAGAAAAGCAAGTCCTGTTAAGAAGTTGCAGACGAGCTTGGACATCCTTTGCAACATGAGCTGTCATACGTGACGCGTACTTTCCCCAGGGCCAATAGGATTCTATGTAACTGTTCACAAGATACCTACTGGCAGGACATATTCCGTGCTGTGGCTTCATTTAAAAACCAAGCTTCTGCCTATTATAGGAGGAGGGCTGGGCTTATTCAACCAAAGTCTAATACTTGGCACGGCCTCAGAAATTAGGCCTGGCAATGTTTCCCCTGTCATTGGGGAACAGAGCTTGAGAAAGAACTGTCCTTTTGTGCCAGTCAGAATAAATCATGCAAAGCAAGCAACATTTAGGCATGGAACATCCTAGTGTGTGTTGTTTGCTTAGTGTTTGGAGGTTCCAGAATTTAACTTTACTGACGCAAATCCCCGACATTCTCCACACATCAAAATATATATAGCTGAGGTCATAATACTCTTCATTAAGTATAATCTTTACTGTCATTGTACTTAAACACAACAAAATTGGCTGAAGACCATACAGTGGAAGGATTCAAGTTCCCCGTCATGGAATTTACTAAGCTAAGGAACCAGATTTTTGGTTTTAGTAGTACCCCCCCCCCCCCCCGTCTTGCTATAAAAAATGCCTTCTAATATTTAGGAGTCAGTTTTCAACTTATTCTTGTTCCCATCATGTCTCTAAAGCACTTTGATTAGCCTCTGATCTATTTGCCCATGCTTGATCACACATCATTGGGCAGCACTAGATGAGCCATTGGGGGTGGGGGAATGCTCCTTTGCTTGACCTAGCTGAACAATTTCCACTATTCATGCTTCAACAATGGGATTTTTGTTCCGGTTAACGCAGCAGTGAAAGCACCAGGCATGCTGGGATGCTACAACAAAAAATATACTGAAAACCAATGAGATTTTTACAATTTCAGTCCGATGTTGTCATGTTCAATGCCATCTTAACTTATCGGAGGAGAAGTTATGCTGTGAAAGTGTAAGGAATTCTGGCCTCCAAGGAATTGTAATCCTAGTCCGTATCTATTATGTGGCCTTCTTAAAGGAGGGTTGGTGCAAGTTAACTAGGACAGGGGCGTTGACTTATCCGGTCAGTGGTGCTTTTGCATACATTTCCTGGTTTTCTGTAATAGAAATTCTGACATTGCCCAAAAATACAGCTGGAACCTGCTACTCCATATGAATTTTGGACTAAGTAGTCACTAGGCAGGAGTAGTCGAAAAGATCACAACAATCTTTTCTTCTTCCCCAGCAGCTGTCAATCTCTGGTCAATTTTGGAAGAAGGATCGACTGTCATCGGTACAGGTAGTCCTCCACTTATGACTATTCTTTCAGTGACTGTTCATAGTTACAGTGGTGCTGTACTTACAACCTCAACTTCCCACCTGCCTATCTCACCATATCTATGCTCTCTTCACCCTCTGCATTTGCAGCCCCTGCCCCCCTAGCTGACTTCTGCCATCTTCTTTCTCCTGCTGCTGGCCAAGCATGCCTGGCCTGGCCTGGTCCTACTGGGACGCAGCTGCTGGTCACATGAGGCTTTCTTCCCAAGGTTTCCCAATGAGACCAGGCAGATGGACTCGTGTGCTAGCAGCTGTCTTGCAAAGCGGCACATCTTGTCAACAATAGCAGCAAAAAGACAGAGGTCAGTTGGGGTGGGCAAGGCAGCAACGGCTTCAGAGTGCAGGGTGGCGAGGATACTATGGCCAGGACTGGGATGGGCTGGCAGAGGTTTCCTGGCAAAGCTAGGGCTTTCTGCTATGCAGATGGGGCGGCTTCCAGGCAGACCCAGCATGCCAAGAAGGCTTGAGTTGCAATGTGACAAGCAGCCCAAGAGCCACACAGTTCTGAGGCTACTTGCTGTCCTGCAAAGCAAGGTGCAGGACAGCCAAAAGGGCAGAGATGGGAGAGAGAGGGAAGTGGATACGGTGAGCTGAAGCAGAGGTAGTTCCTTATCTTACTTGAGCTGGGAAGGACCAAGCCAGAATGACCATGTTTGGGTGTGTCTTTCCTTAACCACCCACAATTTTTGCGTCAATGGGAAGTGCCAACACTAAGCAATGTGGTCATATGTTGGGCTTTTTGACCCCATTGCTCAGTGATGCAAATTCTGGTCCCAACTGTGGTCATAAGTCAAGGATTATCTGTATTTGCTTCTTTCTATTTTCTATCCTGATTCTCCTTAATTAGAGACAACTCCAGGCTCTCATCATATAAAGCTGATAAGCCATTGTTATCACTGCCATTTGGTTTTCACTGCAGATCTTTCTGCTGGCCAGCTAAAAACATGACGTAATCAAGATTTTCCAATGCGGAGAAGCAGGGAGTAATAGTGGGTGCAGCCTCTTATATGCAAGATTGAAAGACATTTCTCAGAATTGATTGCTTTCCTAGACATGAACTCAGGAGAAGCCAAATGGAGCTTTTTAATGGCCTGCAGTAGCTTCGCTCTTACCCATTAAAAGTCAATAAAGGCAAAGAATATGCATACATATCAGGTTGGGATGGATCCAACGCATTCACACCCACCAATATTATCTGCTCTTTAAGAGTGAGCTGGCAGCAGCTATAGAAAGGACAGGCTGTGTAGGGCCTTCTGCTGAGGCAGCATTTCCCAATTCAACTTCAAGTGATTCTTCAAAGCAGAATCTCCCAGCGACATAAATCTAGATATAAGTCAAATCACTGGATCGTGCAGCACATATGCATCAGTTCAGAAGTAGCAGAGACATTTGCTATAATAGCCTTCCCCAACCCAGCCCTTGCCAGATGCCTTGGACTACGAATCCCCAAATCCTCAGACAGGCACTGATGATTCTGAGAGTTGTGGTCCAGAACATCTGCAAAGGGGCATGTTGGGGAAGACTAGATTATATAGAGGAGAAGGAGAATGCCCAGGGTTTTTATCCAAATTAAGAATATTGTTTCAAGGCGATGAGCCCGTCTTTCCAATAAGGGTTTTATCACTAATCAATAAATAGATGTTTTTATTGGTACAACTGGGACCAAAAAACCTTTCCGATTCATATTAAGGTAAATCATAATAATGTGTTTTACCAGCTTTGGTGCTCCACTGTATAAGTGATACCATTTTTAAGGTGGCTGTAACTGATTAGTAAATGGCTTAAAACATTCTGCTATTCGTGATAGTAAGTAATTTACGTATAAAATTATTTAATAATTATTATTTATTTATTTAATAATTATTTAAATTATTATTTACGTACTTGAGAGACCGCCTACTGCCAATTACCTCCACTCGACCAATTAGATCCCATAGATTAGGCCTCCTCCGAGTTCCATCAGCCGGTCAATGTCGACTGGCAACCACGCGGAGGAGAGCCTTCTCGGTGGCAGCTCCGACCCTATGGAACGATCTCCCCGTGGAGATTCGTACCCTCACCACCCTCCAGACCTTCCGCATAGCCCTTAAAACCTGGCTGTCCCGACAGGCCTGGGGCTAAAGCCCGCAACCCACCCGAATTGTATGAATGTTGTGCTTTTAATGATGTACTGTCTTATGTGTTTAATCTGTTTGTCCTCCCTTCCTTCCGAACTGTGAGCCGCCCTGAGTCCCCCCAGGGAAAAGGGCGGCATATAAATAAACTAAAAAAAAAACAAAAACTTTTGGGAACCCATGTGACTTGTAGATTATGATGGGGAGAAAACAAGCAGGATACATGCATGCATAATACTTGCATAATGCTTTTGATAACCGTGATACAAACCGTGATACAATGATCACAACAATCATTGTAGTGGAAAGCAGGAGAGTCCGTTTGGTACAGTGTTTGAGGCACACCAGGCTAGAAACTGGGAGATTGTGAGTTCTAGTCTTTCCTTAAGCACAAAGCCAGTTCAGTATCCTTGGGCCAGTCACCCTCTCTCAGCCCGAGGAAACAAGCAATTTTAAAGCCATTTCTGAAATCCTGCCAGGGAAACTGCAGGGATCATCAGAAGTCAAGAAGACTCTCAAAGGCACAAAGATGGATAAAAGAAAGCAAGTGAGGTTTTACTTTTTTTTAACAAGCGTTTACTATACTTTTCCATCTCTTTATGCTTGTTTTTTAAAGATCCATTTCCAGAATGCCAGAGACCTGATTTTCTTCTTTGGCACTCAGGGCTTCCTATTGGTTTTTAGGACAAGCCTTTCCAACCCCTACCTGTTTTTGAAACACTTGAACTGTCATGAAGATATGGCTCAAACTAGATCAACCACACAGAGGATCAAATTAGTTAATCAAAGCAAAAGGTATGCTAGCTAGCCCTGTAATCTCTCCCAGAAAGGGAAAATAAGCCTTGATTGCATTTGAATATTCACCCAGCACACATATCTTGATGGAGGGAAAGGAGTGAGATAGAGAAAGGCTATGATCTGAGAGCAATAAGAAAGGCAATGCTGGTATTGTGAAATTTTGCCCCATTTTATGACCTTTCTTGCCACTGTTGCTAAGCGAATCACTGCAGTTCTTAAGTTAGTAACGCATTTGTTAAGTGAATCCGGCTTCCCCATTTGCTTTGCTTGTTAGGAGGTCACAAAATGGGATCACTTGACCCTGGGACACTGCAAGCATCTGAATTTTGATCACATGATTGTGAGGAGTGCTGCATCGGTCATAAGTATGAAAAGTGGTCATAAGTCACTTTTTTCAGTACTGTTGTAACTTTGTTGTCACTAAACAAACTGTTGTAAGTCGAGAACAACCTGTATAGCCTATCTGCAACCTGAAGATGGCTGCAGATCATTTGAAATATGCTGTTTTATTTTACAGAAGCTTGGATTGAAAAATAGGGTCCACGTATGAGTGAAAACAGCTTAAAATATGGAGCTTTTATGCTACTGCATAAAAATTTACTTGGGAACTGGAGTACACAACCACAGTTATCAGGGGCCCTTTGAGCTCAATATCCTGTTTCCCACAGTGGCAACCAAAATGCCTCTGGGAAGCACACAAGGATGTGATCATGGGAACCCACTCTCCAGCTGATTTCCTCTGGCCATTGGCTTTGGGAGGCAGCTGTTCTCTCTCTCTCTCTCTCTCTCTCTCTCTCTCTCTCTCTCTCTCTCTCTCTCTCTCTCTCTTCTCTCCTCCCTCCCTCCCTCCCTCCCTCTCTCTCTCTCTCTCATGCAATCCAAATGTGGCACTGGAAGCCATGGACGTCTTCAGTCCTTTTTCAAAGTTGGTGACCCTCACTGTACCTTTGACAGTATATCCACAGCATAACGATGCAGCATAGGACGTGTTTCCTTTTGTCTTAAATCACTTACCCACCAACTTCATGCATGACCCTGGATTATAGTATAATGAAAAATACAGCAACTTTCTGTCCAGTTTCCCTACAACTTGCATTTATTTATAGCTAACAAAAACCTCAACCACTATTACTTTTTCCACCCTAAAACCCCCTTTCCCTTGACTATTTTTAAAATCTCCTCCTTCCTTATTACACACAATGCCTTTTTGAGGTATGATGACCAGAATCCTATGATAAGCATGTTGTTACTTGGAGGAGAGCTAGACAGAAAATGAAGCTTCAGAAATCTAAATACTGCAGGATTTAATCTGGGTTGCTCACCGGGACCAGAGATTTTGCTGGAGCCTATCTTAAGGGAATTTCTCTCCCTCTCAAAAGTTTCCTGAAGATGGGTTCCAGCACGAGTCTCTGGTCTTGGTGACTGACCCAAATTGGATCCTGTAACACTATCCTGGAACACGTATATTTGCCTTCATTTATCATCTGTATATTACTTAACCTGTTATGTCAGGCACTTTTAACTGAGCAAAATTACGCATCAAAGGGCTATTTTTTTTAACTAAGGTATTTCAAACAGTCTAACTCTCACCAACCCCTGATGTTTGACTGTGCTGCCCAGTTCAACATACCACTTTCAAGGCAGATACATTTCTGAATTATCTCCCTGAATTTTTCAAGTACTCTGCCCTTGTTGAAGGCATTGAGGAATCTGGCAAGAAAATATCTCTGAAACTAAGAACCAATGGGTCACGTGTTGTCTAGTACCATCCTAAACATGGGGAAAAGCTTCCTGGAAGGGCAAGCTATTTGAAAAAATTTCAATAGATCAATTACATCATGAGCATGGGGTATAATTTGATTTGTTCAAATGTCTAGAGCAGTGTTTCTCAACCTTGGCAACTTGAAGATGTCCGGACTTCAACTCCCAGAATTCCCCAGCCAGCATTCGTCTGGATATCAAGTCTGGATATCTTCAAGTTGGATATCTTCAAGTTGCCAAGGTTGAGAAACACTGCTCTAGAGGGGACTCAAGTATGAAATGTGCCCAAACAATCCAAAAGGATTAGCAAAAATTGCTTCCAGAGGAATCACCTTACAGAAACGTAAGACGATCCTTATATTGTGCGGCAGACATTCTAATATGAATTTTGTTTATCTTTCATCAGTGATCATATCAGAATATTCTATGGGAACCGAATACTTCACACCCTCACTTTTTCAATTACATTGAAACCGCATTTTCTTTATTCCTTCATCTTCAGTCTTAATATACTAAATTATTCTTTTAGTGTACTATCAAGCCACTTTTGGAGGAGCCGTGTTTAGACACTAAAGTGCTCATTGCAAACAAAGGTCCCACTTGTAGCCAAAATAAACATCTGAGCCATGGCAATGAACAAGCTATCCGGGAATCCTGGCAATGGTCACATTTGGCCACAAAACGTTCCTACATTATAGGCTCATGTTGAGGGCCTGAGGCTGGGCATACTCACCTTGCATACAAAATAGCAATAGCAGTTCGACTTATATACCGCTTCATAGGGCTTTCAGCCCTCTCTAAGCGGTTTACAGAGTCAGCATATCTCCCCCACAGTCTGGGTCCTCATTTCACCTACCTTGGAAGGATGGAAGGCTGAATCAACCTTGAGCCGGTGAGATTTGAACCGCTGAACTGCAGATAACAGTCAGTTGAAGTGGCCTGCAGTACTGCACCCTAACCACTGTGCCACCTTGGCTCTATGTGGCTCTACCTTTGGCAGACAGTCCTACTTAAAACTGAGGAACTAGCACTGGAATAAAACCTTATCACCTTCATTAGGCTATATATTCACATTCATGAAAACTGCAGCATTATTCTCCCAGTCACGACCAACCAATTCATATTCAGTGTCCTAAGATGTGTCTTTGCAGGAAACCACATTCTCTACAGAACAAAGGGATTCTGGAAGAGAAGAGCAGCAAAACCTCTGGGTTTATCCATATAAATGAAGGGCATAAGGAACCCAGGTACCGGATTTTCCCTCACTTTAAACTTTCTCAGAATAAAGAGAATTCTTAGTTAGGATGATTACACCCGGTATTAGCTCTTCTGTTTCCTCGCACCAGGAGGGGAGCACAAAACTACATCTGCACCACAATGAGCACCATGTCATTAGGAAGCCGCTACTCAGTATCTCAGTTGTGGGGCTCACTACGATTCCTGGATCTTCCTGACAGCTGTTTCCTACTGGCCTGCAAGGAGGAATGTTAACCTGTACGCAGCTTCTCCTCTTTGACTTCTGGGAAATGATGCAGACTGGGTCCACATACACACGAAGGCAAGCAGATGTGTGTTGTTGCTAATTGTGAAGTCATATCCGACCCATTGTGACCCCATGGACAATGTTCCTCCAGGCCTTCCTGTCCTCTACCATCCTCTGGAGTCCATTTAAGCTCACACTAACTACTTGGGTGACTCCATCCAGCCACCTCATTCTCTGTCATCCCCTTCTTCTTTTGCACTCAGTCATACCCAGCATTAGGCTCTTCTCCAGTGAGTCCTTCCTTCTCATTAGATGGCCAAAGTATTGGAGTTTCATCTTCAGGATCTGGCCTTCTAAACAGCAGTCAGGGTTGGTCTCCTCTAGGACTGATTGGTTTGATTGGCTTGCAGTCCAAGGGACTTGCAGGAGTCTTCTCTAGCACCATTGTTCAATTCTTTGGCACTCAGCCTTCCTTCTGGTCCAACTTTCACAGCCATACATTGTGACTGGAAAAATCATAGCTTTGACTATACACACTTTTGTTGGCAGAGTGATGTCTCTGCTTTTTAGTATGCTGTCTAGATTTGTCATAGCTTTCCTCCCCAGGAGCAATATGTAATGACAAGTAAACCGCAATGGGACTATTACTCTCATCCCCTCCCATAGTGCTCATCTAAAAACCAGGAGTCTGTGAGTCCTGCTTTAGGCATGAAAGCCAGATGGCTGATCTTGGACAAGTCACTCTCTTTCAGCCCCACCCATTTCACAGGGTGATTGCTGTAGAGAAAACAGGAGGAAGGACTATTACATATGTTCACCGCTTTGAGTTATGTATAACAAAATATAAATAAACCTATCAATAGAAGTAGATTTTCAATAATAGGTACATGTAGCTCATTCTATTCACAATAAAGCATATCTGTCTAATCTTTGCTGTTTAAGTAAGCCACTTTAGGGATGGGTTTACCTCCTCTTAGGCCAGACTTTTTCCATCAGAAATTAACTTTGTTACATATTTGCTGTAATTCAGCAAGTGAATCAGGGGTGGGTTCCTGCCAGTTCTAACCTCTTCTATAGAAGAGGTTCCACACCGGTTCCAGTTCCCTCCCCCCGCCCGTCCGCACATCATCAAGATGAAGAGCGAGAGGAGGAATTCTGGGAGTTGAAGTCCACAAGTCTTAAAGCTGTCAAGTTTGAACAGCCCTGGGTTTTTTTTTCTAAAGGGTTAGGGGTGCAAGGGTCTTGTAACTTGACAGCTTTAAGACTTGCGTGCTTCAAATGCCAGAGTTTCTGAGCCAACATTTTGGTTGCTAAGCAAGAGCATTGTTAAATGAGTTTCCCCACATTTTACAAGTTGGCCACTCCCACCCAGTCACATGGCCGGCAAGCCACTCCCACAAAGCAGGTCACACCTACAGAAGATGTTCTAAAAAATTTTGAAACCCACCACTGAAGTGAATGCATGACTAGCACTGGAATTGGGCCCAGAAGAGCCTGGGAGGAACACGTTGGATCACAAGGCAGCACTCTGTGGGATGAAAAGGTTATTAGAGCTGAGCTTTGATCAGTTAGCAGAACACAGATTAAACCTTATTTGGTCACAACCCTTCAAACAGTCCTCTAAAAACAGCCGATAACGATGTCCTTCCCCTTGACTCTTTTAACATATGCTGCCAATTCCAGAATATTCTTATAATAGGCCTCCCTTTTCTCTTTGGTACCCATAATTTAAGTAGGAGTAGCTTTTAGCTTGTGGCAGGGTTGTTAATATCTAGCTTGGTTCTAAGTGAGCAAATGACTCTTTTTCTATTGATAGAGATCTTAGTTCTGTACTTTCTTCTCTTTTCAAAGTCCAATATTTCTTTAATTTGTAGGTTAAGGCCCAGATCATGAAACCTACCCTTTGATTAGAATTCTTGCTGGACTAGTTGGAAAAAAATAGCTGGACTAGTTACACCCATCTTCCAACACTAAATTTAAACTGTCCCTCAGGAATCCTCTTCTGAAGACAGAAAAGACCAGAGGACCAGAATAGGTGTGAAATATCCTCTTCATGAGGAGCTGAAATGATGATGGCAACAAGAGCTACACCAAGTACTAATAAAGGCTAGAATTTCAAAGAGACAAGCTCTGCAAACAAAACACTTGAAATCCCTGATGGGCTAATGGGTAAGTGGAAAAGCTGCCAAGCAGTGAAAGTTAAAACGATCCCTTTCTCTGCAGCAAAACTAGCCATCTCTTGTCACAGTTCAGCAGAACCATGATCCAATTCATCAGTTACAGATGTTTTAATTATATTGAAACTGTTTTAATTAAGTTCTACCTCTATTGACACGAGGAAGACTAGTTCCACTTTGAAAGTTCCTTAGAAAAGTGATTTCCCTTTATTAAGGATGAAGAGTCAAAATTCAATTAAACCTCGCCACAATGCAAGACATGGTTGCATTTATTACTGGCTTCTCCATCCAGGCAGTTTTAAAATATTTTGATTGTTATACACCAAGAGTACAATAAAATACCTTCAGGGTGTAAATTCCCATTTAGGAAGGAGGCCTTATAAATGGTATGGAGTTATATATTCACCTAACACTGTTCATGTTGGCTGGGGCTTATAGAAACTGTAATCCTAAAATGCCAGTTCTTCCATCCATGCTCTCCCAACTGTTTTCTTTCTATAAAATATTTTTTTCTAATCATCTAGTGCAGCAACCTTGAGTTTATTCAAACCACAGCAAAATTTTAGCCTTAAAAAATTGAAAGATGCACTTTTTTCTCCATCTCTAATTACAAAACCTAACTGTCCTTAACACAATAACTAGTACACAAATTCACATACCAGTAAGTGTGCTTGCAGTCAACACTATAATATCCAAATACAGAATCCATAAACAATGTTAATCCTGCAAATTTACCAGCACATGAACCTTATGTTTTATCTATCTATACTAGAATTCAGTAGTAGGTAGAATGAATGAATCTGCTGTTATCTATATTCCACCTAAACACTAACCTCTACATTGTAGTCCAGAAAAGGAAAGCTTCTAATGTTTCAAAGTTGATTTCAACTTTCTTATGGATATGTCCATGCAGGGTTTTGTTTCTTGCAAAGATGCAAAAGCAGTTTGCATGTCTTTGTTCCACCATGGTTGTATCTGCTCCAGAACAGGGCAAAGTGGGTTGCAGCACCTTAGTGGCCTTGGGTGATCTCAAGAAAACTCAGGAGGTTTGGGTGGGAGATCACTGGAAAATCCCTGGGCTATACGTTAGACTGAGAGCTGAAAAAGCACTCAGAATACATCTATCCCAGTGCAAGATTTGGTCCCAGGAATAGAGAATCATCAGAACTTTCTTGAAGAGAATTTGTTTCTCTATATTGACGCCAAAACTGGCTCAGGGCAGGCTTTGACAGGAACTAAGGAGCCTCAGTCAAAACTTCTTGAGTCAATACCAGTAGGATGGCATCATTTGTTTGGACAGAGCAAGCAGCTAAGGGGGTTGTTGACTTTTGATAACAATTCAAATGATTCTGATATTACACCAGTAATGAACTACAGAATGTGTTACTCAGCAAAGTGCTCCTGTCAGCAGAGCTATTCGAAGTGACCAACCCCCCAGGGCACTAAAAATTACTATAGCAGGGCTCTGCAGCTCTAGTTCAATTGAAAACAATCAAGAGCAACCCAGGATTTACTGCCTCTCCTGGAGAGCAATTGCCCATTGTTCATTATGCACATGCAATAAACCAACATCAGTATTTAATTTAGCCCTCTTCACCAAGTTTTCCTAGGATAACTCCACTGCAGAAAAGGCTGCTTGGCCAGCCAACCCCAGACAAAAGTCAGCCGTGAAGACAAGTTTGGCTTTGGTGGAATTATCTGAAAGGAGTCAAAGCTGAGGGTTTCCAAATCAAATTAGCTTCATTCAGGATTAGATTTATTTTCATACCATGCCTAACAGCAAAGCGTTGGCCTGATCAAAGACAGCATTTTTTAAATCAAAAGAAGCACAAGTAGACAGCCACACTGAAAGGCTGGAAAACAGGGTGAGAAGGGAAAAGATTCTACTGCTTTGAAAAGGAAGGGAATACACCCACTTGCCTTACTCCTACTTTAGAAAGACTTGTACCTGATAGAGGCCAGGTTCATAGCCCCCTGAGACATAGCTTGCTTAATAATGGTTTAACAAACCATCACTGGCTTCACCCAAGACATTACAACATGCATCATGATTTATAAACAGTGCTGGCTGGATTTATATACCACACTGAGTTAAAGGCACACAAACCACAGTTTAGCATGGCATGCTGTATAAACCAGCCAATAAGAAACCTCCAATTCACAGCTATGCTTATAGTCAACCTTGGACACATTTTAACAGCAGTCTAGAGTTGTGACACAAAAGGATTGGATTCTTCCTAGGAATAAGACGATATTATGTTCATATGAAAGAGATACAAAAAGTATATGTGTGTGTTTGTAAGATATATTGAGTCCACCTATCATACTACATCATAGTGCAAGTTGATTCACCCTGGCATATGGTGTTACATAAATCTAATCACTATAGTGCCTAACTATGGCTGTGATTTATATTATTGTATGAATCAGTGGTGGGTTCTGGATTCCGTTGCAATCGGTACGGTTGCAACGGGCCCGGCGTCCACATGAACACGTGCAGCATGCACTCACAACGCACGCATGCGTCCTTACATCTTGCAATGCCTCCGCAAGCCTCCGTGATGCTCCAGCTGTTTGGCGGAGCGTTGCACAGGCGCTGTGTGCTCCATGCGCGGGCGCACCAAAGTGCTCAAATAAAAGTAAGGAGCTTGGGTGGGCGGGTGGGCCCTCCGGCGCGCCATACCGGAACGGTACCCAGTGCTCCGAGCAGGCACCTGTACTGGGGAGTACCACCAGCAACCCACGACTTTTATGAATTCATAAAATTATAATCATTTAAGCAAACAGCTTTGCAAATCACAGATGCATGAAATCACTACTGATAAGTCTGAGGTGTCAAAGTCAAGGCCTGGGGCCAGATCCGGACCGCTGGATGCTTAGATCTGGCCCGGGGGACTGCCCTGGAAACAGCCAAGGACTGGCGTGCGGTGCCTCTGCCAGTTAAAAAGGAGCTCAGGAAGGCCGCATATGGCCTCTCAAGCTCCCTTTTAGCTGGCAGAGGGTTGCAGGAGGCTGACAAGACCTCGCGAGGGCCACAGGCAGCCCTCCTGAGCTCCGTTTTCATTGGCAGAGGTTTGCAGGAGGCTTTCACAGCCCAAAACTGAGCTTTGGGAGTCTGTTTTCTCTGGCAGAGTGTCAGGGGTGCCGCCAGAGTTACCCCTGACATGGGTGATGTTGAGCTGGCCACGCTCACCTTGGCCACGCCCACCCCACTGAGATCAAACACAAACCTGATGAGGCCTTCAATGAAATCGAATTTGACACCTCTGCTGTAAGCTAACACATCACTGCTGTGTTGGTTCTATCATTGACAGTTTCTGCTTAATATAACTTTTTTGAGGGGATGAACAAATCTATTGCTTCTCAGGACTCTTCACAGGGAGAAATTGGGTATCAACATCCATTCAACGTCCTTTTTCACCTAGATAATTTTTGCACAGCTGTTTTCAGTAACCTATGCAGAAACCACCACTTAGAACAGAAGCCACACAGGTAGTCTCCAAGATTGCTTTTCACCCTGAGGGGTAGCTAAGCTTCTTTTAAACAATTCGTTTGAATTCTTATTACCTACTGGAAGGTCTACCCACAAACATGTTGGGATTCAAACCCATTATCTAAATTGCTTTAAAGGCCTTACTTCTACACCCAAGTTCACTTTCCAGCATAAATTGCTAGAGGAAAGAAAAAGCTTCACAAGTATAATGACTTAAGTTGAAAGACCAGTTTCCTCTGTTGGTGAAGAAGACTTTATTCTCTACTACTTCATACAATTATTAGAGCTACAAATTTCAAATGAAGTGGCCAGAATTAGCACAGATGAATGTGCTAATTCTGATATTTAGACTAGGATCTCTTGCTACCTTACTGTAACTATTGCAATTAAGTCCTACTAAATATTAACTTCTTAAATGTTAGAAAACAATAGCATCAATTTTGCAAAGGAAAAACAAAGCTATAATATTTACCTAAAGGAAATACTTCTGCTTGTTCTCCCAAAATAATTTACACAACAAAGGCAAACTTTTTTCAAACTTCCATTTTCACAAAGAGAACAAAATTTAGGATCCTGTTCCTTTTGGGTAAATATGGTAATTTTCAGATATGGCTCCAAAATCAGTCATGGTTCTTCCTCTCACTCTAAGCAATTTCCTTCATGAAGAGTTCTCAAAATTCACAAGCTTGTTGCAGTTTTGTAAAACTTTAACTGGTCCGTTCCTTCCAAGAAACAACTAAGTCTCCAGATATTAAACTGAGGAAGTTATCCAGCCAAAGTTCCAGCAAGCAGCACACATTCCATGGAATAATGCTACTAACCTCAGTGGACTTTACTTCTGCATAAGCATAAACATACCCAGGCTACATATCAGCAAAACTATGAGAAAACATAATGCAGTTATTTTAAGTTCTTGTTATGCATTAAAAAAAGTTTTACCTATTCCATAACTTCCAACTATTTAGAGAGGAGGAATATAGAATTCATTGGAAAAGTGAGACAACAACCCGCTTAATATTTAAACCATTAAACAGCATTCTCTCTGACCACAAAAAATTGTACATGTGTGGGTTGTACATGTGTGTGCATGCCTGAAGAAGCCCAGATAGATCACCATATCCAGATATTACTGGTCTAAATATCTGCCAAACCCTGTCAGCACACTGAAAAGAGCATCTCTTTTCCAGCATCTGGTTAATGAGACAAGTTCATCCTTGTTTCTTGCAGGAATGGATCAAAAAAAAAAAGCTGCACAACAGAGCCACTCACAGAGAACTTGGCAAAGCCGCTTGAAATTTAAGCAAGGCAGAGAGGGAAGATGAGTGAAACCCTAGCCTGGTTCCTTTTGTCCAGAATTCCAATTCAGAGTTCTTTTGTGAAGCTGCCATTTCAATACCATTGGAAGGGAATTTCAATACTGTGGGGACCAGAGAGGCAGAAATCCTTGTTCACCGGTCACCTTGAAACAATCACAGAGGACTGCAACCCGAGCATGTTAAAAAAAGAAAATAAACGAAGGGGGATGGGGAAGGAGTTGTGGTGCAAGTTGTAAACAACAAGCAAAGGAGAAAGAGAGACATCCTCTCAACTGCTGCTCCAATAGGCGTTTAGTTGATTCCATGGACTTTTTGTTGATTTTACAAGGGAACTGATAGCGCTACCCACGTCTTCCAACGTTTGGCTGCAGTTAATCCTTCACACCGCTCACTCCCTAGTATAGGTCTCCTGCGTGAGCAGGGGGTTGGACTAGATGACCTCCAAGGTCCCTTCCAACTCTGTTAGTGTTCAATTACCCGTTTCTACTGGAGACAAGAAGGGGGGAAAAGCTCAGGAAATGTCAGAGCCAGACCACAGCTCTCCCCCCTTGAGTTCATTCCCCCTCAAGGCTGTTTTCTCCCTTTTAAACCTGACCTCCTTTTCCAAAGGCATCGGGCTATCATCCGGAAGAAGGAACAATCTCCCTCCCCTCCTTGGATCCACACCAGGCAGAATCCCCCCCTCCTTCTCTTCGCGTCCGCCCGTCAGCAAAGCGGCTCTTCATTTACCCCCACCCCCATCTTCACACGGGGATCCACCCGGCCCCCTCTGGCCATTAAGAGATCATTTGCGGGGCCTTTACAAACGACTCTCTCTCCAAGTGTATTTCCACCTGGGCAAATCCAGGGATCGATTTCAAGGGCGTAAACGCTTCCCCCGAGCTTCGCACTTGGCTCTCGACTACACACACACACACGCACACAACACGCAGCCGATGAACACAATCGAGCCGCTCCATCCAATTCAGGGGATCTTAGAGACACGATTTATTGCTTTTTCTGTCGTCGTCATCCCCGTCTCGAAACAATAGAACAGCTGCCGTTTCCCCGAAACAAAACGAGCCCCAACGCTACCTGGAAGAGCCCCACCCCCCGCTTTAAAAAAAATTATGACTGCAGGACTGTAACTTTGTGGCTTGTGACCTTACGATTGATAGTGATATTGTTTCCTGATTGCTTATTTGTACCCTATGACTATCACTGAGTGTTGTACCTTATGATTCCTGGCAAACGTATCTTGTCTTTTTACGGATAGAGAGCATATGCACCAAAGACAAATTTCTTGTATGTCCAATCACACTTGGCCAATAAAGAATTCTTTTCTGTTCTATTCTATTATTTTAAAAAAGTATTTTTTCCAAAAGCGACCCGAACTCAGCACAAAAGGAACAACCGCCGCTTTTTCCCAGCAGTGCCCGAATCCAAAAGAAAGCGCCGCGAGTCCGTTTGCCCTTCTCGTCTGTTCCCCCCCTTTTCCTCCCTCCCTGGGACTGTGGGGGGGGGGGGGCATCAAAAGGGGACGCTGACCAGACCCTCCCGGCGAGAGGGCGAAGCGGCCCCGTTGCCGCGATTTGGAAGGAGCGGTTTTTACCATTTGCACGCCCCGTCTCCCGACCGGAGAGATATGGTGGGAAGGCAGGCGAGCCCCCCCACCCCGCTCTTTCTCCTCTGCTCCAGCCCAGCCTAGCCCTCCATCTATCTCCCTCCTCCGAAGGAGGGAGGCCAGGTTCAAAGTGGATGAATCTTGCAAGGAGCCCAGCTTTCCCTTCCGCGCCGGTCTTCCCGCCAGCAAGCCCAAGGAGCAGCCGGGCGCAGAGGCAGCCCGCCCGCTCTCCCTTCCCCTCCTTGCTTCTGGAGGCGAAGGACGAAAAGCCCCACCGTTCCCAGCCGCCGAGGCGAGGCTACTTGCCTTCGCCATGCTTCTCCAGCACACGCCCCCCTAGTCGCTCGGGCTATGCCGCCCGGCAGTTAGTCAACCCCGTCCCGCGCCTCTCGCTGTACCTGCAGAGGAGGATCGTGGGGGCGCTGCTCTGGTCGCCGGCACAACAGCTGAGGGGCCCCTCGGTTCGCACAGCTCCATGCCCTGCCCTGCTCTGCTCGTCCGTCCGTCCGCTCGCCCGCCTTCCCCTCCCAACTGCTCAAACAAATCAAATTGGTCCGCCCTCCCCTCCCCGGCCGCTTTCTCCAGCGGTGATATCATAGCGCCGGCGGTCCAATGGGCGGAGACGACGTCAGCAGCCTAGCCGAGGCCTCCTCCATTCAAAAGCGGAATTGTCGCTCCGGCCTTTCCCGGTGTCTCGGCGCCCGAAGGCGGTGGGAGGCAGGCAGGGCGGCCCCTGCAGCGCCTCCCGCTCCCTCCTGGGTCTTCCCTGAAAGAGAAAAGAGGGGCTGTTGGTGGTCCCTGTTGCACCAAAGATCCCTTGCAGGGATGCCGCCTCAGATTTGAAAGCGGGTGGGGGGGATTTGCACAGCGCTCTAAAAAAGCAAAAAGGAGTCTATAGAATAGAATAATAGAGTTGGAAGGGACGTTGAAGGTCTTCTAGTCCAACCCCCTGCTTAGGCAGGAAACCCTACACCGCTTCAGACAAATGGTTATCCAACATCAGTCTATATTCCTTTTGTATGAGCCCCGTCAGAAATCTGTATGTGGAAAAAATGTCTTTGCCCAAATATTTTAGGCGCTGGACAATATTTAAATTGATTCTAATTATGAATACATCCAGAGACAGAATGGCATAGTGATCACATAGAAAATTAAAAGCTAATATGCGGGAATAAAAATAATTACTCTCTAATGCAACATAGTTTTGGCCAGGGAATTGCTGTTGGCGAGAGCATCTTAAAAAGTGGTGGTGGTGACAAGCTTGTTTTAAGTTGATTACTTTTTATTTTGAGGTAAGATAGTTATCCATCTCCAAATTGGGTTGATTCCTAGTAACATCCTGGCTGTGCAGCTTCTGTATGAACCATATGAAAGTGGTTCACTGAGGCGCTTCTCAGGATCTTTTTGACTCCCAGCCTAATTTATTTAGTAAATACGTAAAACTGGTCGATTCCGTCACAATATCAAAACAATTCAAAAATACAACCCAAAAAATAACATGCAAGAGGGTGAGGACTACAACCACAACTTCTATAAAGAGCCTTATAACAGAAGGATCCTGCACCAGGATTAGCCTAAGGCCTGTAGTATTTAAAAACTCTTGAACAAGGTCAGGGTGAGGTAAAATGACTCTGTGGGGAGGTGTTGTACAGCTCAGATGTTCTCTGAATGTTCCCCATCTGAGTAGTAACCAGGTTTGACTCAGCCTTTCAAGATGAATCCAGGTTAGCCAGGTGCTGTCCCCTAGATGGGAATTAATGTGATTCTCCCTATGTATTTTATCAATGACTACAGGCAGTCTTCAACTTGTGACCACAATTCAGCACACAATTTCTATTGCTAAGCAAGATGGTTGTTAAGGTAGTGTTATCCCATTTTACAACCTCTCTTGCCACAGTTGGTAAGTGCATCATTGCAAGTTGTTAAGTCAGTAACATGGTTCTTAAGTGAACCTGGCTTCCCCATTGATTTTGCTTGTCAGAAAGTTGCAAAAGGTGATCACATAAATATATGCCAGTTGCCAAGTGTCCAAATTTTGATCACATGACCATGGGGATGCTGCAACAGCCGTTAAGGGGGAAAATAGTCATGTCAATTTTTCATACCAAACTAATGATAGTAGGTAGAACACCAGCTTTAGAACTGACAATGAAAACAGAAGTGATGGAAAACCTCTGCCTTTAGAATCAACCATCAACTGTAAAGGAAGAAGCAGACAAGAAATGCGTTGCAAATTAGCACTCAGTACAACAACCAGAGGAAAGCTTTGGAAAAGATACTCAAATGCCACGAAACGTCCATACCTACGAAGGTCAGAATTATGCAAGCCATGGTATTCCTTGTGGCACTCTATGGAAGCCGAAGTGGAACTAAAAGAAGTGGGACAGAAAGAGTATTGATGCTCTTGAAGCTTGGTGTTGGAAAAGACTCCTAAGAAAATTTAATAGACAGCTAAGAAAAACATACAGATGGACTATTGAACAAATCACGTCATCGTTCTCATTTGAGGCAGATGTGACCAAGTTCAGATTACCATACTTTGGAAAACCTAATTCTCTGGTGTGGGAAGTTATCATCCAGCCCTCTCCCAGAAAAATGAAATATCCTAGGAAATATTGAAAAGGCAGAATATTTCTCTGGATATGAAAAGAAAGAAACATGTTTTAAAAGACAGAATAGTTGCCTGTAGCTTCCTGCCCATCCCCACTGTTAATGGACCATTAAGACGCCAAGCTAGTCTCTTGTACATAATAAAGACTTCTCCACTGCAGCCCCAGGGGGGATGGGGGTAAAGGCATGATAATATTGGCCCTTTACTCAACTGACCACATGGCATCTGAGAACTCAACTAAACCTGGATTCAAAACACAGCCCAGAGAGTTGCCCCTGCATGGCCCTATGGGAGTCTGACAACCAATCAGAATACATTTCTTACACAGGAACAGGAAATAGAGAGGTGGGACTGAACAGGTTATAAAAAGCCCAGCAAGCCCCTCCCTCAGCCCTTCTCTTCTTCTCCACCAACATTGAAGCATGTGATCACCTTTTCTGTTCAGGGCTGAAGCCATGTGGCCCTGTCCAACAATAAACCATCTTTCCAAGCAGCCTCCATGTCTCCAGTGTCTTTTTCCCCACTTGGAGCCGAACCCAGAAGGGCATTTCTTTCATCACTGGAAAAAGGGAATTCTGGAAAAGGTGGAAGAAAAGAGTGGAAGAGGATGAGCAAGGTGGATGGACTCAGTTAAGAGGTGATGAGTGCATCCTTGAGAGACATGAATGGCCAGGGTAGAGACAGACTGTCCTAAAGAAAAGCTGTGTAGTCACTAGGAGTTGAAAGTAACTGGATAGGACATAATCAGTCATGTATTTTACCATTTGCCTTTTCAGATGCATCAAGATTATGATTTCATTACAACTTTTGCAGAAGGGATTTAGGACCTTCATACCTCAGGTATCTTTTGCATAAATAATCCATATTTTTCACTATTTTCTCAGAACAGGTTTTACATGCTTTGCTTATCCATGGTTTACTAGCTGAATTTGCATGGCATGCTAGACATAAATCCTGATTAACAAGCTTTCACTAGCTGGGTGCATATGACCCATTTCTGCACTTCACATACCAAAGTCCAGCAGAATGACTGATGTATTGTACATGGTGACAATGTGGGAGTTTATTGGAGCAAGTTCAGAACAAGCTGTGTGCCAGCATACACTCACACCCTTGTCCTTCAACCTGTGGCTAATCTTCCCACCTTTTCTAATATTTTGCCAAACTTATCACACCCTGCTAATTGGTAGGATCACCTCTGCTATAGTTCTCACTGATAATATGTCTCGGAGTCTGAACAAATCAAGATAGTTTCCCTATATAGTGGATGGAATATAATGCCATGTCAAATGTTTTGACATTTTTTTTGTTCATTTTGGGATGAAAGTCTGCAATCTGTAAATCATATGTTGGTTACAATTCTTGGTCGTGTCAGCAATGCTTTTATTTGGACTAAGCCTCGCTTCAAATTATTTGACTGTATAGATTTCATCACAGATACGTAAACCACAGTCTGATTTCTGGGTTTTGAATTTTTCCCTTACCAGCTTTATATAAATGTTGAATCAGAGAACAAGTAGAATTCAGAGAAAAGAGTTTCTTCTTCCTTAGATATTTTTTCCCCTTTGATCGAACATTCAGGTTGTGGAGTTTTGCCAGAAATATTCTATAAACTTCCATCTCTGCTTGGACAGCAGCCCAGTGTGATACCAAAAAGGGAATCCTGCTCTGATGGAGGCTTTTAATGGTCCCATCTGTGTTTCCAACTGGGCAAAATGGTGTTGTCTGTATTTAATACTTAGACTGATTGCAGAGGAACATCTCAGACAATTGATGTATCTGGAAATAAGAACTCTGCCAATCAGGAGAAACTTAAGTGGGCGGGATGACCTGCAGTTAGTTAGTTAGGGGAAGTAGGGGAATTGCAGTAATTGGGATCAAAGTCCTTCTGGGCCAGTATTCCTTTATATGGAAATCTTACTAGTCAAGTAAAAATGGGATAATCCCTGATTTGCCCCTGAGCTCTGATATTCAAAATCCTCTTGCCATTGAAACTGGAATTTCCCTTGCCTGCCCCACTGTTGATCTTCAATATCTGGCTTATATCCACTAACTTCACCTGCCATCCAATTAACAAATATGATTGATTTTTTTAAAAAAAGAAACCTAATGAGAGGCCAGCATGCTGTCAAGCAGGTGCTAAACCTCTAGGATCATCTTTATACCAAAAACGCCTCTTGAAAATAAAACTGGAGGGCGGGTGCAGTTGTATGCTTTGGCTGGAACCGAAACTGCTTGACTATGTGTGCACATAACTCACACACTCATGAACAAAGTGCAGTGGGAAGGATAATGAGCATGCTCTAGGGTTAGCAGCGGTCCAGGGAATCAAGTCCACCACTTTTCCTTCTAACAGATTGATGTGAATGGCAGCCAGTTTGCAAAGGCCCCACAATTTGCTCTTAAAATGCCATTTGATGTTTCCATCAAAAAGGCTGGAAAAGACTGGGAATCCTACTTTGTAACATCTTAAAGTATGTCAATCATATTCGAGCCAATTCTATAAATTTATTGTAAGTTGGGTGCAAAAGATGGTCAGGGTAGACTGCTAATTTAGCATATGCTCACATACCCACTAAGCTGGGCATAATTCTGTTGAAACTAGCAACAGTTCCAACTAGTGAAAACCAAACAAGAATCAAACAAAGAAAGCCATGCTAGTAGCCATAAGTGAAGACAATTAGCTAGTACTGGTCCTTAGAGTAGACTTTTGGTCAAGATTTTCCAGTTGGGTCTTATGTTAATTGTATCTTCATTCAGATGCAGAAGCACTACTTATCTGATGAGCTCACAATCAAGTATAAATTTAATATTCTCTTGGGTGTTCCTATGGAAAAAAAATTAATATCAGCAAAGCTTTCATAATGGGATGGGCAGAACTGGCTTGCTTTTTGCTCCTTCTTTTATTCATGAAAATGATAGCATTAAACAGTATGCCAGCCACTCTGCTACATTCTAAATAATAGAAACCTTAAATCTTAAAGACCATCCAGTCCAACCCCCGGGCTCATTGCAATTCTTCTGGTTTACCATTCAATGCATCCATTCTCTTTTGTTCTTGTCTGAATGGAGGTTTGATATACAACTCCAATCAACTCCTACCTGGAAGAGCTGCCATTTGTTAAGCCACCATAGAAACAATGCAAATCTGCAGGAATTGCAAAAGAGCAGAGGTTAGACTCAGTCTCCTGAGTTGGCATGGTGGAGAAATGGTAAGTGTTAGGGTAAACTTTCAGGGCTTTTTGGACCTGGCAGAATAAATCTGCAATAAAATTGAAAAAGTGCCTCCTGGATAGGAACCCATCTTAATCCTCAATCACTTGGATGTGGTAGGGAAATTAGGCACAGGCCTGTGGCAGACAGGAGCCTATTTAAAGATCCTTCAGATCAGTTCCTTTTGCAGGCAAAGGAGAGTTCTGAAAATATTTCAGATACCTCAGTTCAGATTATGCTTCTCAAGGCCCAGTGGAAAAACACTGGGGTAGGAAATCATTAACCTTGTCTTGAAGAAGAATAAGGATCAGACCTTTGGCTTTCTCAGAATAGGAATAGGGCCTGTGGAATTTTTTCACTGCCCAATGAACTTGTCCCTTTGTAGGCAATCAAATGCTTTGCCACAGACACACTAATAATATGCATGGCTTGTTGTTCCTTACTATGGTATGTCAACTCATAAATGCTTTCAAGCAGTGGGGAAACAACATTTTGTTTTAGCTGCCTTATATGGGCTTTAAGACACCTAGATTAGCCCCAGAGTAAAATAGTAACATAATAAGTAGCATTACTAAATTTCAAAGTGGTACAATTTAACATCATAGTTTACTTAAAAAAAAAAAAACCATAGTGCCTTGTGAGTGATTTGAAATCAGCTGAGTTATGACTAAAGGATTATTTAAATGGAAGCTGTATGTCAGGGATTTAAAATAAATTCAAATAATTTGGAATAAATGAACACAAGGTTCTTCAGAAGTGATTTGTCATTGCCTCCTTCCTAGGGTTGCGAGAATGTGACTGGCTTTGGCCTAAGGCAGGACTAGAAGTCCTAGTCTCCCAGTTTCTAGCCTGATGCCTTAACGCCTGTATGAAACCGTCTGTCACACCCCACAGATATTTGTGGGTAAAAAAAACCTTGCAAAAATGACCTTGGAGAAGGCATGCAACAGCCTTTAGCAAAAACATGGATTAAGTCTGGAAAGAGAAAAAAACATTAGAAAGAAATTTAAAGTGACCTTTTATTATCTCTTTGTGATATGAGAAAGGGAAACACTGTCAGGCTTACAAAATTCTGTTCCTACAGCCTAGAATGATCAATAGTGGGTTTCCAGGACTTCTTCTGGCCTGCCCTGAGGAGCTAAATCTTGCTAAAAAGCATGACCAGTCTTCTAAGAAATTTGGGTTGTTTAATAACTGGAAAATGTTAGGAAATATATTTTACCAAACTCAGGAACATGGTTGTCATGTAGTATCGTATCCATTTTGATTAATTTGAACCAAAGGGGAATTTAAATTAGGTTCTTGGGATCTGGACCAGTAGTGGGATTCAAGTTTTTTTACTACTGTTTCTGTGGATGTGGCTTTGTGGGCATGGTGTAGCTTTGTAGGTGTGACTTTGTGGGCGTGGCAGGGGAAGGTTACTGCAAAATCCCCATTCCCTCCCCACCCCACTAACCTGCTTTCCAGCTCCGTTCTCCTGTTCAGGGCAACAAAAGAACATCAGCTGGGAGGGGGGGGAGGGGCAGCCTATTTTCCAGTCCTCTGAATTACTCAAAATTTCCACCACTGGTTCTCCAGAACCTGTCAGAACCAGCTGAATACCACCTCTGAACTGCACCATATACACTCCAGATTACACAATAGTTAGTTTAAGGTTAATTCATTCCTTCATTGCTCTGCAAGATATATGGCAGCTCGATTTTTTAATCATTAATTTTGCTTTTCTGTTTTGCCCTTGAACTTTGGATGGTTTAAGACACTGCACTCACTGACCTAGATAAAACCCAAGATAATTCCCACCTCCACTTCTTTCTTTAGAACTTGCTAATGCCTTAACAAGTGCAGCCATCACCTGGGGTGTTGCAGCCATTCCGAGGACACATTAAATTATCTTCCAGTTTGAGGATGGTGTTTTCTTTTGGCAAAGAAGAAGATGATGATGTAGCATTGTGATGGGAAGGACTCTAGTGCAGATGAAGGGAGCTTTCCGGCTGGTCAGATCGGATTCAGTCTGGGGGAATGTGATGTGAAAGTTACTACTGCCACAGGAAAAGTTTAACTGTAGCATCAGAGGACTGATTGACAATTATTTCTTTCTCTCTCTTCCCTCCCACAAATAAGACCCATTAGAGAAAGGTATTCTTCCCATCTCATTAACAGATTTCTGAAATTGAATGGCTTCCAACAGACAAACAAGAATGTTCTCCTTATTACCTTCCTCGCTGATCAAACAATGTGCTCTTCAGAACATGTTGAATAAACTCAATTTTCTTACAATGTAATTTCACATGCTGTTCAGGACAGCACCAGAGTCTAAAAAGGCTGTTAATGGGGAAGTCATTTCCACCTAGTTTGCAATGCTGAATCCTCAAATGAACTTGGTGGAATGCTGGAGTTTATTCTAGGAATTATCCTAAGAGGGAAGCTAGTTCAGGGATCCTGACTTGGTTCACACACCTAGGATGTTACGCAGCTGAGAAAAAGATAGTGGGGAAGAAGGTTGCCTAAGGTCCACCATTATAGTTTGCAAATGAAGCTTTCGGCTGAATGTGTTGAGCAAATCTATTGGGGTTTACTTACAATTGGTTAGATGGTGATTTGCTCAAGTTGGCCAGTGCCAAGCAGTGGTGTAATTCAGTTGATTCTATCCAGTTTGGACAAACCTGTAGTGGCAGTGGGAGGCTCCGCCCAGCCGCCCAGACATTATCATGCCCCATTTTTTATGCTCTATCCATGCGCAGAAGGTCACACGCACACTCATATTTGCGAACTGGTAGCGAAGGTAAGTTGATTTCACCCCTGGTGTCAAGTCATAATTATAAAAAAGCCATGTTGTTGACTAACTTATAATTGGCAGTATTCATACATTCAACCATAATTAATGGCTTTACATGTCCTACTAAACTACATCTACAAATAGTGGGCTTAAAAAATCCAAGCGACAGCAAAGAGATACAGAAAACTTCATTTCTATCTAGCAGTTGCTTGGTTTTTTACAGAACAGACTTTGTAGCACTTTGCTAAGATGAGATAACTGTGTGTTCAAGTGGGACATTACACACAATGTGGAAACATTGTTGTTTTTTATTAGTTATCTTAATGAAAGTCAGGCATTGCAATTCATTGATTGTCTGAGTACAGAATGAGATGGTGATTAATATTTTTCTTACTGATTGGCCTTTTTGTTTAAATCTCCCACAGATGTTTTAATTTAAGAGATCAGCTAGTGATTCAAAAAGAGAGGGAGGGAGGGAGGGAGAGAGAGAGAGAATATGAAAATATAGTACACATATGTTGGTCAATTAACTATTGCAAGGTTGGCTGCTATTCCAGTCACATGGATGATTGAAACCAAATTAGGCCATCCAAGTTTAGAATATTGTATGCATTACCTAGTATGTTTGTAGTATAAGATATATAGTATATAATATACATTGATCAATTAACTATTGCAAAGTTGGTTGCTATTCTAGCCAGATGGATAATTAGCATTCTGAAGGTAGCATCAAAGTGATGGGTATTGTTTTACAGATTTATCTTAATTGGCTATAGTCCAACAACTTCCTAATCCAACACTATAGCTACCCTAGTAACATTACACTGCACTTGAGAATTCTGCAACAGCAGAAACCCAATTCCAGGCCTTTATTATTTGTTTGTATCCCATCTGCTATTATTTTTTACCAATAACTTAGGGTAATGAACCTATCCAACAGACCTTCCTCCTGCTGTTTTCCCCACAACCACCAAGCCAGGCTGTGAGAGAATGAGTGGCCAAAAATCAAGTCTCTCATTGCAGGAGTGCTTCTGTTCCTCAGGATTCTTGAACAGCTCCTAGAATATTGCTTCAACGTTTTTGTAGGAAAGTTAGAAATAAATGCAATGGGCAAAAATCCCATGTGGCCCTTTTAGTTTTCTCCTTTCTATTTAAACTACTTGGTTTATCACTTTGTTCCAACAGCTTTTTGGGTTGTGATAGAGCTGTTTCTATTTAAATTATTTTTGTTTTGTTTTGGAATAAAGAAACACCAGTTGCTTTTTATGATCTCCCCCCCCCCCCAATTCTAGTTACTGTGCGGGAGTTTTAAACTATTATAACTAAAAGAGCTAGTTTGGTCTAGAGGTGAAAACACCAGGCTAAAAAGTAGGAGACTGTGAGTTCAAATCTCCTCTTAGTCATGGGAGCCAGTTGGGTGACTTTGGGCCAGTCTTTCTCTCTCAGCCCAACCTACCACCCATGGTTGTTGTTGTTGTAGGGAAAGTAGTATAGGAAGGTATTTGGATATGTTTGCCACCTTGACCCAAAGGTGCTTTTTCAAAAGGCAACAGGACTTTCTGGTTATTCTTTGAAGACATTTCACTTCTCATCCAAGAAGTTTCTTTAGCTCTGACTGGATGGTGGGGAATGTAAGGATTTATATTCCCTGAGTGGTGCAAATCAGCTGATCCTGATGACACAGATAAATCTCCTGGTGACCTTAATGACTCACTAAAAGAATGCAAATGACCAGCTGTCTGCGAGGAGTATAAATCCTTTCATTCCCCACCATCCAGTCAGAGTTGAAGAAGCTTCTTGGATGAGAAGTGAAACATCTTCAAAGAAAAACCAGAAAGTCCAGTTGCCTCTTGAAAAAGCACCTTTGGGATAACCATGACCTGAATGACCGAGAATCTCCATAGCCATTTGCCCCCTTGAGTTATTTATGAAAATAATAAAGATGGGGTATCAATACATGAATAAATGAAAGAAATAAATCAATTGATCAGTTAGGACAGGAGATCATCTTAAAGGATTATCATTTTTCTAAAATGTTAATTGATAATTTTTAAGCATTTTTGTACTGTATATTTTTCCTTTGTCTGAATCTTACATTACACATTTATGGTAAGGAACCAAGAACTTTTACACTTGGCTGTTTTCTCGTAATCTGTACTGAGCCAACTACTTGTAAACTATGGTTTATGGCATGGGTGGATAAACTTTGTTACCAGAGGAATCAATATTATTATTGCCAGTGTTATTGCCATTATTTTTGCTATGCTTATTATTACTATTCCTGTGGCATCTACTGAAGGCCACCCAGGGTGGGAGTGTGCTGTTGGGTGTATGGCAGTGGTGGGTTTCAAAAATTGTTCAAACCTACTCTGTGGGTGTGGCCTCCTTTTTGGGAGTGGCTTGCCGCCCATGTGACCGGATGGGCGTGGCTTGCCGCCCATGTGACCGGATATGAAGATGCCGACGACACTTGTCAGAACCACCTTAAATTACCTCACACACAGCACTGGCATGCATAAGAATATGATGTAAACTTGTTTTTTAAAAGGCATCTTTGGTTTGCGTTAAAACAACTTCAACACACACAATGTTCTGATTGTACCACAAATGCAGTAGTCATCCTTACCTTTCACAGAGGCACTGAGTTTTATAAATATGAGCATGATAGTGTAGAATAATCATATTCAAGGACCAGTGGTGGGTTTCAAAAAATTTTGGAACCTCTTCTGCAGGTGTGGCCTGCTTTCTGGCTCCACTGGTGGAACCTCTTCTAACTGGTTCGGTAGATTTGACAAACTGGTTCTACCGAATGGGTGCGAACTGGTAAGAACCCACCTCTGGTGTATGGGTATGTCAGGAGAAAGCCTTTCCTTCTCATCTTAGTTCTTCTGCAATGAAGATTAAATGTTCTGAATGGGTAAGAGTATCCAAAATATAAATCATACTTTTTTCATTCAGCCATTGCAAATCAGTAGAAAGGTTTGCCCACCTTTGTTTGGAGATTTTCTATTGATTTCAGTAACAGCATCTGGGGAGGGAGGAAATGCTCACCATACAAAATGAAATAAATAAATAAATGGGGAGGGCACGTAAGGCCCTCTTGTATGGTCAGCACACTATTTGAACTGTGGTTTTAGATTACAACATAGTTAAAATGAAAGATGATGTGCCACCATGTGCAAACTCAGAAAATTTTTCATACTCATTTGAGGATAAAAAAAATCATTTGAAGTTTTTTGGAACAGGGACAAGATTAATATATTCTAGCTGATTTAAACAGCCGTTTGCCCCATAATTGTCTCACTATTGTTGTAAACTATCCACTATTTTATTTGTTGATGTTACTTATTCTCAGGAGCTCAAAGCATCCCTTTTCATTTTATCAGCATAAGTTGGGTTGATGGAGAATGACTACCCCCAGTGACCCCAGGACTTCTGTTGGGGAGATGTATCTGAACTTGGATCTTCCTGATCCTTAACTTTACAGTAATTATGCAGAACTGCCTCTCAGTCAGTGGTGGGATTCAAAAATGTTTACTACCGGTTCTGTGGGCATGGCTTATGGGCATGGTGTGGCTTGGTGGGCATGGCAGAGGAAGGATACTATAAAATCTCCATTCTCTCCCCACTCCAGGGGAAGGTTCCTGCAAAATCCCCATTTCCTCCCAATCAGCTGGGACTCAGGAGGCAAAGAATAGATGGGCAGAGGTGGTATCAGAGGTGGTATTTACCGGTTCTTCGAACTACTCAAAATTTCTGCTACTGGTTCTCCAGAACTGGTCAGAACCTGCTGAATACCACCTTGCTCTCAGTGTAACAAGACGCAGGAGGGAGTATAGAAAAGATCACAAAGATCACTCCAGATCTATTTCCTTAAATAGTTAGTAAACTTCTTGTACAAAGGTTTATTCTTTTAGACTACGCTTTCATTCATCTGATCTATTGCTTGAGCTAATAGGGATTGGTGTAGTCCCCAGTGTCTGGCTTCAATCCAGATGCACTGAAACAGTGTACGTGCATCCCAAAGGCATCTGCCAGCATCTTAAGGATAGCAATTGAATGTTCCACATTTACATATAAAGTGTTAAAAGCTTTGTTGTTTGAAACAGTGCTAATTTCCCCTGCTGTACTGAAGTAACTTTCAGAAGAGCTCACTAGATTTTGTGGCTTGGTTCAGTCATTATTCATCCTGGAGAAGACCTATCTATGGAGTCACTGGGAGTTGACATTGCCTTGACAGCACATTGTCACTCGCCACCTTCTTGTATAAGCCACAAGAGCTGAATATACAGATAGCCTCCAGATGAAAGCAAACAATTACAAGTTGGCCTCCTGCACTGATGCAAAACATAGGAGAAGCTATTTGCCACCTCCTTCCAATGCCTAACAAAGTGGCATTGTTGGTTAGTGGCTGTCTTTGACCTTGGGAAATATGCAAATCACAAAACAAAACCCAGCAGGCCTGTCAAGGTTGATTAACCCCCAGCAGGCTGATCCTCAAAGACAACTGACTCATCCAGCTTCCCTCTGTAAGCCTCTGCAGCTGATCACCTCCCAAAAGCATTGATCACATAGCTGTGGGAAGTAGAAACACGAACAGAGATACTCCCCTCAGCTCTTATTTTCCCCATCGAATTGTTGCAGAAAATGACAGACTTAGATGTCTCGGGATGCAAAGAGAAGTTTATTGGCAGCCAGGTTCAAAAAACTAGCCAAAGGCTAGTATTGCAAGTTCTGAACAACCTTCATTATCGAAGCACACATTCTTATACATTCTCAAAAGTGGCGCAACACGAAACACTTAACTCATTTCTTACTGGTTACCTTAAGGAAAAAAGCCTTATGAGTAGTTAGGGTCTTACTTCTCCTTTTGTCTTGGGCCATAGGTACTGACTGCATGTCTCTATGTGAACTTTAGCTGAACCTTGTAGTTTTGGGCTTTTGACATAAAGACATTTACTGGAACTTTTACTGGACTTCTGTGGTTGAAGGCTGATGACATTTTCCTGCCTTCTTACAAGCAAGCTTTTTATCTGTCCCTTTTGCCACGTCTTATTCTTATATTTTAATTCACATTTTATCCTGCTTTAATAGAACCCACCGCCATCACTCAATAGACATGCCAACCATCTTTCGAATGACCTAATTGATCTTCTTTGTTTGGTCTCACCCTCACTAATCTTGATTTCCTTAGCCAGCATCTTAATTGTCCTTAAATGTTTGCTTACATTTTCATTGCTGCAAACATGGAAGATTTTCCCATCCTGACACAGATGTGTGAAGAAACTGATGGGTGGGACTCATGTGGGGCTTATGCAGTTCCACATTCAATATTTCACACCAACAAATATTGAGGGGTTTCAGATATTAGTCTGGGGGGATAGTAAAATAGAGTATCTGAATTACTGGGAGTCACATATTTTATGCCTTTGGGGATAGGCAATTAATGTCGAGTACTACATTATAACATTTCTCACCATTGTCATGCTTCCTAGGAAGAGTTCAACAAAATCCACTTTTCTTCTCTATTAGATATATAAATAATTTACTTATACCTAAATAATCAGGAATAAATTACCTAATTTACCATGCTTCAGCTTAATGTGTTGAACAAACTGGAGATCCTCCATCTGTAGTTCTGAATGGGGTTATAGTTTCTCAGATACAATTGGAGGGCGATTTGAAGGTTCTCCTGAACTCACCCACCTTTTCCTCTTTACTTTTGTATTTTGTATCTTATTTTATTGTATAACTCAATAAAAATGTTAAATCAAGGTTCTCCTGGATTTGAGGTTCAATTCTTTCATAGACAATCTCACTTTACACATGGACTACTGCAATGCATTGTATGTGGGACTGGGAGCTACAACTGATCCAGAACACAGTGGCACAAAGAGCTATGAGTGTGCCTTGGTATGCCCATGTAACTTCTCAGCTACGCAAGTTATATCGGTTACCAATGAGCTTCTGAGCGCCATTCAAATTTCTGGGTGTCAGCTACAAAGCCCTTTGTGGCATAGGATCTGTTTTTTTGAGGGACTGTATTTTTCCTTTAATTTCTGTCCAATTTTTTATTTCTTTTTTTTAATCAGAAAAAAAAAACAGCCAAAGACGGGCTAAGAAATATTTTCTCTGTTGATGTGGTTGCCCTCTGGAGTAGCATTTCCCCCATAGATTCAAACAGGCCCAATCCTGTTATCCTAAACCAGCTTTGAGGAGCTGCCTTTTCCCCCAGACTCTGGAATAGGTTGGGATATGTCCTTTGGGATTGTCCCAGTTGCAACTGGTTCCTTTTCCCTTAAACTCATCCACAGATATATTGATGTCTGAGAAATGTCTGACTACTCTGGATTGGTGAAGAAAATGGGCCATTTCTGTCTGTGCTAGAAAATACAAATTCAGATTCACCTTTTTTCTCCAGTCTCTTCAATCTTCTTGCTGCTTCCCTTCCCTTCCCCTCTCTCCCCCTTGTGCAATTCTGTCTCTTTTGTGAATTTATCATTTCAGACAGGTTGACCTCAGTGATATTTTTTAATCCCCCCTCATCCACCAAGATGCCTAACTAGCTTTTTCTCAAATTCTTGTGAGTATCATTTTCACTGGAACGCACCCAGCTGAAGCAGAGGATTGATCCTAATCATATACTGTATATTAACCATCAGATATTTTTGATTGCTCAAGATGGGGAAGCTGGAAGTCTCTTTTCCTCACCTTGCATTTCCAAAATTGAACTATAGCTCTGGGGGAAAAATATGCTTACCATATGTTGTGTGTGCAATAAAAAGTGCAACAGGGAACTTTATTCCCCCATGGAAAGAAAGAGAGGATGGGGAGACAACAAACCTAATTGCTAAACACTGGCAGGAAATATACAGCTACAAGAAAATGAAGCTGGGAGAAATCCACACCAGAATCGTCTCATAAGGCAGGTGCAGGTGGGCTGCTGGGGGTTTGAAGAGGTTTGGAGAGAATCTCTAGCTAAGATTCTGTGCAGTTCAGAGAACCCCCAAATCCCACTGGCTCTGCTCATCCCTCACCAACCCTCCAAGGAGTCCCCACACGGCCTGTTTTGGATGCAGGTAAGTCAGGCTTGGGGAGGGTGAAAAACGGGCCAACTGGAAGTTTGGGAAGGCTGGAAACGGGTCTGTTTCCAGCCTCCAGAGGGCCTCTGAGCCTGGGGAGGCTGTTTTCGCCTTCCTGGAGGCTTGAGGCAAGCCTCTGGAGCCCGGGGAAGTAAAAATGCTTGATGCAGGAGGCCAAATAGGCCACACACGCCCATGGCCATGCCCACCCAGCAACTGGGCATAGAACCCCTTGCTAAAATTTCTGAAGCCCACCCCTGGGCAGGTGGCCCCGTGTACTTTTACATTGTATTTTTCATGAGTTGGACAATGTTGTGAAGGGGCAGTGAGGACCATGCTTGGGACTGTCCTAAGGTGATTTCTCTGTGGAAACTATCATAGCAGGTAACAAAATCCAGCGTGTAAAAGGTGAGGATCCGCTTCATTGTAGGATCCGTTGAAAGGTCTTACAAAGGTAGTTGATAGTAATCTTCCAAATGCAATAGTAACTTAACTTTCAGTATCAGTGACACCAACCATCAAACTCATTTTGTGAATTTTAGTAGGAAATAGCTCTTTGATGGCCAACTTTTATGCCCTAAAATAGTTTCTCCTCCAATTTGGGGGCTTTAAAAAGATATCCTTTCAAATAAAAATCCATTGTGTTAGGAAGTAATTGTGGGACTAAGTTATCAGACACGGGAAACATAGATGGGGCCTGTTTGAATTCTCACCTACAGATTTTTTTTAAAAAAAGTTTTTTTTTCATCTACAGGTAGTCTTCGATCTACGACCACACTTGAGCCCAAAATTTATGTTGCTAAGTGAGTCAGTTAAGTGATTTTGACCCATTTTACAACTTTCCTTGCCACCATTGTTAAACGAATCCCTCCAATTGTTAAATTAGTAACCTAATTAAGTGAACTTGGTTTCTCCATTGACTTTGCTTGTCAGAAGGCTGCAAAAGGTGATCATGTGACCTGGGGCACTGCGACCATCAAACATATCAGTCGCTTGCCAAGTTTCTGAATTTTGATCTCGTGACCAAGGGGATGCTGCAATGGTGGTAAAATGTGAAAAGCGGTCATAAATCACTTTTTTCTGTTCCATTTTAATGTTAAATGGTCGCTAAATGAACTGTTGTAAGTCGAGGACTACCTGTACTCTGTCATACAAGGACAAGATGGTGTTGTAGATGATGTGCAATGCTAGTATATGTTACCAGAAATTGTAATAAATTTCATGCTATAAGATTTTCCCTCTCTGCAATACAGAATCACAAATGTATCATTTATGCTCACTAAAGTAGATTTTTTTAAAGGTGTACTACAATATAATTTCTAAATTATATACATTTTAAAGAAAAACAGCATATATTTAAAATATCATAAAAAAGAAAAACATAGTTTAGCTGAATAAAAGCTTTCAAGTTGTTTCCTTAACATTGGGCCATTGAGAGTGTCATCTCCCAGCACTCCAATTTCCACCACTGAAATTTAGTGGCAAGTGGTTGAATTTCAAGTGTGAGTTGGGGGGTTTGCTTGCTTCCCATTCACATAGACACACTCTGACCAACCTCCCTCTGCATAATTCATGCCCTTCTCTTCTTACAATGTTTTTGCATCAACAGATGGCCATCTCTAGTCCTCCAGAAGATCAGGAAGTTGGGTTTGGGCTCTTGACTCCTCAGAGATTCTCCTCTTGTAATAAAAAGAAAAATCTAGATTTTTGCCTTCCAGTATATTATTTCTCTGCTAATACTTTAGGAGAATATAAAGGTAAAGGTTCCCCAGTACATGTGTGCTAGTCGTTTCCGGCTCTAGGGCGTGGTGCTCATCTCTGTTTCTAAGCCGAAGAATCAGCGCTGTCCGAAGACGGTTCCCCGGTTGCCATTGCTATTGCTGCAAGGTGGGTTCTGGCAGTCACTATTGCCGGTTCTCTTGTGGGTGCACCCTGTGTGTGCTTGATGTGCGCTGCACACACATGTGTAGTGTAATAAAAATTGCTCTGCGCATGTGTAGAAGCAAAAAAAAAAAAAAAGGATGGTGGCCCTTATGGCGCCACCCAGAGAACCGGTTCGGGTGCGTGGCAGGCCTGGGTCGCTGCCGGTTCCAGAGACCCAGGCCGCCAAACCACTACTGGTTCAGCTGAACCAGTCCAAACCGGTAGGAACCCACCACTGCCTTGCGGGCATGTTTTTTATGTTCTTCATGCAGGCGCAGAACAATTTACAGTGAACTGCACACGTGCAGGCAGGAAAGTGCATGCAAAGCGAGCCAATAGGAACCTACCCCTGGTCAGAACCTGCTGCTGAAGTTCACCCCTGATGCTGCCTCTCCCCCTCTTTCAATTCCTGCTTGTCTGCATCACAAATTTTTCAGTGGTTTTTCGGGCAAGAAAACCAGCATCATAGCTTTCATAGAGATAGCACTCACACGTTGTAGTTTTGGCTAACTGCAACATATGAAACATGGCTTAATTTTTAAAAAAGGAAATTTAAAATAATGGCTTAGTATGGAGCTTGAAGATAACCATTGCAACTATTTGCATCTATTTGCATCTATTTGTAGCTGTGTATAAATGATTGCTAGAAGCCTTGCTTTCCAACTTAAGCAACCAGTACATTTTGGCACTTGTCGTTTTTCCTAATGCTCCAGGGTATCAGGTCAGCTGCTCTAGTGCAAAAGCCTTCTCGAAACAGCTGTGTTTTTGTTTGTATCCTTTTAATTCATATTTTTTAAATGTTCCTGTCTAGTTTTATTTGGTCTTTTTAATTTTTTTTTCCCTTTGGATTTTGTATTATCAGCTTTTAAATATAATAAAAAAATATTAAGAGAAAAACAGCTCAAACTGACAGCCTTAACTATTTCCAGGAAATATCCAGCTGGGCTCTAAATGCTTCTACACTTCAGCCATGGCTGGAATATAGAACTCCTCTTCACATTTAAACATGCCACACTTTTATTTTTTCAGGCTTTTCCCTGGGTATCTGAGAAAAGCTGCCACTGCTTTAAGGGAATCTACTTTTTAAAGGTAAAGGTAAAGGTTCCTCTTGCACATATGTGCTAGTCATTCCCGACTCTAGGGGGCAGTGCTTAGCTCTGATTCAAAGCCAAAGAGCCAGTGCTTTCTGAAGACGTCTCCGTGGTAATGTGGCGAGCATGACTAAATGCCGAAGGTGCATGGAACACTGTTACCTTCCCACCAAGGTGGTTCCTATTTTTTCCTACTTGCCTTTTTACGTGCTTTTGAACTGCTAGGTTGACAGAAGCTGGGACAAGTAACGGGAGCTCACTTCATTATGCGGCGCTAGGGATTCGAACCACTGAACTGCTGACCTTTCTGATCAACCAGCTCAGTGTCTTAGTCACTGAGCCACTGTGTCCCTAGTTTTAAATTTACTGGGAGTAAAAAATGGCCACAAAAGCTTTTTACAGGCTAGTCTAGAGGCCTGAAAAGAGCTCACCTGCTTTACACAATAACACAGAGGGGTAGGGTGGGGTGGGGCTAACTTCAAGCAAAGTGCATCCCATCATTTGGCCTTTTCGAAGAATTGTTTGTTTTTAGCCTTTTAGTTCTGTCCAACTCTGGGTGACTTTATAGGCAAGTGCTGTCCATGCTATCCTGTCAAGCACAACTTCTTTCAATTGTTGTATGTTCAATGTTGTGTTAGGTGTGATGTTATCAAGGCAAGTTCTTTGCTTGTCCCATCTTCTTAGTTCCATTAACTATTCCTAGCATCCTTGCCTTCTCCAATGAATTTGCACCCATAACTTGGCAAAGTAAATCAGACATAATCTCATGATTTTAGGTTCTAGTGAGGCAGAGATGGGTTCCTACCGGTTCGGCCCAGTTCGGCCGAGTAGGTAGTAACTCGGCCGCCCATGCACCTGAACCGGTTCTATTATCGGCGACGCCATCTTGATTTTTGGTACTGCGCATGTGTAGAACAATCTCCATTGCAGAAATGTAATTTTCCCCCTTTTCTAACGTTCTATGCATGCACAGACATTTTTAGGTGAAAATGCACATATGCATGGAGCAAATTTTTTGCGCACCGAACTGGCAGTAATGCCGGGAGCAACCCACCCCTGTAGTGATGTGTTTGCTTTTATAAGATCTAACACCTCTCTGTTAGTTACTCTGGCTGTCCATGGTATACCAGTAACTTATGCCAGCACCATAGTTCAAGGTGTCAATTCTTCTTCGATCAGCCATTCTTAGTGCTCAACTCTCATATCTATATATCATTATAGGCTGGGGTGGGATCCTACCAGCTTCACTACCGGTTCGCTGCATGCGTGTGCCTACACAGTTAAGAGAAAATTGAACTTCTGGATTGAAAACAAGGAAAAGAGCAAGGAAAACAGCTGTGGAAGCAGAAACAAAGGTTTGTACAATGCAGGGGCAGATGGGCCCACTTTCAAAGAAACAAAGAACCGCTTCCCTCTCGGCTTGAACTCAGAGCAACCAGTTCGGACTAACGGGTCCGAACCAGTAGAATTATCATCTCTGATTATGGGGAAGACTATTGCTCTAACCAGCCTGTTTTTATTTATATCAGTATCTCTGCTTTTCCAGATCTTATTCATGTTAATCACTGCAATGTGGCCTAAGGCACATTGTATTATTTTTTCAGTGGAACTGCCATTGTGAACAATTTGGGATTCAAGGAAGATAAATTCTTAAACTAATTCAATTTCCTCCTTATTGACTTTAAACGTCTCATGTCCACCTGCAGCTGTTGTCATTATCTTTGTTTTTCTGATGTTAATCCTACTTTTTTCACTTTCGTTCTTGATTTTCCAGATCATTTTTTCCAGGTCTTCCTTATTTTCAGCCAATATCTCAAATCCTATCTCAAATCACTTATGGTTCTTCCCCAAATCTTCAGTCTAACATCAGACAGTTCCAGATGTAATTTCTGCATGATCACTCCAGCATAAAGATTGAACAAAAAATGTGATAAAATACATCCCTGTCTAACTCCCTTACTGATCCTGAACCAGTCTGTTGCCAAAAAACCTTCTCACTGTTGCCTCTTGATCAGTGTAGAGTGACTTAATATGTCTGATCAGGTGGTTTGGACACCAAGATCATGCAAAGCTGCCCAAAGCTTACCAATAGTCCTCAATTTACAACCACAATTGAACCCCAAATTTATGTTGCTAAGTGAAAAATTTGTTAAGTGAGTTTTGCCCCATTTTATGACTTTCCTTGCCACATTTGTTAAGTGAATCACTGTAGCTGTTAAATTAATAACAAGGTTGTTAAGTGAATCTGGTTTTCCCATTGACTTTGCTTGTCAGAAGATTGCAAAAGGTGATCACAAGGAAAGGTGGTCACTACAACCATCATAAATCTGAGTCAGTTGTCAAGCATCTGAATGTAAATCATGTGGCCATGGGGATGCTGCAATGATCATGAGTGTGAAAAATTGTCACAAGGCACTTTTTTCTGTACTGTTGTAACTTTGAATAGTCACTAAGTAACCTGTTGTCAATTGAGAACTACCTGTATCATGTTCTACGCAGTCAAAAGCTTTTCTGTAATCGATAAAACACATCTTTTGATATTTGATAAGCCATCTAATATCAAGTGCTGCACCCCTTTCTAAACCAAATTAAACATCAGGTAACTTTTGATCAATGACATTTTGTAGCCCCAGTTTCATGATTTTTAACGGAATTTTGCTTGCATAAGTAATCAATGCAATTATACAGTAGTTGGAACAGTTTTGGGCCTTGCCTTTCTGCACTAATGGGATAAAAACAGATCTTTTCCAGTCCTGAGGCCATTGACATGTAGCCCATATCTCTTGAAACAGGGCAGTGATGATGTTAATTGGCACTGGTCTTAATAATTCTGCAGGTACTCCATCAATACCCAGGGTTTTCCAGTTTGGCAATTTCTCCATGGCCCATTTGACTTCCCCTTTCAAGATGTTTAGTTCTTTATTAATTGGGCTTTCAACGTTGTCATCTTGATGGTAAGTCAAACTGTTATAGAGTCCTTCTGTATATTCTTTCCATCTGTACTTGATCTTCTGCTGGTCACTTAATACATTCCTGCTGTGGTTTTTAAGAGTTCCTTGCCATGCTGAAAAGATGCAGCTCATCATTTTCACTACAGCAAACATGACCATAGTATGTCCCTTCCTATTAGCTCCTTCCAGATGTTGACACTGCTCCTTTCTCTGCCTATTTTTGCCTTTTCTGGCTTCATGTTAGAAAATTGCATTCAGCTTTTAAACTTCATCCTTATTACCTTTGCTTTGGCCATTCTTTGCTGATCAGCTATTTTGATGGTGTCATCACATAGTCACTTGTTTTTTCTCTTTGCTTTTTGGCATGACACATACCGTGTTTCCCCAAAAATAAGACAGGGTCTTATTTTCTTTTGACCCCCACAATAAGCACTTGGCCTTATTTTCAGGGAGGTCTTATTATTTTTGAGGTGCAGGAGGCGGTGAGCATGGTCACCTCATGGCTGCTGCTGTGTTGCAATATTTTCGGGGAGGGTTTATTTTCAGGGGGAGGGCTTATTTTAGCGTATGCGCTGAAAAGCCTGATTGGGCTTATTATCCGGGGAGGTCTTATTTTCAGGGAAAGAGGGTACTTTCCAGCAACTTCCGTGATGTTATCTTGGATCTCTCGTCACTGTTCATTTGGATCGTTCCTTTCTAAATTCACGAATGAATAAATATGAATCATAGTTGAAGAATTAGGGAGAGACAATTTGAGAGTCTAGGATTCAGATCACTCTAAGAGGCTCTTCACCATCCTCCCTAAGCCAGACATGACCTTGAGCATTTTCATGTCTTTCTTCAAGAGGCTTAAATTGGTGAGAAATCAAATGGATACAATTACCATCGTGTGTCTCCACTGTAGCCTGTAATTAATTGTAGCTTGACATAACATGGCATTAGCCACCTTCTGCTTCACTTCTTGATGAGATGAATTGACACTTTCAAGAGGCATGGAAGAACTAACATGCTAATGGCAGGCAGCAAGCTGGGGAAGGACAATATAAATGTAGAAAAGAAAGGGGGGGGGATGTAGTCATCAGATTTTACAAACACTAGTATCTCTAAAAAGGGCATGTGGTCTTTGGCCTCAATATAGACTCTACTGCCCTTCAGCTAAATGCAAAATTGAAGGCGACAGGGTAGAAATTGTCCGAGAGCAACATTTGGAAAGCCACAATTTCTGCATAATATAGACAAGATGTGTCTAGCAACACTGCCAATCTCTCTGCTGTTCTTCCCTACAGATGGTTACAACTCAGTCTCCTTACAATTAACCTCAGCATCATCGGCTTGGAAAAGAAAGCATACCGTAACCAACTTTGCATCTCCTTAGAAGGACAGAGAGAGTGATGTTTTTAATGGGCTTCTCTTTAATAGGCTTCAGGCTTGCCAATTAATTGCCAGTCAGCCAAGCAGCTGCTGAAGAGCAGCCTTTATTACCTCTTCCCCAGCACTGGGCTAATCTCTTTCAAGTGAACAGCTACATTATCCAAGCCAGTGGCTTCGTTCTCATTCTCGCATCAATAGGTAATTAAATCTCAGGCTGCAGGGCGCCAGCTGATCACCTTGCCCTCTCAGTAACTCTTGTTAACCCTGCTGTTGGTGTTGTTGGGGGAAGAGTGCCCTTCAATCCATCGGATTGGAATTGCTGACATAGCTTCCTTAGGAAGTCACAGCCACTTCTAGAAAGAGGCTGAAGGGTTAAACAAATGAAACCATAATAAAAACATGTCCCACTGGCTATCATTTTGTAAGCGAGCAGTTTTGTGTTACGTTCCTTTTCTCATGTTTTATTTCATGTACTTTACTCACTCGGTAAGTATGGATGCCCAATGACTTCCTAACTGAGGCCCTGCAACTTTCTTGGTGAGGTTTTTCAGAAGTGGCTTGTTCTTGCCTCCTTCCTAGGGCTGAGAGAGAGTGACTGGCCCAAGGATACTGAGCTGGCTTTGTGTCTAAGGCAGGGCTGTCAAACTCCCAGCCTGCAGGCCGGATGCTTCACATGCTGGCCATGTCTGGTTTAACGAAGAAGGGAAAAGTCCCAATATGTCACGTGACACCGCCATGATGACGTGAGTTTGACACCCCCAGTCTAAGACATGACTAAAACTCAGTCTCTTGGTTTCTAGTCTAGCTGTTTAACCACTACAGCAAACTGGCTGTCATTTTGGCTGCTCTGTTAATTTTTACATAAGGCACAATCTAACGAGCTTTTATCTTACAATAGGATTTTATATATAGTGCTAAGGAGCTTAATTAACCGTGGTTGGTTGGGTAAACCTCAATTGGCTGAATTTGTACCATAGATTAAGCTATAAATCAGTTTCCAACCTACAGTAATTGGATTTTCCTAATGCACAGCTAAACCCAAACTAAACGATATAATGGCTTAAAGTGATGATTACCCGATCAATATAAGAAGGGATTGTGAAAAGAAGCAATGCTGATTATGAAAACCTTCACACAGTTCCATAATTAGTATATAAGTGATGAATGACAGTTTAAATGACTTCCTCCAAAGACACTGAGTGGATCCATATACCATGTTAAGTCTTACTATGATTGGCTTGGCTTGGTGTGACATGTAAACCTACCATTGCAACACAGAGTTGTACGAACTAAATCAGAGCTTGAGTATAAAAAAATCTTTTTAGAAGGGGAAAAAAAACACCTAACTCGTCATGCAATGCATGAATCAAGTATGAAATTTGGAAAAACCTCCTCCATTCAATCAAGTTGCTCCTAGATGTAAACATTCTCCAATTTAGCGGCATAAGAAACAAATACATTAATTCTTTTAACCTTGGGAATATTGACAACTTCCAAGAAACTTGTAAAAAAAATCAGGTCTCTGCCTTTTCAAAAGTTAAGGAGCGATGAAGAATGCCTAAACATTTCAGAACTATCTCTGCAAATTCATACAAAGGTATGACAACAGCATAAACTTAATATTAATTAGTAAGGGATTTCCATATGAATGCTCTATATTTATCTGACAATATGTGCCACATGATGATGTCAATTTATTAGGGTTATTCCCCCCCCCCAATTATCATTCAAGGGATAATAGTCTTCTACAAGAGACTTAAAAAAAACAACCCCTTGTCTGAGTTACATTCACATTTATTTGTTGCCAGAGTGCTATAAAGGTTAGTCATTTGTGGCTTACTTGTATGGGACCCCTGTGGCTTTCGTAGTATTTGTAAGCAGGATAATCCTATTTGGATCATCTGAACATATGGGTCCTTACACCACCAGTGAGGTTTCTTCTTTATATTTACAATGATAATTGGGGTTTTTTTGGAATAAGAACACTAGATCTTTAATGCTAGTAGAATATTACTGTAAGACTATGCCCGATAATAACCTCAAAATATGCTCAAACATGTCTTTCTGTGGATGTATATATGAAATCTGGCCATTTTTCAGGAAATAAATGCTACTTTGAGGAAAGTTTTCTATGCCACATTCAAACCTGTTTGTGTGTGGTAAAAATAAAGACATCCTGAAGCAGAACCCACTTCCTGGTCAGCAACAATATTAAAATCTTTCATATTTGCCCCTTTTTTCAGGATGTTTATTTGCAGTCAACTATGTGTCTGTTTTTTTTTTTTTTTTAGTAATCTCCCTTATAATGGCTTAACTAAGCCCATCTGTGACTGGTGTGCTAATAAAGCGTAAATTGAAAATTTCTTGGAAATCACCTTGGATCAGAACAAATCATACTCTATGTGTTGAATGGATGGTAGTACCAAAGTTCCTCATGATTGACTAACATGTAGTTTGTAGCTGTCTTATTTTTTTTAGGTGGCGATCTATCTTGGGAGATCCTTAGCAATGTAAATATTTGATTGCTGGGAAAAAAAGCGGATTTGAGATGGTGCTTTTTGCATAGAAAATGACACTGAAAACAATGTAGATTCCATCCTTTAGTGAACATCTTTATGCAGTTTCTTTGGAAGCTCTGTTGTATTAGAATCGAACCGGATTATTTTTGTTCAAAATAAGGAAGCCACTCTGATAGAGTCCCTATGGAACGATCTCCCCGTTGAGATCCGGACCCTTACTACCCTTCCGGCCTTCCGCAAAGCGACTAAGACCTGGCAGTTCCGGCAGGCCTGGGGCTGTTGATTTATCCAGCCCCATCCTAAGTTATGAATGTTGTCGAATTTTTAATGTTGTTTTTATTATTTGTATGTCTCCCCCTTCCCTTTTTTTACCTGTAAGCCACCCTGAGTCTTCCGAGAGTGGGCGGCATACAAACCAAATAAATACAAATACAAATACAAATTTAAAGGAAACATGGAAGGGCTATGACAGTGTTGGCAAACGTTTTCGATGCCGAGTGCCAAAACGAGAGTCCAGGGAGTGGGGAGCACCGGAAACTAGAAGAGTTCTCTGGCAAGAATGTGCATGCTGGGAAGCTAAGCTTCCGGTTTCCGGCATGTGTGTGCTTGCCAGAGAACTGCTCTTCTGGTTTTCGGTGCTCCTGCATGTGCAAAGACTAGCTGGCCGGTGCACATATGCACGCTAGAATCCTGAAGAGCAACGTGCAACTGCTGGCCTGCCCGGAGAGATGGCTCTGTGTGCCACTTCCGTCATGCGTGCCATAGGTTTGTCGTCACAGGGCTATGAATTAGCTACTAAATCTGGACTTCAAATTTCTTGACAATCTCCAGCTACAGAAAATCCTTCCTCTCCACTATCATGAACAGAAAGATATAAACTGGCTGGCTTTGGAATTCTGGGAGTTGAAATCCACACATCTTAAAGTTGCCAAATTTGAAAAACACTGGTGTAATTAATAGTTGTCCTGCCTGTTTTAATATCTTCAATGGTACACATTAGGCTTATGAGCTTGTATAAATCATCTTTTGGATTAAATCAGGCGACCAAGCTTCAAAGCATCCAAATGATGGCCTGGATCTTTTCCCATGATTATTTTTGCTTCTTCAAATAGGCAGAAGTTTACGATCCTTCCTGGAAAAATAATAGATTTCATTTTATCACTGAGTGGCTTGTTATGAGACGATTAGTTCAAGAGGTGAAAGAACCATAAAACCATCCAAACTGCAGTTTGATTCTTTATTAAAAGGACCCGATGTGCCAGTTCAATGCTTTGTAAACCAGGCTTGGAAAACAATGTGCAAATAAAGGCATGGGGTGAGGTGGAGGGGATATAATGAAGACAGCTATAGCCAAGGAAAGAAGATAATCCAACAAAAGTGGAATGGTCACCCTTTTTCTCTTTCCCCCTTTTCCCCAATTATTCCTGGACTTCTTGCTCTGGCCCAAAACTCTGTTAGAAAAAAAATATGGCCGCTGCAGATCTTGGGACTCAATAGGCACTCTGTGTGTGTATATGTGTGTGTGTGTGTTTGCGTGTGTGTGTGTTTGTGTGTGTGTATATATATACTCTATTAGATGCTTAGAAACAAAAATAACTTTTATCTGACCCTTGCACTAAAATATTTTTTTTTTAAAAGCAAAAAAGGGAGAACAGTAACTTTCAATGTATTTTCCCCTCATTCAGTTCCACTCCCTCTCCTCATCCTAATATTTGTGGGTTGTGAATAATAATTATTTAAAAAAAAAAAAAACCCTTAAAAGAATATGGGGAGAAACTTTCCACTTCCATGGACCTGTAAAAGAGGTTTACTTTTGAACCAGAGGGGCAAACACTGCAATGAAGCCAAATAACAGCTCCCTGAAGTGATCCAATACAAAAGGGAGCTGTGCAGGATTGGGTTTCGCACATCTGCATCTCGTACCCAATACAGGCCCTGTCTGTATTTGGCTCTTCAAATTGCATTTGATTTGGACCAGGGTTTCTCTCTTTTCCTTCTTTCCTCCTTGCCCAGTGAAGTGAATGGGGGGGAGGGGGGGAAGGATCTGAGAAGACACAGGGGGGTGGAGACACCATCCAACCATGTGTGTATGTGGGGGGGGGGGTAGATGTCTTGAGGCTTGGTTGGATGCAGATGTGTACTTCTCCCACCATATGAGAGGAAGACCACTTTCAGTAGAGGAGATATACCAAGAGCACCGGTTGCCCGGTGACAGTATCACAATTCCTCTGAACGCTGCAAAATTTTCTCCAACCGTTCTCAAATGCGCTCTCTTCCATCATCACACAAAATGCACAGAAAGAAAACGATTACAGTACAGAGTCTAGTCAGCACCGTTGAGCTCAGCTAAATTCTGCATAGCCTCTGGCTGTGAATGGAAGAAGGTGGACCGAGTGTGGTTGCTGCTCCTCCCACTTAACCCCCCTCTAGTTCATTCAAAGGTAGGCATCAGTCTGGGAAGCCTTTCAAAGTTGTTCCAGCTCCCTGCAACTGCTGCCGTGGCCTGGCGTGGCTGTGGCGAGTCTCCGCAGTCTTCTTATTGGCCAGTTGCTAGCCACCAGGAGCGTATTCACATGGAGAAGTCCTTTGAGCCTCACCCTTGCATCTAGCATATAGAGAGCATTGACTGTAGCAATTTGACTGGCTCCTATTTACAGCTCGCAGAGCCCTAACCCGTTCCCCTCCGAGGAAAGCTTTGGTTGGAGAACAAAACAAACAAACAAATCAAACCCCGATAAACTATTCTGAGAAACATCAACTTACATTTTTTTTTCTCTTTCTAGAAAACTGATCTGCAGGGAGGTGTGACTATAATACCAAATGTCCTCTTAGCTTCGAGGCTCCCAGTTTTACCCTGTTGCCTTCCACCTTTCTTTCAACAATAGGCCTGAAAAACAAGCTGATCTCCTATTTTGCTCCAGATGTTCATCTGCGGACAGATGAATTCCTTTGAGGAGCACTGTGCAATATTAGAAACAGGAGCCGTCAGTGAATTCAAACTCAGATGCCTGATTGTCTCCAACATCATCACATTACTTCTGAAAAGTAACACTTCCGGACCCAAAAGTCATGGTTATTATTAAATCCATCCTTGTTTGTTGTTACCCCCTTTTTTCTTTTCTTCTTCTTTCTTTTAGACACATCAAACAAAGGAAGAAAACCCAGCAATAGGGGCTCTGGACCCCGGGGCAAGGCTACTGGGTGGTCGGTAAAGAGTGCTCTGCTGACTAGGTGGATTGACTGGAGTTTGTGGGGTTGGAGTCCTACTGGGTTTGGGTCGGAAGAGGCTGCCTTGTTGGGTACTGGTGCTGTTGGACAGAGGGCAATGGTCAGGATCCCCAGAGTCACTTTCTGTATAACTGTAGGCCTGAGCCCGGGAGATGCCCTTCTGCTGGCGCCTCCAGGAGTTGTAATAAGTTGGGTCGCTGATGTAATGGTTGACAAAAGAATGGGCTTTCTGATGGTTCTGATCCACTTCGTACTCACTGTCGCTTCCCTGTGGAGGGAGATGGAAAAAATTGGTAAGAGCAATACAAAACTGTTTCTCACACATCAATCAGTCTGTGAACACAGATCAATTATGTGAAATTTCTCTAGATATTTTTTAAAAAAGCAAGCTGGAAATTAGAAGTAACCACACAGAGAGAACTTTTCCACAGTATTATGCTATCTATGGATTTTTTTTTCTAGACAAAAATAATATAGTGTAGTGTAGCACTACATACTAACCAACACTATATCATTGTAACTTTGTTTGGCCTTTTATACTTTTATACTTTTCTATTACCGTGTCTATAATTTTATACTTTTATACTTTTCTATTACCGTGTCTATAATTGGGTTTTTATACTTTTCTATAATTGATTATTAGCTTTGATTATTAGCTACCTTGGGGATATTTTATATCAAATACATACTGTTACATTTACTTTTTAAAGTAGATTTACAGTTACAGACGGTTGGTTAGTTTGGAAGGAATAGTCTACTTTTCATTATTGCAATGGAAATCCTTTCCTTCCTTCAGGAGCTTACATCGCACTTACAACTTTCCTTTAAAGAACAACAAGTCCATGAGGCAGGTTAGACTGAGAGTAACAGGTCCAAAGACACCTATTAAGTTTCCATAACTGAATAGAATCTGGATCTCCCTGCTCCTCCCCCCCCGCTGCCCTACAATGCAATTTCAACATTGAACATTGCAGAAAACTGTGCAATCATTTGTCTATTAAAATGGTAATTTGGAAGGCTGTGCTCTAGTAGTGTACTGCAGCTGCAAAAAAAAAAAAAGGCAATGCAGCCCTAGGCTGCATAAAGAGAAGATTAGGGTCAAGGTCATGTGAAGTGTTAACACCACTTTATGAGGCCTTGGAAAGACCACACTTGGAATACTGCATCCAGTTTTGATCACCACAATATAAAAAAGACGTTCAGACTCTAGTCTAGAAAGAGTGCAGAGAAGAGCAACAAAGATAATGTTTAGCCTTCAGGAGACGGAAGGCTAAAACAAATGAAGAACTGAGTATGTCTAATTTAATGAAAACAAGCACTGGGGTGACATGATAGCAATGTTCCATATTGCCCATATTCTTCAAAGGGCTATCACAAAAATGAGGGGGGGTGTCCATCTATTTTCCAAAGCACCTGAGAGCAGGGCGAGAAGTCACATATATTTGGAAACTTATCAAAGAGCGATCCAACTCAGAACTAAGAATAAATTTCCCAACAGTAAGAACTTTCTAGTATTAAAAGTCATCTGCTGGTAACTGAATATTTATTCTCTGAGAACATCTGTATTTTAAAGAATGTTACAGAGGGAAAAAAGATAAAGAATTGAAGAGGGCAGGGCAAAGTTGGCACATTTCCCTCCTTTCAACTCTGCCTCTGTTCTCGTTAATTGAATTCAGTTTCTCCGCTTGCAGAAGCACAATAGAGATCTTTCATGAGAATCTCCCCCCCCCCCCGCCAGTTAGGGAAAAGATCAAATCGCAGGTTTCAGCTTGCTTAGAGCCCAAGAGTTTCTCAACGGTGGTACTCATCTGCACTAATTTCATCGGGGAGAAGGAAGTGGGAGACAAGAGGCTCTTGAAATCCAGGTGATTAAGAAAAGTGAAACCAAGGTGATCAGCAAAGAGAGAAAGAAAGACACTCTGTGCTCCCCCATGTCTAAAACAGAGAGATAGGAAGGGAAACGTGCAGGCCCCTTATATCCAAGATACCCGAAGCTAAGCAGCAATGGCCGGGACAATGAAATAATACAAATGGAAGATCAGAGGTGGTATTCAGCCAGTTTTGACAGGTTCTGGAGAATCGGTAGCAGAAATTTTGAGTAGTTCTGTGAACCGACAAATAGGCTGGCCCCACTGCCTCCCAGCCAATCTTCTTTTGTTGCCCTGAACAGGAGAATGGAGCTGGAAAGCAGGTTAGTGAGGTAGGAAGGGAATGGGGATTTTGCAGTATCCTTCCCCTGCCACGCCCACAATGCCACATCATGCCCACAAAGCCACACCCACAGATCTAGTAGTAATTTTTTTTTGAATCCTACCGCTGTTCTAGATCATACTGTAAACGAGCTTTTGATTATAAACTGGCATTTTTGCATTGCAAATCATTCATTAAGCCACTTTAGTACAATACAATACAATACAATACAATACAATACAATACAATACAATACAATACAATACAATACAATACAATACAATACAATCAATACAATACAATACAATACAATAGCAGAGTTGGAAGGGACCTTGGAGGTCTTCTAGTCCAACCCACTGCCTAGGCAGGAAACCCTATACCATTTCAGACAAATGGCTATCCAACATCTTCTTAAAGACTTCCAGTGTTGGGGATTCACGACTTCTAGTGTGCTCCTGCTCTATCATGTGTTTTTATATATTCTTATTTTAGAAAATGAAGGTAGTTATGACATTTCACAGAAAATATACTGTGTCTAGTCAGGTTTTTTTATATGTTGATGGCCAGTTATGTGTTATTAAAAGAAAGAGGAAGTGCATATGATAATTTTAAATACAGGTGCGGCATTAGAATACCTACCATTTTAAAAGTGGTACAATGTATTCCTTCATAATAGAAAAGACTGTGATCAGGTGACCTGTGTACCTGTTTAATCTGCAATTAACTGTGCCTATAGCCCTTGGATATGACTCTTCAATAGAGGGCTGTCTGCATTCAAACACAGAACTGTCTGGCCACACTAATTTTAGAGCACTTGTCATGAAAGTCTGTAGCCCTCAGTCTCGGGGGATTTGTGATCCTCTCTCCACTCCTTTAAAAGCAATGACATGTGCTTCACCCCACATTTACTACACTACATTTTACAGATTACCTTGGGGCCACCTCAGGTAGTCCTCAACATATAACCGATTGCTTAGCGACTGTTTGAAGTTACAAATAGATCTCCCTGAGGGTACTTATAACCTGGATTCAAAGTGTCATGTGACTGCACTTTGAGTTTCTAGCAACCGAACTGCATTTATATACATTTGCAGTATCCTGCAGGCACATGAGCACATTTTCATGGTTTTGCCAATAAAGGCAATTTATTTTCAATTTTCTGGTAACATCAGCCATAGAGGCTTCGATGGGTTCGCTTAACGACCATGGCATTGTCTTAAAGACCACAGCATTCACTTCATGACTGCCACAATAAAGGTTGTAAGATCAAGTTGGTCACACGACCAACCTGATTTACATCCATCATAATTCATGACTGTAAATGGGTAGGCTCCATTATGGTTATAATTCTAGGAGCACTTATGTGGTTCGTCTACATCAAGGATCATGCTAAATCAGTACAACTGTGCTTTCTGCAACATACCGTATTTTTCGGAGTATAAGATGTACCAAGATGTTGAGGCAAATTCAAAAAAAAGTTTTTGCACTCTGCAGACCTCCCAAAACCATTTTTTGTCAAAAAAAAGGGCATGCATAGCCTTTAAGAGGCTTATAGAGTGCTCCTGGAGGTTGGGGGGCCTTTTTCACCCATTTCTGCCCTCCCCAGCCCCCAAGAGCACTCTGGAAGCCTCCTAAAGGCAATGCACAGCCATTTTTGCAAAGGAGGAGGGGTTTCGGGAGGCCACAAATGCTGTATTCAGTGTATAAGATGCACTCAGATTTTCACTCTCTTTTTTGACGGGAAAAGGTGCATCTTATACTCCAAAAAATATGGTAAATTGCCCCCAGGAAATCCCGCAGCACTTTAGCGTTTTCAGATTCTTTCACAGATGCTCTCTGACATCGTGAGGAATTTGCTGAAGCCAAACCTAATGTAAAGAACAGAAATAGAAGTGTGCACAGTTCAGTGATCTGGATTTGAAAGGTGATGGAGGGCAGACAGGACACTAATACTAGCACGTTCTGATAGAAGCTGGATCTTCTCCTGGGCTCACAGGCCACTCCCAAAGATTAGGAATTAATTTAAGAAGGGGCTGACAGGTGCAACAGACCTGACTCCAAATCATCTTTTCCTCTTCAAATCCCTTTCACTGCGTGCCCTAAAAGAAAATGCTACAAGTTCAGTAAGATTTGAATTTAAGTAAGCTTATTTCAGAGCGCAGTCTTTATATGTACAAAGCTTGTTCCTATTGACATGGTTAAGTCTGACATTCATATCTGTCTTTGGGAGATAAGAATTTCTGTAGACAGTAACTGTCTAAACTCAATTCACTAATAGCTAAACATTTGCCAGCATGGTCGCTAGAATCTCTGTACAGGATTAAGGGATTATTTTTCATGAAGAAACTCCTTGATTTTAGCCAGCAATTCTGGAATCTTGCTGGAAAATTGTTCTTTTTGTCTGGGCTGGTTTCCCCCCCCCCCCCAACACTACAATTCAGACACTGTGACATATTTTTGTTAATCTGAATAAACTGGAGACCAATGCCTTTATAAAAAGCTCCTTCCAGAGCTTTGCTGATAGCTCCAAGGATATTTAGCTATGATATCCGGGAAGAATATGTGTGGAGAAATTTGCACCTAGATGTACTTCTGGCATGGGTATTTGTCTGTCCTAGCAGTTCTCTCTGCTAATTGCCCTTGGGAGGTGAGGAGGGCTAGTTGAGGGCCAGGCCGTTTGGCAAAGATTCTGTTCTTACACAAAACAGGACAAAGGAACCGTTTTGCCACAGCCTGCCAGGGTTGCCAACTCCTGTTAGCCTCTGAATTGCTATGCCTGTCGCCATTGGTAACAGTGCAAGGAAAAGAAAGGCCTGGCTGTAAGACGGCCTGTGTCCTGAGTTTTTGAGACAGATGTCCCTGTACTCCTCCCTTGGTACTCAGCTGCCTCTGCTGATCACCATTCCTTTCCCCAGAAGGATGCGTAGAACATACATCAGCAACTCAAGGAACATTTTAATCCTAGTATTAAAACAGTTCCATGTTTTAGTTTTTTAAAGCTAGATGCTTGCTGCAATGACACTGCATGCTTACTCTTGTAAACATCAGTCTGGACTCTTAAGGGGAAAGGAAGTATGTATGATTAAAATCAGTGGTGAAAATCATTTTTTTTTTTACTACCAGTTCTGTGGGCGTGACTTGGTGGGCATGACAGGGGAAGGATACTGTAAAATCCCCATTCCCTCCCCGCTCCTGGGGCCAGCCAGAGGTGGTATTTGCCGGTTCTCTGAACTAATCAAAATTTCCGCTACCAGTTCTCCAGAACTGGTCAGAACCTGCTGAATTTCACCCCTGATTAAAATATTATACAATTCATACTCAGGACTGAAACAGGCAGGTTGATGTCCAATAAGCCCCTCGCCCAGGAACTAGGGCAGGGGTCATCAACCCCCTCTTTCATCCCTCTGCTGAGGCTCCCTGTCACTCAAATTATATGTCACAACTGTCAATGTGCAACACCCACAGGCACACAATTTATTGAGCTTTTTGACCCCTTTTAGGTTTTGTGGCTTCCGATGTTTTATTTTATGTGAGAAACGGATCCAAATGGCTCTTTGAGTGTTTAAGGTTGCCAACCCCTGAACTAGGGAAATGGCTGACTTCTTTCTCTGATTAGCCTCCTGTATATAGAACTTGTGATTTTTAGAGAAACCTACTTAACAAACAGCACTCTCAACGGTATCCTGGACAAGTGAACCAAGAGTGCATATGTACCTGGTGGAGGGCAACTGGAAATGAACACTTTTTAAAAACACCCATTTGTTTCACAGCGTTCCATTCCTTAAAACGAATCTCTAAATCTAATGTCTGGCTTGTTTTGGGCTTCATCAATCTGTATTAAACAGCCCTTGCTGGCACCCAGCTTTTTGGCATGTGCTGTGGTAAAAACCATACAAAACAAACAGACATCTGTTTTACCCTTGAGCATAACCAACCCTCAGAGTAAATCTACACGAGAGCTGTGAAAACTTGAGATAAGGAAATCTAGTATTTAAGCAGGGCTGCAGATGGAGAGAGATAGAATGCAGAGTTAGAATCTAGTCAAAACTATACCAGCTGAGTCACTAGTTTTGGAGGAAACTGATCACAGAACAATAAGAACCATCAGAGTTACTTTGTGTGGAAAAGCTGGTGGAAATAATTTTTTCTAGTGGGTAAATTACCAAGCTTCTCTATTCGAACAATCCAATCTATTAAAAGCTATTTTCTGGTCACAGAGAACCAGACTTCTTCTAGCAATAAATCTAGTAGACTACTTCAGTTGGGGCAAGCGCAGGGAAGTCAGTGAAGTGAAACACTTGTTGTGTCCAATGTAATTCTCTGATCATATCATTTTGTCACAATTCAGCAGGGGTGGGGTGGGGGTTATCACCTATGGCAAAAGTTTGTTTTGGGGGTGTCTTTATACCCCTTAAGGGGACATGGACCTTTTTGATCAGAAAGGTCGGCAGTTCAGCGGTTCGAATCCCTAGTGCCGCGTAATGGAGCGAGCTCCTGTTACTTGTCCCAGATTCTGCCAACCTAGCAGTTTGAAATCATGTAAAAAATGTAAGTAGAAAAATAGAGACCACATTTGGTGGGAAGGTAACAGTATTCCGTGTGCCTTCAGTTTTTAGTCATGCTGGCCACATGACCACGGAGATGCCTTCGGACAGTGCTGGCTTTTCAGCTTTGAAACAGAGATGAGCACCGCCCTCTAAAATTGGGAATGACTAGCACTTATGTGTGAGGGGAACCTTTACCTTATGCCTCTTAAGATCCCTGTAAGTTCAGTTTGGAATGCATGTGCTCAGTCCACTTAAAATGGGCTTTGTGACATTCCTAAGACTCTCTCTGGTATTGCATCCCAAAGCTTCTCCCCTTCCAGCCTCACTTACTTGTGAATCAGAGATTTCTGAAGGCTTCTCGGTAAGGCTGCTGCTCTCGGCTGGAATTAGGTCATTGTACTTGGTGACATCTTCATCTGAGTAGTGCAGTGAGCCTGGGCTGGGCCGTGGTGGGGACCTTGGGAGAGACACAGAAACTCTGAGATATCATTCAAAAGGAAGTCTATTTTGAATGAGAGAGCAAGCGGCCGCTCCCAGATTTGCTTACCCCCCCTCCCACTTCTTCTCACGAGGTTGGAAGCCTTTGGTACCTTGTATATATCCCGTTCTTCCTGCAGAAGGAATTTTTTACTGACATGCGGCGATTGTTCAGTTCTAGAGCAGGGAAGCTGCTCTCATCCAGGCTGACCATTTCACCATGGCTCAGTGCATTTGACTTGGAGTTGCTCCCTAAAATGGGCAGAGGGAAGCAAGAACAGAAGCTGTTACTATTTTGGAGTATTTTTTTAGAGCACAGAAAGAAGCTTCTGCCAAGCTCCTTTCTCTCCCAAAGAACAAATTTCAGAAGTTTGTCCTGAACTTTCTTGATTTTTTTAATTGTGAGTCATCAGCGGAAAAACAAGACCTAGCTCCCCTCCATGAGTTGCCCTTGGATCCTTTATGCTGAGCGAGGGAGATCAATGTCCCCGTTAACACAGCGTAAGGCACCATTTCCTTACATTGTTCATACATACTTTGCACCCAGGACAACATTTTGTACTATAATTTGAATAGAATTCTCACACTATTTCTTATTGTTTACCTCTTCTTGATCCTACACGGGAATAATATAGGGCAATTCGAGTAAATAGGAATTTGCTAAATGGAATTAAGGATTTAGTTCAAATACTTTTTTAAAAAAGGGAATCAACATTAACTTCCTAATTAAACCCAAACCATTAATTGTCTCTCAATATTCCCAATCCTGAAATATGGGTGCTGAGCCCTTTTGGGATTCCTAGCATTTACCTTGCCCATAAGGGGATTTGAGGAAAGATCCCATCCCAGCAATAAAAGCTTTCCATAGCTATTTTAAAGAGTCAATCCATAGTAACTTTTGCTCCTGGCCTCTCAGAGAACTACGACCAAAATTATGGAGCACTAGAGCCAGGCAGTGGAGATGTTGCTCTGTGGTATACAATGGATTTCATACAAAGCAACAGAAGAATGGTGAATTCACACAGAGTAGTTTCTGCTTTAGGAAAGTTTTTGCAGGAAGAGGGGAAAAACTGATAGGTGAGTGCAAACTTCATTGGCTATGTTAAGAATTGCTTGAGGATTTTTTAAAGCTAAATTCTAAAGCATTCAGGTCACCTACAGCAAACTTTTTACGTGTGACTTATCTTTAGAAGAATGCAGTGTTCATCACAGAAGAGGTTCAGGAATGTAGTTAAATGGGATTGGATAATATGGTCACAAAGTCAATGGCTTTGATTAGGATTGCTAATTCCCTATTAGGGATGGGTTTAACAGGGAGAACTCCTGTGTAATCACTGAGATAATTTTACACAGCATTTTGCTGACAGAAATGCTAACATCTTGAATCTTGCATTTGAAGGCAACCCAGGTACTGCAACTGGGGCAAAATGCAATGGTTTGGTATCTGATGGATATTATTTATCCTAAGCAGATTATACAGCTACTTTGGGTTGTACATTGGTTACCAGTTGGTTTTGAGTCAAAATAATGGCTTTGATGTATAAAACTTTATACGGTTTGGTACCTGCTGAGTTACATTCTCCCATCCAAATTGTCCTGGCCAGTATGTATTTCCCAAGAAAAACTTTTGATCACACCACACTTTTATAAAATAAGGGGAATGGAGACCAGGTGGTCCCACTTTTCAACTGCTGTGTCAGCCTTATGAAATACCATCCCCTTACAATTAACATTTGCTCCACCCCTTCTCATGTTTTATAAGCTATTGAAGATGATACTTTTCCAAAAATGGTTAAATAGTTATCTTTATATTTATCCTGGATATTTAAATTGGTTTTTGCTAATTGCTTGCATGCTGCTGTGAATTTGTACCAATTTGGTGGCACACAAGCTGGCTGGCTGGCTGGCTGGCTGGCTGGTTGGATGGATGGATGGATGGATGGATGGAGATTTGATGTGTAATGCCCTCAATGGAAAATACCTGTTTATTGCAAATGAAGTCTTGAGACTATGTTGGTACTCACCTGAATCAGATTTCTTGGCATATTTCTTGCTCTGCCCGCGAATGATAAGGACAAAGACTAGGAGGAGGATGAAGATGAGTCCCACCAAAGCAATGACCACCAGAAACCACCATTCTTCATAGAAGGGATTGGCTTTTTGAGCTGGGAAAACAGGAAGAGGAATCAAGTAATCTCTTTCCTATAAGGATGCCTATGCCCCAGGCACATTGTTTCCGATAGCTTTTACTTAAAAGTTAGTTCAAAGCATGCTGGCATGGAAGAAGCTGGATTCTATCCTTCATACCTGACACTGAAGGGGATGGACTGCTAGGCGTCCCATAGCCGTAGTCATTGACGGCAATGACTCGAAAATCATAGCTGACACCCTGCTTCAGGATATCCATGCTGAAAGTGTAAGAAGTTACTTCTTTGGGAATATCCTTTATGAGAATGTCCCACAGCCCCTCATCTGGAAGAGAAAGATATCAGTAAAGTTGCAATATTAAATGCAAAAAAACAGGAATACACAATACACGTCAAACGTAGGAGAATGTTGTCCTGTGGGCTGGAAAATGACTCTAGGGTTCCAATTCTAAAAAATAATGACAGAAAAACACAAGCAATTTGTTTACACAATTAATTGTGGCATTTGTTTGATTTGTACAGCAGAAATCTTTACTTTTTTAAAACACTTGTATGTTACATACCATTTATCCAAAATATTCTTGCATGCAGAATAGATAGATATATAGGTATTAAAAATATTAAAAGGAATGCCAATTCCAAAGAGCAGTGAGCAGAGTCCCACAATGGTTGTGAAAATGCCATTGCATAGCAGGTTCAGAGTTATCTAGGAAGATTTACTTTTAATTAGTTGCAGTTGCAACCGGTTCAGAATATAGATCACGTTGTCTCCTCAAATTGTGTAATTCACAGAAGATGCCCAGGGATGTCTTAGATGGAAGATTTACCTTATAAAGTCACTGGAACGTTTTAGAATTTCTGCTGATTTTAAGCATCAAAGAGTTACAAAGAGCATGCGCCTGTATATTTGATCTATATGGCAGTAGGAAACATATTTATATGATTTATGTGTTATCTGCATTGTACCCCTGTCTACTGAAGCATCATGGTATTTAGATTATGCATTCTTTATTGGAGGACTGCCTTTTAGCTCTAGTAGCCAGATTGATTGCTGCACATGATTAACCGGCACCAACATTACAAATTAATTTGTGGGGCTTCTATTTACCCATGGAATAAATGCCATGGAGATGGAAAATAAAGTTCTGTCCCAGTCTTTAGAAATCCTGATTAATTTCTTCAGATTAACTTCCTTTTCTTGTAGAGATCCTTGGTCTTTTCTATGGTCCTCTTAAGTTCCTGCTTTTACAGGCAGTCGCTATGACCACAATTGAGTCCAACATTTCCATTGCTAAATGAGACAGCTGTTAAGTGAGTTTTGCCCCATTGTATGACCTTCCCTGCCACAGTTGTTAAGTGAATTGTTACAGTTGTTAAATTAGTAACACGGTTGTTAAGTGAATCCGTCAGCCCCCTGTTGACTTTGCTTGTCAGAAGGTGGCAAAAGGAAAGGAGGAGCCAATGTCACGATGAGACGACGTGTGATCTCAATGCTCTGAGATCACCATCAATACTTTTGCCGCTGGGTGGTCCAAACGGACCTAAACCGTCCCACAGAGACAGTGAACAGGAAGAATACATCTTGCTGATATCAGGGACATCGATCCAAGAGAAGTTCTTCAAGCCAGTGACAAAAAATCCAGCCATTAGGCTGATGAAGTTGGGACGGCTCCAAAACGGAAGGATACGGAAAGAGAAAGTGTTTCTAGCTGGTGAGGAATTTTTACTGTTTTAAAAAGAGACTGCCTATAAAAAACTTAAAATTAATTTAAATTGGAGAACAGAAGAAATAAGCGGCAGAATTAAATTTGGAATGGTGTTGGACAGTGGGTTATCTTACTTTTTAAATACTATCTTCATGGATGGAATTTATGCAAGCCTTTTAAAATGAATGGATTAAGTTTTCTTCTATTTTTTTTTCTTTTATTATTCTTTGTAACCTATGGAGTAAAATTCTCCTCGTTCATTACTGTGGGTGTTCTTCTAACTCATTCAAGAATCAGACTTTTTTTTAAACTTGAAATACAAAAAGATACAAAAAGAAACAAAGAAAATTGCAACAATAACACTGCTACTCGGAGGCTGGAAGGTTTGTGTATTGGAAATGAAACACTCTTACTTTTCTCACTGATTATCCTGGCTTGGCACTCCAAGGTCTCACTGCTTGTTTATAGAGAGTGATAAGAAGAAAAGCATACAGAGGTCCTTTGGAAATATATCTTTAACCAGAGAAAAGTGAAAATAAAACATTATTGTGAATCTATGCTTAATTTTGTTAACCTTGTTAACCTTCTAGAGCAGCAGTGTTTGTTAGCTGGAGATAATGGCACAATTTCAACAGCAGAAAGAAACTTTAAATCTGCAAAAGATATTCTCAGAAATACAGAAATTATCAAATACATATGAGAGAGAAGAAGTTGGAAGACTTAGAGCATTTAACAGCAAAATATGATGAAGAAGTTGGGGATGTTTATCAAGTGGAAAAAGTGATGGTTAAAATCCTAAAAATTGAAGAGGAAAATGAATATAAAGAAATTAAATTTGCTGATATTTATGGTGATTGGTTTGTCTCTGAAAATGGAAAGAGTGGAATACTGAAAGAGGAACTAAATGGAGGGGAAATTTACCCCAGATGGCAAGATACAGAAGAAGAAAAAACAAAAGAATTTATGAATTTAAAGAGAGAAATTTTATTAGCAATATCATTGATAACACTACCGACAATAAGCTGATTAAGGAAACAGAAGAAGGGCATCAAAATTACATGAGAGATTTTATAAGCAAGGAGTTGCTAAGAGGAGTCCAACTTAGTTGATTAAGGAGATGATTAGAGGACTGACACCACAAATGGCAGAAGATATGAGACTGTTTTGCTACTGGAAAGATACAGGATGATAGATGGAAGAGTATAATTTAAAACTAGTTAAACTTAGTGAAATTTAGTGACAATAGATATAAAAATAATTGATAATGTTAATAATGTATACAATGTGTAGTGTTATGATAAGTAATAATTGGATATGAATATTGAATGGTACCCATGAAAGGAAGATTAGAAATCCTTTTGGATTATATATAAAGGTTAATAAAAAAGAACTAAGTTAGATACAGTTAAAGTTTTGATTATTAGGGGAAAATGTTATGATACAGGATATAGTTAAATAAAGGAGGGATAATGATAACAATGTATATATAGGTATGGGTACAACATAAGGAAACTGGATGTAAATTGTAAACAGTGATTTGGAAAGGAGGATTAGAAAATTTTGTTATTAAATATTATGGATGTTTAGCTAGAATAGGACATAAGGATTCAGTGTTAATGGAGGATTTTAGAAATAGTAAATGAAATGCCGTATGTGGTTATGTATTAAATCATGGTATATTTTATGATGATGGACGTTTAAACAATTATAGTCAAATGAAAATGGAGGTATGATGATGATCCCAGGCTATTGTAACTTTGAACAGTCATCAAACGAATGGGTCGAGCACTATCTGTACTTCCTCCCAGGTTAAACACTTTATTTTTCCCTGGCCATCCTTTGTATGATGTGTCAACCACTAGAACGCTGAAAGCACTAGGTAGAGTGCTACAAATCATTTAAATGTTTTTTTATAAAAGCAAAATGATGCTGGTTCAACTTTAGAGGTATGAGTTGCATTTGGTCTCTATTGAATTGAATTATTCCTTGGTCTTTCTTGGTACTGTAGTTCTTTCTGTTGTACTAGCCAGACTTCAAAATCCCACTTGCATATTACACGGAGAGGAGGCAATATTTATTTTCTCCTGAAAATCCAGAGTGGCATCCAAATTTAAATAGGTTGCATTCCAAGGAGTTTACACTCTAAAAATTGATGGGAGTGCTAAAGACAATGGGAGGGAAGAGGAACACACAGAAATGCTGAAATGTAATTTGATTTCTCTAGGAAGGGGGAAAAATCCATAATGACTTCATTGGGGGAAAAAAAAGAACCATAAAGAGGGATTTGTATAAAAAGAGAAAATTCAAGGTAGTTCGGCCGAGAGAGAGATTCAGGACAAATGAAGGTGAGAATGGAATTAGAAAGGAAAATTATGAAGCAGGAAATCCAAAGACAGGGGTATACAGGGTGAAAACATCAGAAGACCAATTATGACTCATTTCACATATGATGCTGTCAAGTCTAATGGTGACCTGTTTCATACAGGAGGCTAAAATGATGTGGGTTTTTTTTTAAAAAAAAAATATAATTATATCTATCTACTAATATGGCGCTGCATCTTTGTTCAGTTTTGGTTCCTTTGGCTGTGTACAATATTAGCAACATTTAGATGTGCACAGAAATAATCCAATGTAGATATTGGTAATTTTCTGTGTCAGGATAAGTACTGTCAGTCTTTCAACATTCTTTGATAAGCGTTCTAGACTTAATGATAATTAATAACCTCCATGCCCAGACATCTCCTCAATTTGAGGTCTGTGAAAGACAGTTATTTGCAGCAGCTTCATTAAAAAGGAAGCCCAAGTCTATTTCACAGCAGTTAGGTGATTTATGTCCTTGTATGTACCTAGCTCCTGGTCTCTGGGTTCATCAATCATCCCTTTTAGCTGAACATTTCATTCCCGGACTTATCCTCTTATAAGATGGAGAAAGGAGCAAGCTGAGTATACTCACTGTATCCTTTTGGAGAGGAAGACTCCCCAAAAGTAAATCAATTCAATGAGATTTTCGGCTGGAAAGAGGGAAATGCATCAATGGGGGAAAAGTCCCTTTAATTTTTCATTCCACATTATGGAGAGATATATTAAATTCATGTATTCAGAGGGAAGTTCCCAAGTTCCCAAGTCTGGATATCCAGTTTCAAATTACTCAAGGAGCTCACAACTGTTATGACATCAAGAACTAGAAGAGGTAATTTCCAAAATGTGCATAGCTAGAATAACCATGCTATGAAAGAATGACTAATGTGCTCTAAAGAATATTAACACCTTATATGAATACATGATGTTACCCATGGAAGAAACTGACCTTTGTTTAATTTACTATTTTTGTCTAGTTTTTCCATAAGGAAAATAATAATTCCATCTCATCTCTTCTTTGACTACATTATTCAATCACTTTTGATCCAGAGGTAGCAGAAGAACACACCCAAATAAATTACTCATTTAGAGATCTTCTGGAAGAAGTGGGGCTCAAGGTAAGAAAGTTCAGTTGATTTTCTGGCTGTTCAAATAAGCAAAGGAGCCTGGAGCCATGGGTGAAACAATCAAAGGAAGGTGAACTGAATCCAGTATTGGTACCTGAAGGTCTTGCTTCAATGACGTATCTGGTGATGGGCCCTTTTCCTGGGTCACCACTTGACCAGTGGATTGTGATGGCTGAACCATATCTGGAGATGAAGGGCTCACCGGGAGGACCTGGAGCACCTGCATTTAAAACAATAATAACAACAACAACATCATATCAGTGGAAAAATTATGCTATGATGCTATACAAATACTTCAGATGAGCTCTATAAGAATCATGCCTTATAGCAGGGTCTCCAAACTTGGCAACTTTAAGACTTGTAAACTTCAACTCCCAGAATTCCTCATGTTGGCTGATGAATTCTGGGAGTTGAAATCCACAAGTCATAAAGTTGCCAGGTTTGGAGACCTCTGTCTTAGAGGATGGTAGAGAATGCTCCTTTAGTATTGAAATAGCATTCTGGTGGAGCTGATGGTGGACCTTGTATTTTCTTCTCCACATTGTCTATCTCTAGTGGCCTTAATTCAGTCCTAATCCAAGTCTCTCATGTTTGGATGCTGCCTAATTCATTAGACAAAGTAACATATTATTTAGTTACAGTCCAATCTCAACCATGAAGTTTCACTGGGTGGCCGAAGGCTATTGAGCTTTCTCAGCCCAAGCTACTCATAGGGTTATTTGGCATGTGGGCAGAGGGAGGGGAATGGGAATGGGAGGAGGAAGGGAATATTTCATTTGAATTCTTGAATGAAAGGCATAAAAGGTATAAAAACTAAAATATATAAATAAAATATTTTAGTGCTAAATAATAAATGAAAGACAAAAAAGGTTTTGATGCTTAATTTTGATTATAATTCTGGTGGGCTGCAAATCCCACAAAAATGGTATTTCACAGAGGAAGCTATTTTATATCCATTTCTTGTTATCCACATACCTGCTCTATTTAAAAAGCAATATTTGAAGCATTTAAAACGTAGATTGAACCGATTCATGAATTTATAATATAGACATTTTGATCTAATGTGGATGTTAGCCATGTGGTTAATTAAACAATATACCTGCTATTTATAGGCATTTATCAGAATTTTTTCCCCAGATACTGGGTAATCCACATTTACTGATTTGAAGGGGCTTGTTAAGAGCCGCAGTGGCGCAGTGGTTAGAGTGCAGAACTGCAGGCTACTTCTGCTGACTGCCAGTTGACTGCAGTTTGGCAGATCAAATCCCACCTGGCTCAAGGGTGACTCAGTCTTCCATCCTTCCGAGGTGAGTAAAATGAGGACCCAGATTGTTGGGGGCAATAGGCTGACTCTTAGAGAGGGCTGTAAAGCACTATAAGTCTAAGTGCTATTGCTATTGTTTACAATGCTGGACTCAACACTGGAACATATGAAGGAACAACTGAGTATGCACAATTGAGATTTGTTTTGCAATTGAGATTCCTTCTATCACACATAAACAAAGGGCTCTGGCTTTAGAGGTTAGTACTTTCAGATCATCCTATGATGTCTTTTTTCTCTTTAAGGACCCACATGGGCCACATGAGTTGATGGCAACTTTTTCCAATGATCTTTGCTAGGCCAAAGAATAGAGACAACTCTAGAAAATTGGGGTCAGGGGACAGTTCTGAACAATGATGCTGTGCATAATTAGCCATTATATTTATTTGTGCAGTTATCTCTTTGCTTTCTATGTTATTATGACTGCACAAAACCAGTAAAGAACAATTGTTTAAGTTTTGATTGATTGAGATGTACATGAGGCATGGATCACTCAAGACACATTGAGAAGAATATTCCTGTTTTGAAGAATTCTAGGAACTTATATATCCAAAGCAGCCACCTACAAAACAAGATATTTTGCACATTTTATTCCATTCTGTCCAAAGATGAAGAAAAAATATGATTTTGCCATACGAATCAACAGACATGGAAGACAAGAAACTCTTTCTCAAACCTGAAACTGAATCCAGTACTACTTAAGCATCTTAGATTAGGCAGGCTCCTATTAAAAACTGGAGTCATAGAGGAAGTATTGTGGTTTGTTACTGGGCATGGTTTTAATTTAAATTCTAATTGTTAAGGTCTGTTAAGAGTATGGGAAGAACGATGGAGAAAGGAATCTCATCTCTCAGTTTCCTTGATGTACCTTCCCCTGGCCCTGTAGTGATGTTGGCTTCTACTTCTGGACCATAAATGAAGGTCTTGGCTCGAATTCGGAATCGGTAGGTGACACCTTCAGACAGGTCCTTGACTTTCAACCACAAAGGACTGTTTCCTTTCACGTCCACGGTCACAATTTTGCTGACCCCTGGAAGGCAGAAAGACACATATTATGAGATGGGTCCAGGAGTTTGGGTAGAGTGGGGAATAAAGCACGGTGAGGGAGCAACCAATAAAAAGCACCCTAGTCTGGCACAGGGGATGAGGCTGCTACCTAGCCATTCCAGGGAAAGAAGCAGTAGCTGATTTCAGTACCCCATTGCCCATGATATTCTACTGGGCCACTTGGCAGGATTGGGCCTTGGGAAGACTGTTTTACAGTGGTTCTAATCCTTCATGTGAGAACACAGTAAGAAAACGGTGTTGGGGACAACAGTTTGACATCTATGTTGTTGAATTATGTTGATTCACTGGGCTTGACTTTGCTTTTTGTGTTACATGGACTGACATTGGGGTACAATGTAAAGATAGATAGACAGACAGACAGACAGACAGACAGACAGACAGAGATGGACAGACAGACAAATAAACCCATCATCAGGGTTCATGTTGTCTGAAGAATGCCATTATCTTTTCATAACTGATTAAGTTGTGGCTATTAGGATCCCTTGCCTTTATTGCTGGGGGTTTACTGATGGCTTATACATCTGAGATGTAGAAATACAATTTGAAGTTCAAAAGGTTCTGGTTATGGACAGTCCAACTTTTAAAATCTGTAGTCCTATAGTCACAAATTAGAACATTCTCCTAAGACAGCAAGGTGTGTTCCCTGGCCATTCATTGTTGCACTTGAAGTCATGCACACCCAGACTTGCATATCTGCATATCCTGTAAGTTCCTTACCATCCACAGGCATGCAGGGTTCATAAATGAGCCGGTAGCCTTCCAGGATTCCATTTGGGAAGATCGGGGGCTCCCAGGACACATTCACCGAAGTTGTGGTCAGTTCACTGAATTTGACAGAGCCTGGGGAACTGGGGGCTTGGAGGAGAAAATAAAATAAAATTAGAAGGAAGTGTAGCGCTATATTACATGACTAAACCAGGTGTAAATAACCAACCTTGGTAACTTTAAGACATATGAACTTCAATTCCTAGAATTCCCCAGCCAGCCATGTTGGACGCAATTGGACACCCTTAATCTAAATGGAAGTTATAATGGCTATTGACCAAGAGTCTGAAAAATGAATGATAAGCCATTAAGAAAAATGCAGTTTCCCCTTGAATATAGCCAGTGTACAGCCTTTCCTGAACAGTGAGTGAAGGGAGACAAAGCGATCGGGAAATCAAAATAAATGTGGAAGCCAAGTGAACTATGACAACCAACCAGAGTCACTGGGAGTTAGGCAGCATATACTCTACATTTAATATATTATTTAATGATTAAAACGGGGGAGACTGTAGGTTGGGAAGTCAGTGGAAGGGGAAACATTTAATTACATAACTGTGTTTCAAAAGGGAGTCCAAATCTACCAAAGAGCATAGGACTCCCTCGGTCCTTGCCTCCACACCCAAATTTTGACGTCTTCCAAGACCTTCCTTTCTATGTGCAGCCATTTTCAGCACAAAAACTGTATACGTGCTGGTGCTTTTTTGGCTGAACTTCTTGAAGGGGATGAAAGAAGTGAAGGAGACAGAAATCGGGCTGGAGAGAACTTGATTGCTATCTGCGTTTATGCTAGGATGACTTCAGGTGTTGTGGAGCTTCAGCAAATTAAGAAGGCAGAATATTTTCTTTTTCATTTTTACAACTGTAGAAGGAATGAAGGAAGAAGTCAAACCCAAATCCAGAAAAGGAACTAATCTTGGATGCCTATTTTACTAGAATTGCCTAAAGTGACTCCTCAGCTGCGCTAAACCTTTTTTTAATCTGCTGGGATTGAATAATTCCCTCTGGCTGGTTTTGAAAGAAAAAAGGATGACAATAAGGCAGTATTGTATTCCTCTTGTTTGGTAATAAATTTACACAGGTGGAGATTGTTTTTCCTTCCTTAACACTGGGCTCTTGGTTGCCTTGACAACCAAGACATTTTAAATGTGTCTGGGTTATCTGGGGAAACATGTAGCTGCTTTTGGCAGGCTTGTGACACTGGTGAGAAAGAATGAATGAAATCACCAAAACAAAACAAAATCCTACTGAGACACCCATTTAGAAAGTAGGTCATGAGTCAGATCCCCAGAAATTTTTAAAAAGGAAGAAAAGAAAATGCAAAACGGACAATCACAACTGGGATGTGTTTGAAAGGTATTTGTCTTAAACTATAAACTATTCCTTCCAACTGACTCACTTCTGTGAAAAAGGGACCCACTACACACCCGGAACTTTGGCTTTATCAACAGAGAAGGTGTGATCATTTTTCATTCTCTGTTTTCCTTTTCTTACAACTGATCACAACCAACCTGTGAAGATTGTTCTGAAGATGAACAGAAGTGCCTATATTAAATGGCTCAACTGGCTTAAGTACATAGGACACATTCCCACAACTGCAACCAACCATCTCTTCCTGGCATCTAACAGCTGCAATAACATTGATCCAAATCCTTATCCCTGCACTATTTTTTGTAAAGAAACCTAAATCGCACTCCGGCAGTAGCAATTTTTTGCTCATAAAAAAAATATCCAGATAGTGGGCTCTTTGCTTTCCACAAAAACTGAGCAAACAGTTCATTTAGCAAGTCATGCCCCCCCCCCCCCCGTGCTAAGAAAATTAAATTAGCTTGAACTTACTAGCTGTGATCTGCAAAACAGATCCAAGTGCCAACCAATGCTTCAAGGGGGATTAAAAAGAAAGAGACTGGAATGGTTTTATTTGAAATTAGGCCAGATTTAGTTACGCTCATTGAAAAGAAGCAAGATGATTTTTTCATTCTCTCAAAACATATGGCAGAGAGAGAAAAAATCCTGCCCATTCTAAAGGCTGATGGATCACAGTACATTCTCTCTCTCTCTCTCCCTCCCTCTCTCTTTTCCCCATGGTGACCTCTATCTTGCAGCCCATTATTGCCTGTCAGGTTTTTCCAACACAAATACCAAGAGGAATGAAAAGAAACATAAAAATAGATTTCCTACCAAGGAGATGGAAAACAAAATTAACATTCCTTTGTCATTTGACCATTTCAAGAAAAAAAATTAATGTCTGAAGTAAGACTTTATATAGCATACAGATGCCAATAAATAACCTGGTTGGTGACCTGACTTAGCTTGGAAAGCAAGTTTTTTTTTTAAAGTAACATTCTTCCTGATTAATTGCACCTTTCTTGATGGCTTGAATTAGCACATTTTTGTAGCTAAAGGAACACAATTTCTTCCCTGACAATGTTATGATTTTAAGTAACAAAAATATATATATGCAGTATTTTCTTTTTGCAAACAAACAAACATCTGGCACAAAAACTGTGAGAATTATTTTTCATATTAATAAAATAAAGGGTTGCCCTAACAATAGAAAATGGGAATCACAGAACACTTGTTCTCTAGCAAAACCTTTATATTATAGGGCAAGAAAAATCATAGCCGGGGTGGAACATGATAAAACAGATTGGCTCCAGACTGGCAAAGAAGTGAAATAAAGCTGTATGCTCCATCGTTATTCAACCAATAGGCATAGTTGCTGGCAGGCAGGTGGTGTGAAAAATGTAATAAATATTGAGAGACGATGAATTGGAAGAACGTGAGTGTAAAACTGGAGGGGGAAAAAAAATAACCTGCCCTATGCTGATCACGCTATTCTGATAGCTGAAAATGCAAATGATCTGGAAGTTCCAGTAATGAAAACCAAGGAGCAATGAAAAATGGAACTATGATTAAATTATAAATAAGAACAAACAATAATGAGTCCAGAAAGAAGCCTGGAAAGAACTGACAGTGAGAATATTAAAGTAATGGATGGCTTCTACCTTTCAGGATTGACTTTTGACAGTAAAAGAATCAGCAATCAAGCAATGGGCCACAGACCAGTGCTTGGTAGGATAGCAACAAAGACCTTTTTAGAATTTCGAGCCATGACATGATCATTAAAATGTGTCCTCCTGAAATTCTGTATAAACTTCTTTGAAATTTCCCTGTCTTAGTTCCTCTAGTTGGTTGTGATAGCTAAAAAAGAAGGAAGAATAAAAGAATAAAGCTGGATATTCCGTTAAAAACCATTTTTATCTATTCATACTTGCTAACAAGACAACATTAGGAAGCCAAGTTAAAGACTCATGTAAGAAGGAAAAATAATGACAAGCTGAAAGAGGAACACGGGAGGCTGAGTAGTGGCAGTGCTAAGAAAACATTCATTATGACATTCAGAACTACAGACAGAGAAACTACTGTATCATAGCCCTAGGCAAAATGCCCTTCTCTTTTCTTCTGGTTCCACTGAAAAGAAATGGAAACAAATTGAATCCAACAGATTGAATTGAAATGGAATCACTGGATGGAGTTTTAGAGCTGAGTAGCGAGGCTGAAAAAAGAAAAATAAAGGGAAATATCCCGAACACCTCTGGTCAAAATCCATTGCCATGGTTCCTCTCATACTCGGCTGTGTTTTGCCAAGAATAACCTTAAGGATTCCAGAAAAGGGAAGCCAGGAAAGTAGATCCTAGTTCAGGCTCTATTGACTCCCTCTGGGCAGAGATAACCAAGATACTAGCTTAGATCCATGGTGATGCTCTCAGCATAAAGGGCATTTCATAAGGCTCAGATGCTAGAGCTGACTAACAAGCCCCCTCCTACTTTCTCTCTTTTTTAAAAAAAGTTATCATTGGTTTTGATATCCAGATATGTAAGCTGATATTGTTTTGAAATGCATTATCAAACCAGAAGTTGTGTGAGGGCGGAACAGGTGATACCAACAGGCACAAAACAAATGACTTTAAAGATGGAGACCAGGGCATCAGACCACAGAGTAGCAGATGCCTTTTCCCTGAACATCAAGTGTAGCCTAAGTAGTTTGAATATCCTACTGGATTTCTTAGAATGCAGATTCTAACAGCCGTGGTGGCGCAGTGGTTAAAGGCAGTACTGCAGACTACTTCTGCTGCTTGCCAGCTACCTGCAGTTTCACCAGGCTCAAGGTTGACTCAGCCTTCTATTCTTCCAAGGTGGGTAAAATGAGGACCTAGATTATTGAGGGCAATAGGCTGACTGTAAACCACTTAGAGAGGGCTGTAAAGCACTGTGGCGATGTATACAAGTCTATTCAGCAGCAGTTCAGTTATCAAATGTCTAGCAGAAAGTTTCTTCAAAAGTGACAGGAAGTTTGGAGCAGGATGAGGGTGAGGCAAGTCTATAAGATTTGAGCAGGAGGGAGGGAACTGCAGAACCATATTGGATATAGTGGCTGCCAATCTGAAATTAAGAGAGTGTGGAGAGGAACCTGCACTTTAGAGGAAGACCTATTAGGCGACTTTTAAGACTTGTGAACTTCAACTCCTTTAAGACTTGTGACTTCAGCTTAGCCACTTAATAACTTTTAAGACTTGTGGCTGGGGAATGCTGGGAGTTGAAGTTCACAAGTCTGAAAGTTGTCAAGGTTGGAAAATGCCAGATCTACATAGTGGGTCTGCCCAGAAAAATAAAATAGGATCATTTGTGTGATTTTATTCTTTTATAACAGAGAGTTCTTGGCCCTATCATTCTTGAACCAAATACAACACATCCTTATGTTTAGAGGCTAAAATAGATTCCTTTCATCATGGGTCTTTGACTTGGCATTGAAAAGGAACAGCAGAGGTGGAGAACATACCCGTGTCACTTGACACTGGGCAATACTGTGTGCCTTTATAACAAGAAATAAATTAGGCTGGGAGATTTCAAACTTGAAGCCCATTTGCGAGGGCCGAATAATGAAGCCACAACAATGGTAAGATGAATGAAGCCAGGGAACAGAACATTTTAAAGGGAAATAACAATAACAACATAGCAACTTTTAATCTCTGTGTAATTCATTCCACTCATTTTTAGCCTATCAAACTACATCATTCAACTGAAGGCAAATATGGGGGACATTTTGATTAATTGTCCATCAGAAGGCCTCATCTACTGGCTCATTTATAAAGGCAAATCTTTCCCTATTTCTTCTGAGTTCCTTTCATATTTTCGACCAACGAGGACATTGAAATGTGCACCATTACCGTTAAACTGTTTTACCTGGGTAATTTCCGCAATCCATGGAAGCAATTAATGAGATAGATTTTTTTTAACTACATCCTTTGCCTTTGGTTCCTGTACTTAGCTACAATATTTTACTTGTATCCAAAATAAAGGGCAGATGTAATATTTGCAGTAAATCTTCTTCCTTCTTTCCAGAGATTTGTCATCTTTTCATGGAAACTTCCAATTTTTCTATGCATTTTTATAGCTGATCTTCTTTTCGCTGCCCACCCAATTCCCTCTTGGAATGGCTTTTGAATGCCGTTTTACTAATATATTGGCATAGTCACAGGTACTTTAAAAGGCTTTTGAACATAGACATATTGTAATATTGCTTTCAAGCTTCCATACTCAATGGCATTTATTTATTATTTTATAACTGCCTGCCAGCTGCCTGCAATTTGGCAGATTGAATCTCACCAGCTCAAGGTTGACTCAGCCTTCCATCCTTCTGAGGTGGGTAAAATGAGGACCCAGATTGTTGGGGGAAGACTCTGTAAACAGTTTACAGAAGGTTTACAGAGAAGGCTATAAAGCGGTATAAGTGTAAGTGCTATTGCCATACTATAACTGATCTTCCCTTGGGTATGACCTTTTTTCAGGGAGGATTTTGTTTTCAAATCACCACATAAACATAGACAAATGCAGAGATTAGGTAGAACAGGGATGCTAGCATATTATTTTCTTTCTTCTTCTAGAGGACAGATTAAAGGATTTTTTCCTAATCGGAACCAGAAACTGTGATATTGGCAGACTCTATGATCATTCAGCTGTTGAATAGTTTGGAGGCAGCTGAGGATGAATTTTATATTCTCTGAAAGCTCTAGATTAGCAAACACACATTTTAGTCATTTTTTTTAGTCATTTTATTAAGATTTATAGGCCGCCCTTTTCCCTGAGGGGACTCAGGGCGGCTTACAATCAAAGGGAAGGGGGTGCACTATCAAAGACAAACAATATGTGAACAAAAGAAAGAAAATAATAAAAACACAACTTGCATTCAACAGTCAACACTCGGGCGGGTAAATTGGGAACCTATACACACACACACACACACACACACACACACACACACACACACACACCTAAATGGATGTCCCTACTAGTCTGACAAGTACATCTAACTTAAAAGTATTCCACATGTACTTAAACATGTATTGAGAAAGAGGTGGGCTGGAATCTGGAAATCTTCAAATCCTCCCTCCCTGCCTTTAAACAAGCCTTGAAAATCTGGTTCTTCCACTAGGCCAGGGGTCAGCAAATTGCAGCTCTGGAGCTGCATGTGGCTCTTTCCTCCCTCTGCTGTGGCTCCGTCACCGATCGGTGCCACAATTTTGAGAGGAGCTTCCGGTTTGGGGGTGGGGGAGAGAAGCAGAGTGCACCAGGAGAAGACTCTATGGCAAGGGGAGGGTTTTCCAGTTGTCTCCACAATTGATAGGGCCTTCGGTTATGGCAGGTAGAGGAAAAAGTACGCCATGCTAGGAGGAGACTCTATGATGGTGGGGGAACTGAACTTCCGGTCAGCTCCAGAATTGAACAGGGGGCTTCTGGTTAGGATCTTTGTGGCTCCTGGTGTTTTCTTTTCTGTGGGAAACGGGTCCAAATGGCTCTTTGAGTGTTTAAGTTTGCCGACCGCTGCACTATGCTTTGTGCTATGCAGTTGTTGGATGTCTTTCGGATGGGTTTTGTATAGGGAAGAAGATTTTTATTGTGTTTTGTGCTGTTCTTGTTCTTTTCTGTTCCTTCTTGGTATTTCTTGTCTTCTTTAAAAAGATAGTATGCTGCCCAGAGTCACCACATAAAGTTAGACAAAAACAAACATGTTTTATAAATGAACAAACAAGACCCACCAGACTACTATGCCCAGTGTTGGGCATTGATCCACTAACTGAGGGATTAGTAAAACATAAACTGTGCTTTACTGGCAGAACCTGGAAGTGGAGTTAAAAGAGGGATCGGCCAAGAATCTTTACATAGCCACAAGCGAACTATGTCCAATCTCCCATGATGGCTGTTGATCCTTATTTAACTTCAAATAAGTGCTATTTGTTAGTTGAGAAGAAGTTAGTTGTGTAGCAACAATCAGTTTAATTGGATCTTCACATGTGGACTTGGTCTTTTCTATCATTCATCTTCTTAATTGAGTGGTGCAGTGGCCTAGAGGTGGAGCTCTTGCCTCACAATCAGCAGGCTGTGAGTTCGATCCTAGGTAGCGAGAGATATTCTCTCTTGGGGCACGAGTAAATATCTGTGCAAACAGCGTTGGTTACAGGAATGCCATCCGGCCAGCTCAGCTCCATTCAGTTGCCCCGACTCCATCCCAATCCAAGGGATTATGAGGTCATTAAAAGACAAAAAAAATTCATCTTCTAAATCAATGGTTAAAACATGTTTGGATTTAGATAAGCGGCAACAGAAGGGAGGTTGAAGTTACCTAGGGATTCTAGGCTGATCCTTCTTTTAACTCTTCCCCCAGGTTCTGTCACTCTTTCTCCTACAATGATTGAACATTATCTGTAACTAGGCAACTGTTCCCTGCCTCTGAATGCCTACTGGCCAGTGCTATGCCACCTACCTGCTTGCTGTGTCCTGCCCTTGATAGGGATACTGCGGGGGCCATCACCTGCAGCATTGAAGGCAAGGATGGAGATGAGGTAGGAAGTGTAGCCAGTCAGGTTCTTCAGTTTGACACCACTCTCTGGTAAGAAGAGTGTTTTCACCCTTTCAGTTTCATTCTGCCGCTGAGCTTCCCAGAAATAAATCTGTGGAACAGGGAAAATCGAATCAATGCAATCAAGGATATAGAAGGAAAATGTGCAGGAGAAAATAAAGAGGCAAGAGGATGAAATAAAGACATTTACTTCTCGCTTTGGTTTTGGCACATGAACCTGCTCTTCCATTCCAAAATGTGGACATGGAAAGTCAAATTTTCCTAAATTAACAAGTTTTCATTCTATTTTGTATTTTTGTATTTTTTTGTATTTATTAGACATTTATAGGCCGCCCTTTTCCCTGAGGGGACTCAGGGCGGCTTACAGTCAAAAAGGAAAGGGAGTGTAGGACAGTGTAGGGAGTGTAGTGGTTATGCATCGCGTCTTTTCTTTCAGAGTTGTATCTCTTTATGTACCACCCTCCAATTATCTGAAGCCTCACACCTGGATTCTTCAGTATCATCTCACAGGCCCAGTTGCATTTCATTGACTCTTTAGAAAAAAGCTTTTTGACGGTGTTGATGAATTGGTAAACTAGAATCACTCAATTACAAGGTAATACATTAAGAGATACTTAATGAAGTGATACTTCAAGAAAAAGAATGAAGTCTCCCTTAAATCAACCTTGATTCCTGGCAACTACATTGTCTTCTGGGGTCTTCTACAATTTTCCAGTCTTGTCTATATCCATGAGATTTCGTAGTGATCTCCCCTCAAAATACTAATCAGATTTGACCCTGACTAGCTTTTTTGAGATTAGCTACAGCTAGTTAAGTGCTGCCATCTATCCACCACAGTACACTGCGAAACTGAAAAAGCAATGGCCCATTAAATAACTGCCTAGTTACTTGAAGAATTCAAAGTTGCTGAGATTTCTGCCTCATAAATACACAGGTAATAATTTATACAAGCATTACCTCTCCTTTGCTTCAAGACAGACATCTGTCTAAGGTTGGAACTTGATAAAGCATTTCCCTTTCTCTTTTCCTTAATGTAGGGGAAAATGTCTTGATACATGAGCCGTGGAAGTGCTAATCAAAACATGGCAATCCTGGGTGCCTCCTTCCAGATTATTTTTAGAGGGATGAGGGAATTGAGGACAGAAGGATTTGGGAGGCATGGATGTAAGAACAGGTCTCAGGGAAGCTAATAGTCCCCCTGTAGGAAAATCTTCATCCATCAGAGGGACAGAATTAGGAATACAACTGGTATCAGGAACGGCAAATATTAACAAGCTGTAGATGTGCAGTACTATGAAGTGAACTTGTTTATAAAGCATTTTAAGTTGTTTAGCAATGTGACATTTTTATGTTAATACAGTGACTGCACTATTCTACATCTTTCCCACATTGCACATAATGATGGACTCAGAGACAAAGAAATAAAGGAGAAAAAAATATCTAAAACAGAGGAAGTTTTACTAGTATCAACAAGAAAAGAGATCCTGCAGTAGTCTCCCAGAGTTTATGGGATTTTGTTTTAATTTTGAAGAGCAAAATGATAATAAGAAAAGGACACTCACAAGAAGGAGATGTGTGACAATGATGAATCTCTAAACATGTTTTTTTATTGTCAACTTATCACACTGTTCGAAGAATTTTTAAGCAGGATGCGGTGGTTTAGTGGTTAAAATGCTGGATTTGTTGACCAGAAGGTTGACAGTTTAAGAGCGGCATGCGATGGGGTGAGCTCCCATTCTTGCCCCAGCTTCTGCCAACCTAGCAATTTGAAAGCACGCAAATGCAACTAGATAAATGGGTACCACTTCAGTGGGAAGGTAGCAGTATTCCCTGCACCTCTGGTGTATAGCCATGCCGGCCACATGACAATGGAAGCATCTTCACACAATGTTGGCTCCCTCAGCTAGGGAATGGAGATTAGCACCATTCCCTAGAGTCAGACAGGACTATACAGAGGAAATCTTTACCTATTTTTTTTTAATGAAAAGAATGCCTTCAGAGAACTTGAGACAAATGAAATGAAAAGAAAATGTATTTTAAAGCAGAGGATCTCACTAACAGTAGGCGTATTCCTTGTATTACTGGAAAATATCAAGATTAAGATTATTCATTCTTCCACTAGACAAAACTGTGCAAATAATTAAAGCTTAATCTTGATTTACAGGGTGAACAGAATGATACACAGAATTCTGAAGTCATTTTTGGATGATATCCAGATTTCCACAGAGAAGTTGGACCTTCCATGAAGTCATGGTACCAAAGAGACGGCAACAAACCAGTTCCATGGCAACACTACTTGGCACCCTTGTGGTTTCTTGGGAAACAAGAAAGCAACTTTCCTCAAAGGTCACTTCTAAACTGTCTCCTTGTTCCCTGATTGGACACACGAAGCCAGATGATACTTATCTAAGATTGGCAAGAGAACACTTCTGGCTCCATAATGTACTTTCAACTGTCCAACTCGGAGACAATAGATCAAGGGGGCCTTTTAGCAGTTGTGATTTAGAAGAAGGCCAAACATTGCTTTGAACGAAGGCCATTTCTATCAGAGCTTTAATTACATATAATAAGGTTACAAAACCAATATGTTTTCTGAATATGAATTCTTAGCCAAATGCCAGCTACTGGGTCGTGAGACGTTCGGAACCAGGCCACAGAAGTGGCGGGCGAGCGCACACACACATGTGCATCTCCACTTGTGTGAACTGCACACACACTTGCCAGTCACTTACGCAGAATCATCACCTCTCCCCCTCCCCCACTGGTCTGAAAAGCGGGAAAGGATGGGAAACTCTAGTGTATGCATTTAATCCCTGAATGAATTATAGTATAGTATATAGTATATTATAGTATATTATAATATTTAATATGTAATATTTTATATAGGAGTTAAATTCTAACTCTTATAGCATAGGGATTATTAAATTCCATCCCACTGTTATGTTATATTACTAATTATAAAGGTTAAACATATTGGTTTTGGTCACTATTAAAATAAAATACATTTTATTCAGGCCTTTGGTGTGGGAGAGTGACACCGCTCGTTTCATTGCCCTTGCTCTCTTCTATCTTTTTAAATCAACTTTATTATTTCTTTGTTAGATTATTGTGAGCTGCACAAATTTGGACAGAATACAAGTTAAGCAAACAAGTAAATAAATAATATACAGCCGTCCTGCCCTGTTAGCTGTAGAATTATTTGAGATAGTCCCAAATATTAAGAATGCATTGATATTGTACAGGAGGCTTTATAAAATGACCATGCCTATACTATGTGAGCTGGAAAGGCTGTCTTTTATACTTTGGGGATACAAACAGAAACAAGAATGACATTCCCCCAGGAGCAAAAAAAATCCCTGATGATAGGCACAAAGTCCCAGTGTTCTATTTGTAACTCAACAGCATCACTTAGAGGTAAAAAGTGGAACTGTTTTTTGTTTTCTTTTGTTCATTTGCACTCTAGCTGTGGTGCTGTCTCAGACTTGCTCACATTGTGAAATAGAGGTAGGGCAAGCTGTAATACACATATATGTTTATTAGTTATGTTCCGCCATTCCTTCAAAAGCATAAAGTGATGTACATAGTGATCTCCCCACTTATTTTTCTCCACAAAAGCTCTTTGGCGGTTGATTGGATCAAGCAAGAACCAGTGCCTGAAAATCACTCGGTGAGCTTCTGTGGTTGAGGGTGGGACTAGAATTGGGGCTCCTGTCTTCTACGCTAATATCTTAATTGCTGCACTACATTAATTGTTAATACATAGGCTGCATGTGGCTCCCAATGCCCCATTTCACAGAATCTCCGGGTGGAAAGAAACCATTATGTTTGGTGCAGAATTCCATATTAAAGAATCCCTGAATATGCCTGTATAAACACATCCAGTGAAGAGATATGTTTACCTCCCATAATAGTTTATTCTATTATTGACCTGTTTCCTTCAGACTTCTTTTTATAACATTCAACTGTAGACTGTTGTTGTTGTTGGTCGCGAAGTCGTGTCCAACCCATCGCGACACCATGGACAAAGTTCCTCCAGGCCTTCCTGTCCTCTACCATCCTCTGGAGTCCATTTAAGCTCATGCTTCAGTGACTCCATCCAGCCACCTCATTCTCTGTCGTCCCCTTCTTCTTTTGCCCTCAATCTTTCCCAGCATCAGGCTCTTCTCCAGTGAGTCCTTCCTTCTCATTAGGTGGCCAAAGTATTTGAGTTTCCTCTTCAGGATCTGGCCTTCTAAAGAGCAGTCAGGGTTGATCTCTTCTAGGACTGACCAGTTTGATCACTTTGCAGTCCAAGGGGCTCACAGGAGTCTTCTCCAGCACCATAGTTCAAAGGCCTCAATTCTTTAGACTGTAGACTACCTTCCCATAATTTAAGATTATTACTAAATGTTCTGCTCTCTAGAATGATAGAAACTATGTCTTGCCTCTCTGTGGGACATCCTTTTAAATACTTTTAATGTTCTATCAAGCCCAACCCGATCTCCTCAGTTTCCCCTTGTATTCCATCCCCAATCATCTTTGTTGCTCCCCTTTATATTAACTTCATTCATTATTTCCTTTTTCTCAAAATGAGGTGCTTGGAAACGAGCATCACTTCAGATGGTTGCACAATTTTGGGTGCCGGAGTACTACACTGCTTAGGTCACTGTTCCTCAACCTGGCCAAGTTAAGGTGTGTGGACTTCAATTCCCAGAATTCTTTGGGTGGTGCTGGCAGGGGAATTCTAAGAGTTGAGGTCCACACATTTCAAATGGCCAATGTTAAGAAATACTGTTCAAACCAGTTGTAGTTCCCCAGCACCCAAAATACTGCAACCAATTTTGATAATATTATGGAGTATTTTTCAGGGTTTGGATTAAGTTTAGAGAATAGAAATAAGAGAATGACACCACCATGATACTGGAACAGCTCCTGAGAGTGGGCTGTGTTTTTTGAAAATATGCTCCTATTATTAAAACAGAACAAAAGCAGGCAGAATAATACCTGCCTTTAAGAAGAGCAAGAGGGAACTGTAAGATCTTGAAAAATATTTGTTTCTAGAAAGAGACTCTCAGGTTAATCTATATCAGCAAAAATAAAAGAGAGTACTGTGCTACCTTAAGGACTAAACAATTAACTTGTCTCCAAGTTGCCTGTGTTATTACCAATTACTTTTTTTAAATGAATGACCATAGGTAATACTGTAATGATCATTATATTTCCCAATATTTTATTTCACACTGATTTCTATCCACCTGCTCATCAGTGTATACATCTATAACTCTGGGTAATTCTACGCAATTCTAATATCCAGCAGACATTAGTCTGTGAAATGTTATGGATTAATGAACATGCTAATTTCCAGTGTGCCATAAAACTTTCTGTGGTGCCATCTAGCCTGACGCCGGACACTAATCCTCATTAATGCAAGCCCACCTAGAAGATTAGCAATATAGCAACAAAGACGACTATGCTATGATGTATTTATGTAATAATGGTAGAAGAAACAGCCACAGCAGAAAGCCGGTTCCCAATTTGTACCAGGTATAGGATTGTGGCTTCCATCTTTAAACATTTTTTCAAGATGAAATGAGCACCAATCCACCCCCCCCCCCAGGAAAGATCTTCCCCTCCCCTCCATTGTGTGATTATCTTGTAGCCTTGCAGGAGGGGAGTGTCCCTGGTGCTCTCTGAGCTTGGTTGTTTTCTTGCCTTGCAGTGCACTGATGATGTTACCTAGTTTGGGTAACGAAATGTTTCCAAGAAAACAACCAAGTTCAGAGAGCACCAAGGACCCCTCGTTTCAACTCTGAGCTACAAATATTCTCCTTTACTGATACCTTGTAGCCTTGAATGTCTCCGTTCTGTGTCTCAGGAGGCGGTGGCTCCCAAGTAATGTCGAGTTGGGTAGCGGTGATGGTTTGGATGACTACATTCTGGGGTGCAGCTGTAGGGACTGAAGAAAGCAAAGAGAATAAAAGTCAGGAATGCACTAGGCCGACAAACAAATACATGCCTCATACAAATAAATGCCATGCTTTGGCCATGGATTTGCTCTTCTTGGGATCCAGGCCTGTTGGTGTCCTCCTGGCAGTTTTGTCTTTATTGATGGAAGAATGGATCTTTTGCTGGTTGATTCTAATAGTTTCCCTAACAGCTGACCCAGATAGCAATAGCAATGGCACTTAGACTTATATACTGCTTCACATGCTTTACAGCTCTCTCTAAGCAGTTTACAGAGTCAGCATATTGTCCCCAACAATCTGCTTCCTCATTTTATTGACTAGGGAGGATAGAAGGCTGAGTCAATCTTGAGCCGGTCAGAATCGAACTCCTGGAGTGAGCAGTGAATTAGCCCTGCAGTACTGCATTCTAACCTCTGTGCCAACACAGCTAACCCTATCCAAAAGCTCTCTGATTTAACCTCCGGTAGGCAGGTAAAAACATGACACAGAGACCCAAAGTAGAAACACTCTTACAAAGTGTGCTTGCTCAACTTACCAGCCTCGCCGACAAAGACCTCTTGGGGGGAACTGGTGGGCCCTTCCCCCACAGCATTGTAGACACTCATGCGGATCTCGTAGCGACGGTGTTTGTTCAGATCTGCAAAGGTGGAGAAAATCGGTGGTCATATAGGAGAAGGGAGGAGAAGTCACTTGGGCTGCCTCCAAAGTAGCAGCACATGCTTTCTTGTTAGCTTCCTTTCATTTTTCCTCCCACTATTCCTTGCTTGAGAACCTGGCTACTTCCTGTCCAATTTCTTTAGATTGGAAAATATATAGGCAATATATTGTTTTGGACTAAAAAAAAAAAAAGCAAGCAGACACCAAACAAAGCAAGAACAAGATCTCTGGTTAATTGCACGGTTTCTAGTATGTGAACTTTAAAGTAAAAAAAAGAAGACGTCCATTTAGCTGTGAGTAAAGGTGCTGTTTTAAACAATGAGAATAGAACTTAAATTGTTTAAGGTCGCTTCCTATCACCTCCATTCATTTCCATGATTCCTGGACCTCAGTTTCTCATCTCTTTTTTTCAATACCCTAAAGAGGAGGTTGCTCTCCTTTCTATTATTTCTCCATTGCATCCTGCTGCAATTATGATACAGCATGGATGTGAAATGGAAATCCACTTTCCTGGATATGCTACTATAAACTATTGATCAGCGTGGACTACTTTGTTCCGTTACTTGAATGGAGTTCTTAAATTGGGTTGGGTTATGGTTATTTCATGTAGTATACTCAAGAAAAACCTGCAGAAATTACTCTTACTAATGTTTGGATTTGGTTAAGAGAGGGATAATAGAGTTCATTGCAAATCACACCTATTACCACTATTTTAGAAAAATGTGACCCTAGTATATTTTCTTCCACACATGCTGATTGCAATCTGTATCATCCCCAGTAATCCTGTTGTGAGCAAGATGGGGTTGCTTCACACACACACAAACACACGAGCCCAGAGACACAAGCAGAGACAGGAGTATAGGCCAAAGAGGGAGCTCCCACTTACTGTCCAGCTCGTATTGGGTCAGGGAGGCCTCGCTCAGGTTCTGCATGGCATATGTTGCTGTGGGATGGCAGGTGGTCAGAAGGGGAAAGCAGTGCAAGGTTAGCTACATGGGAAGAAACATCTGGACAACACAAGCTAAACAAAGCAACATCATTACTGTGCAAGAAATGAAGCAGTCTGGGAGAAATTCCCAGTCCAAGCGAAGGAAGTTGAGGGGGTCTCGTGAGCGGAGGGGGAAAGGGGAGAGGGAGGGAAAGATGACAAATAACTAGAAAGAGAAGAACAATAAAATTTCAAAGGACAAACAATTTCCCTGCATCTATTATATGCATTAGGATACAAACGTCCCATCATTCATTATTCCATAAAAGCCTCTTCTGGCAACCAAGACCTTGAGCTGCTAAGGACTGACACACTGACACAAAGCTTGCAACCCCAAGAGGACCAAACACAGCAATGCTCTGATGCAACAAACAACTGCTCCAGATTTCGGGGGAGGTTTTTATGTTGGATGTTTCTGCTTGTGCATTTTTGTAAATTTATAATAGAGGACCTGGGTATATTTTCATTAGTAAGACACTGGAATGATTGATCTGTAACATCTTGCAAGTTTTTTTTACCTAGCTATTTTATTAACAAGTATGATACATAACAGGGGTGGGATTCAGCCGGTTCGTACCGGTTCAGGTGAACCGGATGTTAATTTTGCATCCAGTTTGCCGAACTAGTTGTTGCAAGGACTGTCTGGCCCTGCCCACCCAGACTTGCCCCTCCCAGGAGTTTCCATCATGCCAGGTAAGTGCAGGACCCATGCAGAGGCTCTGGGAGGGTGAAAAATGGGCCTCCTGGAAGTCTGGAAATGGGCCCATTTCCAGCCTCTTGGAAGCTCAGAGAAGCCTCTGGAGCCTCTGGAGGGTGAAAAACAGGCCTACCAGAAGTTCCAGAAACATGTTTTTGGCCTCCGGAGGGCCTCCAGAGCCTGGGAGAGGCCATTTTTGCCCTCCAAGAGACTCGGGTAAGCCTCTGGAGCCTCCTGAGAGCAAAAAATGGGCCTTCCGGAAGTCTGGAAATCAGCTCATTTCTGGTTTCCAGAGGGCCTCTGGAGCCCGGGGTAGGCCATTTTTGCCCTCCAGGAGGCTTGGGGAAAGCATCCTGAGCCTAGGGAGGGTGAAAACTCCCCCCCTGCTGTAGTGCAGGAGGCCGAATAGGCCACACTCACCATGGCCATGCCTACCCAGCAACTGGGCAGAGAACCAGTTGCTAACATTTTTGAATCCCACCGCTGTAACATACATGATACACATACATGACTGCATGTGAACCTGGGGGAATAGGTTTCTCAATTTTCAAAGCAGTGTTTTATGATGTATTTTAAGATTTCTTGAACAAGAAATTGTTTCAGACTGATGGATTAGAAAGAGGAATCCTGGACAGTGCCATTTTGGAATTTCGATGCATATACTGGCTTTTTGCTGGAGTTAACATTTTCAGCACAGAGTTCAATCATGTCTTGCTCTAGGACAGTTTCTGGATTTATTAGCATTGGAGGAGTTGTACTGTACTGAATAGAAGCCATAGCATTGTATCCTTAGGACCAGGTCTTATGAACAGCTTGCTTGGGAATGACATTGCAAACTCATTTAAAGGCAATCAGTTCAGCAGCAGAACAGAGATTTGGTGAGCAAATTACATTCTGATTATCCTTAATTCATACATTCTCCCTCTGCAAACTTACGGGTCAACTCTGTCCATCTGGCATTGGGACTGCCCATGCTACGGGCAATAAAGCCTCGTACCCCTTCGTATGGCAGCTCCCGATATCGGATGCGGAAACCTAGCAGGATGCCATTGATTTTGTCCTCAGATGGGGCCTGTATAAGAAGACACAGTGAATGCAAAGGTGACTCCTGGAAGCATAGAGTACCCACTGCAATATCTCCAAATGTGACCATTCTGGGGGATGCTTTTGTACTTTCATGCAGTCTCTGCTAGCAGGATGGAATCCAGCAATATAGGCAGAAGATGCCTCAAAACAAAGGATTAGTGGGTTGAAATAATCTCACTATCCATTTCAGATCTGTAGTCTACATTCCACACGTTGTTTTTCATAATTCCACTATAAATGTCTTTATGCTACTGGTTCTCTGCCTCCCTCCACTCTATGCATGCCAACTAGAGTTCTCTATACCCCTCAAAGAGGATTGTCCTTTCCTATCGATCCTGGGGCACAAGATCCATTTATGGTGTCCTGTGTTTCAATAGCAAAGTCAACTATACTCTACCATGAACACAGACCCTTTCTTTGTATTGGATATCATCTTGAATAATAAAGTTAGGTGCAAGTAAATGAGGAATTTTAATTCTACTTAGTCAAAATAAGTTGCAGTCCTGATATCTTTGTTCAGATTTACTTGTATAAGGTTGCATAACTAGAACTTCTGGAAAACAAGCTTAAGTCACTGTACCAAAGATCGTACAGTATAGTATCGTGATGGCAAATCTATGGCATGCATGCTACAGGTGGCATATAGAGCCTTCTCTGTCATCACCAGCTGCTCTTCCAGGTTCTGTTGCGTACTTGCACTCCAGACAGCTGGTCTGGTGCGCATGCAAACTGGCCAGCTGCTCTTGTCTGGGTTCGGGCGTGCCAGCCAGCTGCACACCGGAACTTATAAGAGGGCAGCTGGCTGGTGCGTATGAGTTAAAATGGGGAAATGAATGAAAGAATAGGTGACTCTACCTGCCAGCGGATCAACACGGATGTAGTGGTGTGTGGTGTCACTGACAAAATGGTGGGAGGTTCGTCTGGCGCTGAGGAAAAGAAGAAATACAAGTCAAATACTCAAGCTATTTTTTATGATTAAAAAAAAAGCACCAGGTATTGCAAGCTATGAAGTCGTCACCTTTCACAGAAGTTTAAATGACAACTTCTTTTTGGAGATGAGTGTGAGTACAATTTCCTTCCAGATTGGAGGATACCATGATCCTAAAACAAGATGTCTTTCTGGTACAATACTTCACTAATCTGTAAATGGGTCCACTTGTAGCAGGTTTATCTTGGCTTTTTTTAACAGCCTTATCTACTGTATGCCTCTCTTAATTTGTTAAGGAACCCTCGTTTCTTCTTATCATTCTTTTCATTAGTTTCTTTATAGATTTTACTCCATTATATTTTGTATTTACTAACTTCCATTATAACTCTATTTATCGTCTTAATTGTGCCTAACACTATTGTCTCAACTTGGTCCCAGCTGTATCAATCTGCTCAGTTTGTCACAGCAGAAAGTTTGCCTCCCACAATAGCCAGCTTTATCTATGGCTTCTTCTTTTGTAATCTAACACAAACAAGGCCATTACCAATAAAACATAAGAGATAAATCTACAATGAGGAAAAGGTGGTAGTGGATCTGAATAGGGGTTTGATGTGAAATGGGTTATTATACAAGTGGGAAACAAAAGAGTAGAGAAGGGGGCAACTCCCACCCCTTCTTTATGCTTTCTTAGACCCGATTTTGTTTTGTTTCTTTTGTCTCGTTGTAGAGCTAGTACATTTTGAAGATGAGATCTTTTCAGATAGCCTAGGCGAAAGATAATCAGGGTTTCCAGGAATGCAACAATGCCCTCACTGAATTCATATTACCTTTCACACCTCTCTTCTCAAGATTGGCGGAAAAAGGTTTTACACTGGGTAGTAATTCATGATCTTGCATGTTTGCATACCAGCCTGCAGTGTGGTGAGTGATTCTGACTCTTCACTGTATTCACTATCACCGATGTCATTGGTTGCCTTGACACGGAATTTGTAGGTGGTGAATGGCTTCAATCTGCAAATAGAATGCAAAGTTATCTGGTTTGGTTTTGGAAGAAAAAAAAATCCCACCTGTGTTTGCTGTCTTCTGCCTGCTAGCACTTACATTCTAACTTTTTTGTTTGTTTGTTCCAAGACCAGCAAATTCTTCCCAAGGTCTTTGGAAAAGCATTCTGGATGTAGCTGTGGGATTCAACATACCTAGTCCTGTTTCCAGACTTGAGAGTAAGTTATGAAAATAGACTGGGAAGCCACCCTTTAAATGGTGTCCTTGACTTATGACCAGTTAGGACCAGAATTTCTGTTGCTAAGCAAACTGATTAAATGAATCCCGCCTGATTTTTATGACCTTCTTGGCCACAGTTATTAAGCAAATCACTGCCATTTTAAAGGGAATCAAATTGTCATTGAGCAAATTCGACTTTGCTTGCCGGAAGCTGGCTGGTGAAGGTCACAAGTGGCAATCCCATGACTCTGTAAGACTGCAGTCATGCTGGTTGCCAGTGCTTGAATTCTGATCACGTGACCATGGAAATGCCGAGACAGTTGTAAGTGTGAGGACCAGTCATATAAGTCGCTTTTTTTCAGTGCCATTGTGAATTTGAACAGTTGTTGAACAAATGGTTGTCAGTCAAGGATCACCTGTAAACAGTCTTGGATTATCTGGCTACCAACAATCTGACAAATTGGAACACTGAACAACTGTTTCCCTTTCTAAATAAATGCCTCTCGCATCGCACCAGTTCCTGCCTCACCTGCTCACAATGAAGGATGTGGTGTTGTGCTTCACCGATGCAGAATGCAGCATCCATTTCCCGTCGGGGAGTTCCCGTGTTTGCACAGTGTAGTATCGGACAGGTGAGAGCCCATCACTGCCTGGCTCCCAGGACAGCAGCACATTCCTGGCCTTGACATCTTCCTGCAACACAATGGGCTTGCTGGGTGGTTGGGGACGGTCTGGGAGATAAGACAGAGACAGATCACTGAAAGCTGGTTTTGCATGGGATGAAAAAGAGACATGGCAACGATAGGAGTAGCCTGGCAATTATTTTCAGGTTGGTACAGTGCGCACAGGAATCCTGACCCTTTATTAATCTAAATATGTATTTTTTTCTCTTCTGTATTCCATCCCAAACATTATCTAATTGGTTTTGGGGTCTGGTATATTCACTGGTTTCCTATAAACCCTACTTTTCCATTTTAAAACGTTGCTTCTGTGCGATTGCAGATGGTTCACCCATTCATCCAGTTTTTAGTGATGCTTCAAACACCCCCTCCCCCTCCCTTTTTAAAAAAGCACTGTATATTAACTCTATGAAAACAGTTGGATCTGGATGACCATTCTGAAAACAGAGCATAGTTGACAAGGTTTGAGGATAAATAAATGAAAGGCACGGACTAATACTGGTAGTCCTTGACTTAAGACCACAATTCAGCCCAAAATTTCCATTGCTAAGCAAGATAGTTGTTAAATGAGCTTTGACCCATTTTATGACCTTTCTTGCCACAATTATTAAGTGAATCATTGCAATTGTTAAGTGAATCACTGCAACTGTTAAATGAATCATTGCAATTGTTAAGTGAATCACTGCAGTGTTACATTAGTTAACACGGTTAAGTGAACCTGGCTTTCCCATTGACTTTGCTTGTCAGAAGGTGTCAGCAAAAAGTGATCACATGATCCCAGGACAGTGCAACCATCATAAATACATGCCTGTTGCCAAGTGGATAAATTTTGATCATGTGACCATGGGGATGCTGCAACGGTCATAAGTATGAAAGCTAATTTAAAGTCACTTTTTCCCAGTGCCATTCTAACTTCAAATGGTGACTAAATGAATTGTTGTAAGCTGAGGACTATCTGTAACAATTTGGGTGGTTTTTTTTTTAAAGTTCATAAAGAGTTTCACAAAGAATCCTTTGCTTGTAAGGTACAGCAGAGTTTGTTCAACTGCTTAAGTAAGAAGAATGAGAAAATATTAACAAAATTAATGTGGAGAAATGGTGATCAGTTCAATCATCATTAACTATACTACAGGCCTATTAAACAAATGCCTTTGATATATGGCCATTGATATTCTATAAAGCTTCTACTCCTACTGCAATTCTTAAAAGATGAGCACCTGGGGCATATTTTTCCTGGAGTCTGAAAGAAAATGAGTTTTCCTTGAAACGGGCTGATTATTAGAAGAAAGATGGATGGGTTTTCAACAATAATTGATAATTTATTGCACAATGCAATTGTATGCAACTGTCTTAATAAGAATCTGATTTGTAATATACAAATTACCCATTCATATTTTTTATCATCTGCTTAATGGATTGTTATCAGTGCCGAACCCAGAGAATTTTGGTTTGCTCTCTTGTGGAATATTAAAATTTGCTTGCATCTGCTACTTAAGAGACAGCCTTTCACGTAGATTTCCTGAAGGCCTAACCTTCTAATTTGTCAGGAAATCCTTAAAAGCAGAAACATTTGGCAGAATTAAATTGAAGGCTTAAAGCCCAATCGGACGTCAGTCTCGACTTATTGAAGATAACCTCCAAAGGCTGAAACTTTAAAGTGAGGGGTGGGGGGATGAAATGTTGCTTCTTTCTCTCTTTTCATCTTGAGCTATGCCTTCCTTCCTTCCTTGAGGTATTTATCTGTTCAGTAGCACCTCCCTTCTCTCAAGGTGTCCTCCATGTACTGAGATGGAAGTTATACATACCGGTAGCTCTTCTCTCTTGGAAGAAAACGAATAGTGATTTATGGGAAGTGGTATGAGGAAAGGAAATGTGGAGTACAAAATGGCTGAAAATGAAAGGATTAATTCCAATACCAGTTTGCTAAATCAGACATACACTGCCTTAAGATAATTTTTCATACAGTCCTTGTGAGGCTAGGCAGAAGCTACCACACCTGAAGATTTTAAAAAAGCATGTAAGCAGGGCAGATAAAAGCTAGGAATCTTCTTTGAAAGAGTCCTTCAAAGGATAGATAAGAAGGAACCAAGAAACAAAGGGGGGGGGGAAGTTCCCCAAACCGGACAAAAGAAGATGGGCCTGAGCACATGCGAAAACCTTCCCCAAGTCCCTTCAACAGCTACCAAACTTATTCAATAAGGCAAGAATAGCTGCTAATCTTGTGAATCAATAAAGCAAGGATTTTTGGAGACAAAAGGGGTCCTGAAGCCTGCCCACTCTTTGAGTCTTCTTTGAATCCACACTTGGCAGCTTTTGTCCCTCTGACTAGTAACTGACAGCCTAATTGAGAAGGGTGTGTGTGTGTGTGTGTGTGTGTGTGTGTGTGTGAGAGACAGAGAGAGAGAGAGAGAGAGGGAGAGAACAGAGACAGAAGGAGAGACAGTGAGAGAGAGAGATAGTGTGTGTGAGAGCAAAAAAGAGACAGACAGTGAGAGAGAGAAACAGACACAGTGAGAGAGAGGAGGGAGGGAGAGAGAAAAACAGAGACAGAAAGACAGAGAGACAGTGAGAGAGAGAGTTAGTGTGTGTGAGAGAGACACAGACAGTGAGAGAGAGAAACAGTGACAGAAAGACAGAGAGACAGTGAGAGAGAGAGAGAACAGAGACAGAAAGATAGAGAGACAGTGAGAGAGAGATAGTGTGTGTGAGAGAGAAACAGAGATACAGACAGTGAGAGAGAGAAACAGACACAGTGAGAGGGGGGAGAGAAACAGAGACAAAAAGACAGGGAGACAGTGTGTGTTTGTGTGTGTGTGTGTGTGAGAGAGAGAGAAACAGAAACAGAGAGACAGTGAGAGAGAGAGAGAGACCCAGAGACAGTGTGAGAGAGAAAGAGAGACACAGACAGTGAGAGAGAGAGAGAGATAACAGAGACAGAAAGATAGACAGTGAGAGAGATAGTGTGTGTGAGAGCAAAAAAGAAACGCAGACAGTGAGAGAGAGAGAAACAGACACAGTGAGAGAGAGGGGGGAGGGAGAGAGAAAAACAGAGCCAGAAAGACAGAGAGACAGTGAGAGAGAGAGAGAAAAACAGAGCCAGAAAGACAGAGAGACAGTGAGAGAGAGAGAGAGAGAGAACAGAGACAGAAAGATAGAGACAGTGAGAGATAGTGTGTGTGAGAGAGAAACAGACAGTGAGAGAAACAGAGACACACAGAGAAACAGACACAGTGAAAGAGAGAGAGAAACAGACACAGCGAGAGAGAGGGGGGAGGGAGAGAGAGAGAAACAGAGACAGAAAGACAGAGAGACAGAGAGAGAGAGTTAGTGTGTGTGAGAGAGACACAGACAGTGAGAGAAACAGAGACAGAAAGACAGAGAGACAGTGAGAGAGAGAGAGAACAGAAACAGAAAGATAGACAGTGAGAGAGAGAGATAGTGTGTGTGTGAGAGAAACAGAGACAGAGAGACAGTGAGCGAGAGAGAAACAGACACAGTGAGAGGGGGGAGAGAAACAGAGACAAAAAGACAGGGAGACAGTGTGTGTGTGTGAGAGAGAGAGAGAGAGAAACAGAGACAGAGAGACAGTGAGGGAGAGAAAGAGAGAGAGACCCAGAGACAGTGAGAGGGAGAAACAGAGACATAGACACAGACAATGAGAGAGAGAGAGAGAGGGAGAGAGAGAGAGAAACAGACAGAAAGACAGAGAGACAGTGAGAGAGACTGTGTGTGTGTATGTGTGTGTGTGTTAGAGAGAGAGAGAGAAGTAAAGTTTGGCTGTTACTTTAAATTCACTGGTTCTCCACATATTCCAAAGAACTGGTTGTGCCTCAGTGTTGTGTGAAAGTGATTTGAGTGTGGCTGTTAACCAGAGCTGTGAGTATGCACCTGTAATATTTTTATGGTGTTAACATGCTTGGAAACAAAAATAGACTCACTGGGAAGACATGCCTAATTTTTCTCCCAACACAATTCTGGATTGTGTCTTATGTCCCACCCTAATTACCTCTTTTTTCGGTAGTAACTACTAAGGCCTCTGCAGCTTCACCCCAGCCCTTTCGGGTCTGCGCTGTGATACGGAAGAGATAGGTGGACTCAGGTCGGAGGTTGGTAGCAGTAAACTGGCGGGCGCTGGGGCTGAGGACTTCTACATTGGCTGAATTGGCAGTGGTAGTGTTGAGGCGGTGAGTGATCTGGTACGCTGCAACAGAGTCAGAATAGGATTGGATAAGAAAAGCGTTTGGCAAAAAGGGATACTGCCCTATAGAACTGTCTTTGGGGCAGCTGAAGAAATAGCTTTCCCAATGGAAGTAGACTGCAATCATGGGAGTACTGTAATCACTATCTGGGCCAGAGGTTTGATGTGGGTTCCCTTTTTTACCCTGCCACAATTTTTCTGTGGCCCTGTTTGCTCTTCAGAAAGACAAAAATGGGAGAAACTTAAGAACTCAGGTCACTCTGGAATAGGTAACGTGTCTTACCTAGAATGATACCATTGGGAGCAGCAGGAGGCTGCCAGATTAGCCGTACAGAAGTTATTCTCACTTCAGGGAAGAGAATGCCCACCGGTGGCCCCGGCACTGGAATACATCAAGACAAAAGATGATGGATGGTTAGGTTGAATGAGTCAAGTATATGTTCATTTATTCATACAGGCAGTGACTGGGATGCACATGCAAACATAGATATATACAATTGATGCTACCTGAAATTAAAATCAGTATTGCTTTTTTAGAGGACCACGACACAGGGTGTAGGGATGGGGAGCTGCTTATAATGCAGGATCAAGAGTTTATAACAGTGATGGGCAACCTTTTTGGCGTGGTGTGTCAAAAATCGGCAAAAAATCGAGCATAACTCGCGTTGTGTGTCACTTCGACAAAAACATAATTTTGCGCAATTTATAGTTTAAACTACAAAAATGTATAATTGCAATATATAATTGTATTTAATAAACCAAAAACAAATTATTTAACATACCTGCTTAGTAACTTCTTTGTTAAGCGCTTTTGCATGCTGAGCTATGGAGTGAGCAATAGCAATAGCAATATAGCAATAGCAGTAGACTTATATACCGCTTCATAGGCCTTTCAGGCCTCTCTAAGCGGTTTACAGAGAGTCAGCATATTGCCCCCAACAATCTGGGTCCTCATTTTACCCACCTCGGAAGGATGGAAGGCTGAGTCAACCCTGAGCCGGTGAGATTTGAACCGCTGACCTGCTGATCTAGCAGTAGCCTGCAGTGCTGCATTTAACCACTGCGCCACCTTGGCTCTTGGCTCAAACTTGCAGAGTTTAAATTTGTAGAGCCTTTCATAAATTTAAGGATGGAGTTAGATTGGCTCTTATAAAGATGTAGCTTCCTGGAAATGTATTCCCTCCTTTCATCCTCACTTTTTTCCAAGAGCTGGGAATGATTAGTTTCAAAATGTCTATTTATATTCCACGTTCTGCTTACTACCGTTTCAGTACATAGAACGCAAAATGATCTGCCATTTTTTCTATAATGCCATACATCTCGCTCCATGTCTCTTGAAAGGGTCGGCCACTGCCACTACCACTCCCTTTACTTAACCTTTGTTTTTTATTTTTTGGGTGCTCCATCAGTGGGCCAGTGACAGCAGATAGAATTATAGATAGCCAATTAGGGGTTAACTAGCCTAACAAGCTAACACAACCTCCCCCTCACTTATCTCAGTTATTGTGGGCAATTACAAGTCCATGGCACCCCAATAGTTGCTGCTAATGGCGCTCACAGTTCCCGTTGGCACTCCGCTGTTCCCTGCTGTGGTGCGGTCGTAACCGACAGTCCCAGGAGTAGACTCTCTGTGCCGGCCTGACTGGAGAGAGGCGCGCACTGTTCCCGCGCTCCTCTCCTGCGGGTCCTCCCTCGCCGCGCTGATGACATGTGTGCGCACGGCACGCACGCCTTACCAGCAGCCCCTGCGCTCAGAAAGGGGCGGCGGCGATACAGTAAGTGAGTGTGGGCGGGGGAGATCACACGTCCCGCCCCCCCGTTCCTCCAGCACAGATTCTTTCATCCTCGGCGGCCGTGCAGGAGCCGAGGATGAATCGCATGAAATCCTGTGCGTGTCACCCCAAATGGCTACGCGTGTCATAGGTTCGCCATCACTGGTTTATAATGATAGTGACAATGCACTGGAAAGAAGTCCAAGCTCTCTGCCAGCAAATATTGGGCTTAAGGATTTTAACAAGCTGGGTGTCAGCTCTGGAGTCTTCAGGGTTGCCACAGCCAGCAAGAATGGTCTTTGCCCCAAACTGGAAAAACAGGGAAATTCCACGGGAAGAGGAAGTAATTAGGAAAATTCTCACTTGTGCTGAAATGGATAAATTGACGTGGGGATTGAAGAACAAAGACATTTCATAATATTATAAGATCTGGGACAAATTTTATCAATGGTTGGAACAAAAAAGGAAAGACCCAAAATAAGTAATGAATAAGATTTAAAGAATGGAGATTAGAATTATGTATGAAACTATAACAGTGAAAGTGTATAAGATAAAAAAACAAAGCAATGTGGTTGGAAATATGATATTTTTATATTTGTAAATATTGAATAGGCCAAATGTGAATAAGCATGGTGGTTATAATGTATAACTTTATATCTTAGTATGTATGGCAAAAACTTTGCCAGGACGGTTACACTGTGCCCAATGTTTTAATTTGTGTTCAATAAAAAACTTTTTTTTAAAAAGGGTTGCCACAGTGAGGGTGGATGGAACTGTGGGAAAGGAGGGAGAGAGTAGAGTTAGCTGAGGGGAATATGTAGCCAAAATAACATTCTTTCTTCTGGGAACCAAGGACACTCTCACCAGCACCTGGAGGGGCCTGGCAGAAGGAGTGTGACCTGATTGGGGCATGTGATGGTTTTGTGTAATGAGGGGGAAGAACTTTAGGCTTTGAATTGGGTGGGGAAATTTCAGAGTCGGCTTTTCAGCAGCTGTGCCAATATGACCTGCCTAATAAATCTATTCTTTGAGGAAGCCTCTGGCCTGGGATTTTGATTTCGTTTTGGGCTGTTACTTGGAACCCTGACATTAACCCAACACTCTCTACTCCCCCTTCCTTTCCCCACAGCTCCATCCAGCCTCGCTGTGGCAACCCTGAAGATGCTCAAAGATGGCTCAAGGATTGGCATTAGGTGGGATGGAAGTTGATATTACAAGGGTGTGGAATGAAGTTCATGGATGACATGGAGAGAGGTGAAGGAAAATTGTACTCTTTGGCAGATCATGATGCACGGAGAATGAAAAAGGAAGTTTACTGTATGCTTAATAATTTAGAGAAAGGGTATGATTAGGGCTTGAATTATTGAACATTCTAGATGAAGATGGTGTTGATGTTTGGTTGCTACCCTTTTTTAAAAGTAAATATAGCTGAGAGACAGAGAATTATGGGACACCTACCATCATCCAGTGTGCGCTCGAGTATAGGTGGATTGCTGGGCACACCATCACCAATGCGGGTGAAAGCAAGCACCCGGATCTCATAAAGGACATATTTTCCCAAACCTATGAGCTGGGCACTCCGAGAGGCATTGCCTTCCACGAACCAGAACTGGGCCCTGGAATCTGAATCCTTTTCCTTATACATGATCTAGAAGAGAAGATGCATCAATGATAAAAATAAAGGCAAACATTCCCCTCCCCCCCCAGTGCTAATCAGGGGACCATTATGAACTGGCATCTATTCCTGTAAAGTTGATAGGATGAGAGCTCTGGGTAAGGATAAGGCGTGGCATGAAAACAGGATTTGAAGGAAGGAAAATGAGGAGGGGGAAAGAAGTAAGGCCATTTTGTGGGAACACAATAATTAAAAGACTGAACAAAATGTTCACTAAGGAATCTTCTACAATGATAGGGTCTGCAAGCAGTGATTCAGGCTGAATCACTGCTTGGAAGAAAGAGAATAAGGTTAGGTGCGGAGGAATATGGTGCTTTAGGTCAGGTCTTAGCAGTATGGCACAAGAGAAATCAAGTAGGAAAGGAATACCAAATCAAGATCTGTATTTTTAATACCTTGTAGCCTAGGATAAATCCATTTCGATCCGCTTCAGGGATGTCATTCCACCGCACTAGCATAGAGGTAGATGTGGTAGCTAGTGCTGAAATGTTGGTGGGTCCAGATGAAGGCACTGCATACACAAAACATACAGGCAAGAATTACACATTGCTACATTGTCCAGAACCTCGCATGCTAAATTCCAAGCAGGCAGTGATAAGCCTATCAGATTGTTTTAAACAGCTGGAGTGGAAAAGAATACCTGACTCCCGGGTTCGCCCCACCACAGTCTGACTCCATGGCCCAGGCCCAACAGCATTGAAGGCCTGGACCTGTATACGGTACTCGGTCCATTCCTCCAAGTCCTCAATGGTGAACTCGCGTTCCACACGGTCATGGATAGTGTTGGTCAGGGTGTGGCTGCGCCCATCAAGGCGTGAGTAGCGCAACCGGTAGCCCACCGACTCAGGGCTGCCATTGTATTCGCTCTCTGGCAGTGGCTGAGAAAAGAGAGATCCCATTACTATTGGCTGGCATTCTATTCTTCTTAGAATGGCTGCATCAAACAGGGTAACATCTGCCCTACTCAACTGAAGAGCTCTTAGGCTTTGTAAAACAGGTACTGTTTCAAAGGCTACCTTACAAGCTGCGACTTTTATGTATAAGTAGCCAAATTTCATTATTTATACTTTATAACTTTCTTCAATTGAAATGATAAATACAGAAAATGGGCTTCCGGCCAATTCATTAAAAAAAAAAAACACACCAGAAGTCATGCAAAAAGAGAGAAAAGTTTCCTTTTTTTTGGTCTTATAAGGAATGCATATGGAATAACAATCAATTTGAACCATAAGGATTTATAATCCATTTGAACCCCTAAATCCATGATGCCAAACCTATGGCACGTGTGCCACAGGTGGCATGCAGAGCCCTCTCTATGGGCATGCAAGCCGTCGCCCCAGTTTAGCTGTGCCGCACATGTGCACCAGCCTCCTGCCAGCCAGCTGGTTTTCGAGTCTTTGCTGTACACACGTAAGGGGTGGGGCACATGTGGGAGACACATGCACATGCATGGAAGTTGCATGCACACATGGGGGGGTGTCACACGCACAATGCATTATGAGTGTGCGCACGGATGTGCTTTCAGCACATCCGTGCGCAAAAAGATTAGCCATCACTGCCTAAGGTTTTGAGTCCCAATTCTTATGTTTAATAGAAAGCCATCTAACTTCTGAAGTCTTCTACCTCCAATACAGATATTACTGAAAGTTTCTGATTTGGACTTAAGAACTTCCAATATAGTCTTAGCAGATGGTAGCACCTGTCTGATTATATCATATCATTCCAAGAAGAACCAAGGAGAGTTTATTCTGGTTAGTATTTAAATGTGAGATCTCCCTGGCTAGATCAGGAAGTTCAAAAACATTTTGGCAAAAATTGTTACTAGCCATTTCCACCAAGAAAACTACATGAACATATTTGTAAAGTCATCACATCAGACTTCTGACATAAAGCCTTAATTCTTTCCCTGAATTTAATTTTGTAGCCTCTCAGTCTTAGAGAAGGATTGGTTTTAAAGTTCCTGTTAGAGGTGGCAAGAATTTTATGGCATGAGGAAAATATAATCATGACTGAGAGAAACAGGAAACCATGGATAAGTGTGTTCAAAATTAAGCCTCATTCAGCTGAAGTCTTCAGCCTCCAAAAATATCTAGCATGGGAGTGAAGGAAGGATAGCCCGATGATGCCTCTTCAATTCTCCTCATTCTGACTTTGATCTATACTTCATTTCCCACTGCTTAGTTCTTTCGTTGCTCATTACTTTTTTCATACCCCATCCTTTTCCTTAACTTTATTTCTAGAACCCTCCATTTTACCCTAACATGATAAATGACAGAAAGGGTGAAGTTATATTTCAATTGATCAATATTTCACTATAGCGATATCCCCAGCTTCTGATCCAGCCTCAACGAGCAGTCTTAGCTTCATAGAAGTTTCTCTACTAACCTTGAATTCAAATTTACTATTGAAACAAACTACTGAAGTTTGTCTGGCTCACTAGATAAATAATGATAGAGGTTGACAGCCTGCTGGGATTTGACCCTTCTCCTCTGCTTTGTTATTGTCTGCTCCCCCCCCTCCACTCCAGAAACAATTATACGGCCTCCTTAGGCTCCAGTTCTCACCATCCATCGTAGCCAGAGGCTGGTTTCACTGGCTGTTCGTACTGTAATATTGGCAGGAGATACATCAGGTGGAGCCTGCAATGTCTGGATCCTGCGGGAAGACAGGCTGGGTGGACTTGTCCCCACGATGTTCACTTGTCGCATCCGGAAACTGGTGTCAGACAGGAAATGGATTAATATTGGAAGGGAGAAGAGCACAGTAAATCCTCCATGATTCTGAACTTCTACATGTACATGCCTTTAGTGAGCTTTTGCTTTGTTTCTCCCCCTGTTCCTCTTTCCTCTTAATATCAGTAGAGGAGCCACCATATGTGATACATAAGAACATATAAATACATAGTGCCCTACAAGTTTGTTTTCATAAAGCCCATATATGAAGCAAAAAAAGATATTATGTGGGAATTGGGCTACATGTTCTAAACTAAGTGTTGGGTTTTCCAAGAAAACTTTAATGGGGAATAAGTCTATCAACAGGCTTTAGCCATGATTTTCTTATAGAGCCTCCCTGTTTGGTGGTATCAAGGTTTGAAGATGAATTTCAAGAAGCATTAGAAAGGTTTTTGTCTTGAGCCCTATTTTGGGGGTTGTTTTTTTTTGCTCAGCTCCGACTGGACTTTATGAAAAAATTGATTTTGATCTTCCTCTTCTTTATATTCTCACCATCACTGTCATAATCACCATCATTTCTACTGCCCCCTTGCAGTGGTGGGATTCAAATAATTTAACAACCAGTTCTCTGCCCTAATGATCATCTGGGTAGGTGGGGCTCAGTGGTCATGTGACTGGGTGGGCGTGGCCAACTCAAGATCACTCAGGTCAATGGGCGCTTCGCCTTAGCTGTTACAATGTCATAAGGGTTAACCGGAGAGGCAGTTTCTGTAAGCAGGTCAGTAAAGATTAGGCTAGAAACAACACTAGAATATTTCCTTCCTGCCTTCCTTACAGGATTAGCCCTGTAAAGTGGAAAAAAAACAAAAGGAGATTTCTTCCAACAATCAGTTCTCTGAACTACTTAGAAAGTTACCAACCGGTTCTCCCAAATAGGTGCAAATTGGCTGAATCCCACCACTGCTCCATTGGCATCACCACCCTTGCCTTTCTTTCCCTGTGCAACTACAGTAACACAACAATATGTAGCTTGATTGGTATCAGCATCTTTCCCTTTTCATACCACTTAGTTTTTTAAAAATAATTGTATTGCATTCAACTGATTGTCAGAATAAAATATAAATATATACAACAGTGTTAAAAAAACAAGGGCCTGAAAAATTATTAAAAGTAATTGTAAGTAAAACAACTCCCAACACTTTGACCATATTGTTTGAAAGCCTTCATTCTTGATTTCCTTATCAGAAAAAAAAATTCTAATGAAACTATGGGCATTTCCATAAATCTATTGCTGAAAAACATGTGTTGATGTCTCCTTAAATAATGGCTGACATTTTTTTCAGCTTTTCCCTTCTTCACTTGACTTACCTATAATATGTGTAGGGATTGAGATTCGGCACCTCCATGGACCGAGCTTCTGGTTCATTAGAAAGCTGGTGGATGAGCATCCACTCTTCACTCTCTCCTGTCTGACCCATCTGAAAGCAAGCAAGGCAGAGTAAAATTGGGAAAGTACGCTATTGCCTACTTCCCTAGCAAAAATGAGTTAGCTAAAATAGTAACATTTGGTATTTATGTTTCCAGGGAATGAAAAGCAAGACTGCTTTTATCTAACAGTAAAATAAATATTTGGACAAGTTTGTTAAAAAAATCACAATAATTTACTTGGGAGAATAGATTACAGCCATCTCATTATTTGTCATTATTCTGTTATTATGTTGTTGGTCTTCAAGCAGGAAAAATGCATACAAAAGTACATGCACACAAAAAAGAGAACAATAAATTAAATACACCACATTGAAAAGCCTTTTATGTAATGCATTGACCCTCCCCACTATCCTTGCTTTCACTTAGTCATTGAGATTTCAAAAGGATTGCTCATTTTCAAATCAAGGATTTTCTGCTAGAAATATTTTTACAGGTTACTATTTTTGGAGGTTATTGAATGAGATTCCTAAATAAATATGAAATCTTAAAAAGCTATGTAGTATAACTACGTATCAAATACCATTCTGTTTATTGCTCCTATGGTCTGCTATCTCTATTTACTGTTTCCTAGGCATTCTAATTCCCTTTATTTTTGCCCTCAGCCACTGTGGTACTTGGTCAAACTAAGTTTCTCTCTCTCTCTCTCTCTCTCTCTCTCTCTCTCTCTCTCTCTCTCTCCCTCCCTCTCTCTCTCTCTGTGTGTGTCTTATTTTGATCTGAAATTATAGATTCCAAGTCAAAACATTTACATGAAATGCAGTGAGAGGGAAGCTTCTTTATCTTTCATAAAACAACTCAATGAAGAACTATAAAAAGAGGAAACTTCTGCTGCTTTTTTTTTTAACCAGCAAATGAGATCTACCTTACCTGAACCTCTACCTGCCACCTGGAAATAGAAGTCTTTCCATCATAACCAGGGCGAAATTGAAGTGTGACTGAACGGGGACCAATGTTGGAGATGCCCAAATTAGTTGGAGCCCCAGGGAGCTCTGTGAACAAGAGAAAGCAGAGAACATGGAACTCATTTGGCATAACATAGACAATACCCACTTAACCAGCTATACGACATACAAAATGAAAATGGCATCTTGCCCAATTTTTGTACTGACAATTTACTTTACTAGTCGTGGCTTCCCCACTCTGGTGCCCACCAAATGGTTGATTTTCTACATCTATGATCATTAGCTTGCACAGTCCTCCCTTATGAACCTGGCTAACGGAAGTTGAAGTATTTTTCAAAGACACTAGGATGAGGAGAACTGAACTCATCTAAAAAAAATGTAATAGGAGCAAACATAACACGTGATTTGATAAGAACTGTAAGAGGGAAGACAGGATCACACTTTTCAAAAAAAATCTCTGAGGTAAAAAGAGGACAGCCAACGTATGCTACACACCATGATGCAAAGATGAAGTCGCCATTAGTATCAGATGATGAAATGTGGTTCTGCTCAAGTGGGCAAGGTGGGGTAAGGTGCAGTAGGATAGAAAAGCGGTTTAATGCTTGTGTAAATACGTGCCACATCTAAAGATTAACCTCTTATTGTAATATTTGTTGAGATCTTAGCTAAAGAAACCCAAACAAGGCCAATTCTAGACCTAGAGTCTGGCTAGTCAGGTGGTGTGCAAATTCTTACAGTAAAATAAAAAATAAATAAAATGTGAAGAGGCGATAGAACCTTGTTTCCTAAAAATCTCGGGCTTCAAGGAAACGACTGCTTCTCTAAAAGTGTCCTAAGATGTTAGGGAAGTTGAGAAGTAATACAAATAGCTTTTGACACGTAGTCTCTATGCCCTAAAATGCATCACTTTATATAATTCGCAGAATCTGATTACATTTGCGCTCATACTTAATGAGTAACAAAACCATTTTCTAAGAATAGGTTGGTTCAGAAAGAAACAACCTTGAGCCAAGAAGCATCAGAGAAACATTGATCCCTCATAGGGAAGGAGAACATTCTCAAGAGTTAAGTCCAGAAAGCAGTACAATTTCTTCAGGACTAAAAGCATCCAGATCTCCCTAACAATTACAAAGATTTTGTCATTGCCCTCATCTCCTGCTTATGTGTTTCCACCAAGCACCTGGCTAGTCACTGCAGAAAATGAATCCAGGAGTAAATAGGCCTTTGGTCTGATCCAGCTGGAAGGATTAAGCATCCTTCTCTTCTGCCTGCAACTCCACAGAAAAGAGTGTCTATTAGAGCAGTGCAATGCTTTAGATTCAGTTTGGAAGAGGTGCTTTGGAATGCACGGGAGCATGAAAGCAGCATCTGTCTACAACTTGTTAAAGCTTTTGTATCTCTCCAAAGCATTGGTGCCTATGGGTTTCACAACATGTATATTGTGTGTTGCTTGTTCCCCAAGCATCAAGACCTGCCAACAGCAGCAGATAATCTAAATGACCCTAACCTCAGCCCACAATCAAGAAATGGGAATAAACAACAAACAGCTTTTGGTGACTGACATGGTGGCTTATTAATGATGCATTAAGTAGGATCGCCACCTATTTGGCGCAGGCTTGGAATTGGCACAGGCTTCAAACAAATATCTAAAGTGATTTGAATATTCATCGTATTCAAAACTTCCATCTCATGAAGGTCACCAGTGGAGCTGACAGTGTTGTCTGTAATTTCATATTCATTACTTTGATGTTTGTTAATTTAATAATGCTGAAGCTTGAGAGTAGTTGCTTGTTGTTAGATTGTGACGGGTGTGTTATGTGCCTGAATAAACGAAGCACACACACTCAAATTAATTGAATTACTGAAGAGAACAAATATTGAAATTAATTGAGATTGACAAAGTCAAAGTTCAGTCAGGCAAACTGAATTAAATCAGGTATGGAATATTATGTACTTCAGAAAATGCACCTTCAAAGCTGCAGAAGAAGGTAAGAAAAGGCAAGAGGACGATTCATTCTTCATTAAGGGAAGAACACAATACGTTAGACAAGGTTGGTTCCTTGCTAAATTGTGTTACGCAACACAGCAGAAATATGCTGGAAAAAACATTGTCCCTTTATTTAAGATTCATTGTAATTATTTGTATTCATGTCTTCCTTTAACATGCCTTGAAGTTGCATTTGTAGTTTTGAAGGCCCGGGGTATCATGACTTCTAATTGCTTAGTGTTCCAAACTGATGCCCCTCAAAGGTTAAGAGTTCAATTAGGGAAATTTCCTGAAAGTAGCTGAATCAGTTTGAGCGCTCAGATCAGCAGGTTCACTCTCTTGTAGAAGAAGATATTAGTCTTATTAATTTTCCCAGCAGGTAGCAATAGATTCTGAGACAAGACAGGTTAGCAGCTTGCAAGAGGCTAGGATTTCTATCACTAGTATACAGAACCAAATAAAGAACTGCTGCTCAGAATAATTGCCCAAAAAATCCCAACTTTTTTGTACTGGGAAAAAGTACAGCATCTTTTGTACTTGTACTGTTCTTTTGGACAACAGTCCAAAAACATATGTGGGAAGAGGGACAGAAAGGGTGGGAGAGGGAGATATCTTTCCTGTTATCACCTCTTCCCTTTTTCTGAAAAAAGAAATCAAACCTGTTAACCAAGTAAAAGGTAAACTTGACCATTGTCAAAACATTCCCTTTCTTCACAAAAAAAAAATCGAAAATCCACAAGGAAAATTTGGGGGACTATCGTTTTCACTAAATGATTAATTGAAATGTATTATCTTCTAGTGGAATTCTACTTGTAACTACTTGAAATATCTGGACTTAGCAGTTTCTCTCTGTACTTATTATTGGGCCTGTAGTTCATTTGTATGTACAGCCGCCTTTCTATCATAAGTTCCTGTCAAATGCATCCATACATTGGTTGCAAACAAAGAATTGTGCCCGCCATTGTATTCTTGTAGAATCTTCATTCTAAGCTAAAGGGCAGAGACCGAGGGATCTCTGCTAAGCCTGCTAATTGCTGCAGGAAGACCAATAAACCAAGCTTACCTGGGGGAACCCCAGAAGAAATGGTAGAGGAAGAAACCAGTCCTTGTCCCTTGGATGTCATGGCTGCCACTTCAATAGTATAGGTGGTCAAGGCAGTGAGGCCAGTAACACGATACTCCAGGGTGACGTTGGGGAGGTAGTGTGTGACGCGGGTGTTTGTGCGGTTGTATTCCTCCCAGGAGATTCGGTAGCCTAAAAGAATCCACAATGTATATAGATACTGTACATAGCACCACACATCGTATATTCCTAGCCAGGATACAGACAAAACAAACCCAAATAACTCAGTAAAACCTTTAAAATCTACTTATTACAAGGAGAGAGAGCGGGGGGCTGCATGATTTCCGAAGAAATAGATATCAAAAGTCTGGTTCCCAAAATATTTATGATGAAAATTTCACTACAGCCATTAATTTTATCCTCAGATCCTCAGCAATCTTTTTGTTCTACCTCATGTGTCCTCATCATTGCCATCCTAAACATTGACAGGGGAACCACAAAATTAATCTTAATTTAAGGCTTTTAATGTTTTATACCTATGCTTTTATTCTATTGTAAGCTGCCCAGAGTTACTCAGGTCAGTGAGATGGGCAGCATATACAGCTAATCATAAAAATGAATGAAAGAATGAATGAATGAATTGACTGAATGAATCCTCAAGGATGAATGAAACCTCAAGGATGAGCCTCTTAATCTGGAAGTTTGTCTTCTTACCTGTTAAAATGCCATTCTTTTCCAAGGGCTCTTGCCAGCTAACCTTCAAAGATGTGTCTAAGATCTCATTGAAGCTGAGATGTCCCACTGGACCCGGAACTAGTCAAACAAAGAATCCATCAGCCAGAAAATTACAACAGAACAACCATTCTGTTAATTCTTCAAAAGGATAAGCTAGTGTCCCCGACTTTCCAGAGGAATACATTAAACCTCTTTGGGAATGGTTGAAAAGTAAGCATCAGGGCCTTCAGAGAAATATGGCAGTTTCACCAATGAAACGCTATACCTTTCAGCTGAGGCAATAACAAGATTTCTGCAATGGAAGTGGGTGTTTAAAATATGCTGCCTGGTGTGTGTAAGGAAAGTGTGGGCCCATAGTTAATGTACATATAGGAATCCAAGAGCTGGGCCTTGCCCAGCTCCAAAGGGAAAGGCCGTACCGTCCTCATGGGTGCGCACCAGCTGTGGTGGGCTGCGGGGTCCATCGCCTGGAGTAGTGAAACACAGGACTGAGGTGAAATATTCTGTGAATTTCTTGAGACCTGAGATGTAACCAACATGGATATTGTCTTGGAAGTTAGGCCGTACTGTCACCACAGTCATATCTTCTTCTTGTACTGGTTCCCAGGCAATCAGCTGAGAGAAAATGAATATAATCATATTTTGATCAGATTAGTCTAGGTAAATACATTACACGAATGCAAGAAATAAGTAATTAAATCCACCAGTGGGAAAAATTAAATCAGGAAGAAGGTTTATTTAGGAGTGGCAAACAATGCTACTTAATTAAGTGAAAACAAAAGAGAGTCAAATTTAAACATTTTTTTTCTTCCTCAGGTTTAGACAAAATTTGAGATTTCATGTGGGGATGGTATTTTATTTTATACCCAAACAGACTACAATATAATAAGGTGTTCTTACACAGAGAAATATTTAGTAAAGGTGATTCAGGAAGGTTTTCTACAGAGGTAGGTTCTGTCATCCTTCACTGATTTTCTCCATTCAATCATGCCCTAAAAACAAGTCTGTCTTTATCTATCTACTAGCTAATAACCCAGCATTGCCCAGGTATTTATAGATGTTGAAGCATTTCTCTGACATGGAGCCATTGAGAGGGCCCTTTCTTCCCCCTACTCCCATGTCCATCATCCCTGCCCTCTCCCTTCCCCCTCCCATGCGCTCCTCTTTCCCGCCCTGTCTACGATCCTGGCCCTTTGCCCCAAATCCATCATGTGCTTCCCCACTGTTCCACTGGAGGGGAAACATCACGGCTGGCTTTCCAGAGGAAGCTATGAACTTACATCACAAACATGGGAGAAGACCCGAATACAACAAGAGCCGCATATCTCCACCCGTGAAAATCTACAAACACACACACGCACACGTATGTATGTATGTGTGTGTGTGCATATATACATATATATATTAAGTATAATATGATATAATATGATATGATATAATATTATATTATATAAGTATGTATGTATGTAGGTATGTATGTATAGTGTGTGTGTGTGTGTGTGTGTGTGTGTGTGTGTGTGTGTGTGTATAGACTTGTGGACTTCAACTCCCAGAATTCCACAGCCAGGCATGCTCAGTTCCGATTTAAAGTGACAGCATTTTTCTCCCTTGCAAAATAAGTTTTCCCATTCTTTTTCTTCTCCCTCCCCCTCCTTCCTCCCTCTCTCTCTCCCTCCCCCCTCTCTCAAACAGACACACGCACACAAGTTGGATCCCTCTCTCTTTCACTCACTCACTCACTCACTCACTCACTCACTCACTCTCAAACAAACACAAACACAGAAGTTGGATTGGATATATTTTCCAATGGCTTGAAAGCAGCTCCTCTGCTATACCCCCACTTCCCCTGCTGCCTTCCGATCGGAGCCTTTGATTGCAGGTGAAGCCATGTTCCCTTTTCAAATTTGTAATCAGTGAAGCTGGGCTTATATACTTTTATTCAGCTGTGTGTGTGTGTTTGAAAAGGCAACTTGGTTCTGCATGCAATCAAACTTTTTGAATTCCTCTCCTCTCCCCACACACGCACCTTTTCCAGCTGTTTCAGAGAGGATTTCAACTCTGCTTTTGCCTGCCCTCATGAAAAGAAAAAAAAAAGTAAAAAGAGAAAGGCCAGAACTCTGAGCCAGACTGAGCTAATTGTTCCCAGAGAACTCTAAAAAGCTTCTAAAAATGCCCTCTACAGGAGGCGAGAGAACACGTGCCTCCTTTACATAAGGAATTTTTTGCTTTTTAACCCTTGCTTAACTCTGCTCAAGTGATCATAAAGCTAGAGTAAAGGAGGTCCGTAGTTCTCTCACCTCCCACTGCAGTTAAGCACTAAGCAGAGTCATCCACTGTGACTCTGTTAGCAACTACCTTAGCCTTTTTCCTTTTAATTATTCTTTTCTTTTCCTCATGACACTGGTGAGGCCCTGCCTCCCTTGCCTCCCCTGACTGCACGTCCCTGGTATGTATATATGTATGTATGTATGTATGTATGTATGTATGTATGTATGTATGTATGTATATATGTGTGTGCTTGTTTGTGTGTGTGTGCGTGTCTGTCTGTCTGTCTGTCTGTCTGTCTGTCTGTCTATCTATCTATCTATCTATCTATCTATCTATCTATCTATCTATCCATCCATCCATCCATCCATCCATCCATCCATCCATCCATCCATCCATCCATCTATCTATCTATCTATCTATCTATCTATCTATCTATCTATCTCCATCCATCAATGTACCATCCATGCATCAATGCATCCATCCATGCATCCATGCATCCATCCATGCATCCATCCATCCACCCATCCTTTATCTATCTTTACATTTTGTCCCAATTAGAAAATAAACTGATGGCAACATCACATCACCTCAGATACTGGCATTCAAAAATAGCTTGGCCTTTAAGAACTTTAAGAACTATTTACAAGGAGGAGCTAATCTGATCTCTACAGGGATGTAGATGCACAATGTAACCTGAGCCTTCCAAAGCTCCTGAAAGTATGGATTTGCAACAGTTTCTCCCTCATAGATCTAATAGGCAAGTCAAAGTTGTTTGGAGAAGATATCCATGTGTAAAGACATGAAGGCTTTTATACATCAAAATTATATAGGTCATCCTCAAACTTACAATCATTCATTTAGTGCTCATATGAAGTTACAACGGCATCGAAAAAAGTGACATGAGTATTTTTCACACTTACGACTGTTGCAGTATCCCCATGGTCATGTGAATTTGTATTCTTGGCATATTTATGATGGTTACAGTGTCCTGAGGTGATGTGATCACCTTTTGAGACTTTTTGACAAGCAAAGTCCATGGAGAACCTAGATTTACTTAGCAACTGTGTAACTAAGTACACAACTTCAGGGATCACTTAACAACTGTGGCAAGAAAGGTTGTAAAACAGGCCAAAACTCACTTAACAATTTTCTCACTTAGCAGCGTAAATTCTGAACTCAATTGAGGTAATAAGTTGAGAACTACCTATACTCTGCAAATTTGGGTATTTTCTTTCCTCTTCTAGATTGAACAAATATCAAATACGGTGGGCAGTTTATTTTTTAACTTGCAATTCCCAGTATTTTAATGTTTTAAACTTCAATTGTCTTATATTATTATTAATGGCAATATAATCTACCCAGGGTAGCTTAAGAATGAGATGGGTGGCATATAAATTTAATTAAAAAATAAAATAAAAATATTTTTTCTAGCTTATCTCCCCTGCACACTTAAATGGAATATGGATTTGCTAAATGCGCACAGAATCTTAGTTTTGGAGAAGATTGTATGTGGTTTTTTTTAAATAAAAAAGACGAAGAATCATTTTCTTTGTCTTTAAACTGTCCCCTGCAAATAGTTGTTACAACAAATGCCCAAATAAAACTTGTCAGTGAAACTCACTCATTTATTGTCTATGCCTAAATTCATGGATAAAAGAGATTAAAAAATTACAGAAAAGGGGAAAATAAAGTTAGAAAAAGATAATTTATTCTTCAAATTACATTCTCTAATCCAGTTAGCTATTTTTCACTGTAACTTCAGATATAAGTGCTAATGCATTGATCTCAACAGACATATTACATATGCTTTTAATAAAATGTCCATGCAATAGCTATTAGTTTCCGTATGCTGATAGTATTTTTGTTGTCTTGAGCCAACAACAGTAGATCCCAGAATCTTGGAATAACTAAAATCTTAAAGTTACCTGCTATGTGTGTAACTTCTCTGTGATACAGACCTCATCCACACACTCTCGTTGCCCTGGTTCTGAGGTGAAAAGCTAATAGGTTTTTGAGGACTTATCCTTGCTATAAAGCTACTATCTCTGTACCAGCCTGTTGCTTGGGTTGCACAGAGCCTTGGATGGCCTTGGAAAGAATATTCAGAAGCCTTTACAAAGGCAGAAGCTTTACTTAACCCCTAGTAAAGGACATAGGAAGAATCCTGGGCTTTTCCCTGACACTGAGATATAAGAAGGAAATAAGACAAAATACAAGCAGACTTGCAAGATTCTGTTATTATAGCCTAACTTCTATAAAATATAGTTCTAGTCATCTTGTTGATTTCTTGGTTTGGGCTCTCTAATAGAGCTGACAGAATCAAAATGATCAGGCAAGAAATTTATAGTTATTAGAAATATCTAATTCATACAGTGGAAGAGCCTAATGGATGTTGGTGGCCTTCATGTCTCCAGCTGTCCCATTTGCAGGACTGCCTTCTCACAACTGGCTGCTGAGCTCTGTGTTTGCATGGCCATTTCTGCTTCAGCTACCAGAAAGACTAGAGCTTTTCTGGTAACCAAACTGAAAAAAAAAATCTACTTTTTTGGCCCAGGTGGGAATTGCAGTATTCTAAAATGGGGTGGCTTTAACATGTGTGAACTTCAACTCCCAGAATTGTTGGCTAGGGAAGCCACCAAGGATGAAACAGTATTCTATAAGATATTCCATAGGTGACTTAGTTATATCAGGGGATTCCTATCTACTTTGCACTCCTCCTCAACCAACCTATCTCTTCCTCCTGCTAAACACTGAACCTTCACCTTCTCTGGTTTGCTTCTTTTGATGCATCTTCCTTTACCCCTAGGCTGTACCCCAATAGCAGAAGCAGAAACTGATGCCTCTGTTCTCAGGTACATGTATAAGTGTGAGAGTGTGAGTGCTTTTATTAATCCAGAGAAGAATAATGCACCACCTTCCCAGAAACTCCTTAT